>NC_044310.1:814103-1114103 GCF_007474595.2 Lynx canadensis | reverse complement strand
GTGGCCGTGAGCTGTCGTAGGAGCCGTGTCCACACGCGGCTGCGTCAACAGTGGGGCAGAGCCCCTAGTGGGCAGCCGGAAGTTAGGAGGGCCACACGCACCAAGGTCTGCTAGAACAGCCCGTCAGGGCCTCGTGTCCTCCCGGGTCTGCCCGGATCCTCGGCAACGGGGCCTGCAGCCCTTTCCTCTTTTCCAGATGAAACTTCCCTTCTGTCAAAAACAATAAAAATGTTTGAGTTTAGGAAGAAAAATGTGCTGGGAAGAGAAGAGCTGCGACGTTTTCCAGGCTGTCCAGGGGTGTCCTCTGGCCTTTCATTCCAGACCAGCGCTGTGGGGTTGAGTCACAAAGCCCAGGGCGCAAGTTCAGAGTCGCCACCCCACACGGACCGGGACTGTGGCCCCCAGGGCCTCTGGACGCGGGCAGGCGTGGTCCATCCCACCCCGAGTCCACGCGCGCGCGCGCACACACACACGAGCGCACGCGTGCACGCGCAGAGCAAGGCCGGCCCTACGGTCCTGCAGACGCATGGCCCGCGAACCCTCCTACTTTCCGTCTTCCAAGCAAATCTGAGAGCGGGCACTGGCCCCGTGGGTCCCCCAGGGCTCTCCCCACGCCTGCGCCCCCACCAGCTTCCCAGTGAGGCGGCTGCGGCCCAGCGAGATGACCCACTCGAGGCCTGAGGGGAGCTCACACCCCGTGGGCCCCCTTTTGGGCAGGATAGCGGTCCCCTGCCCTGTCCCACTGCCCACCCTCTGCTGGGACTCCTGGGTGACGGCGTGGACGTGCCCTTGGGGACAGTGGTGTGTCTGAGCCAGTGAGCAGGCACGCCGGGTGGGCACAGAGGCAGCTGCCCCCTGGCCGGGTCCCAGTCCTCACAGCGTCCCACGGACAGACCCGCAAGGAGTTTGAACTCCCAAGAAAACGAGGAAAGAGGGAGGGTCAGCAGAGTCCCGGCCACAGGCTGGCCTGGCCCTCACATCCGGCAGGTGAAGGGCCGAGAGGGAGCAGCTGGGCCCTCCGGGGCAGCACGGCAGACGCGGCGACCGGTCCCGGAAGGCCCCTCACCCCTCGCCGTTGCGGGGTCGGGGACAGCCTAGGGCGGGGCCCAGGTGGGAGAGCGCTCATCTGGAGCTCTGGGCGCCTGCAAGCCCACCCGTCACGTGGGTCCTCAGTGGGGGAAGGAGGGACCTGGGCCTGGTCGCTGCTCCCAGAATCGGTGCTGACCCGGCGGGGGGGCCGGGGGGACGTTAGACCCGGGGTCCTGACCCAGTGGCCATCAGACAGGCAGGGGCTCCGTCAGGCCCTCCCGGGAGACCCCGAGGGCCTTCTCCTTAGAGGAAGGCAGGCTTCTCCGAGGCCCCAGAGCCACCTCCGCCACTGGGCTGGGGCAGGCGGGCAGGGGCTGGTAGCGGGTAGCGTGAGGCTGCCCCCACATGCCTTACACCCCAAGAAGCTACTCAGCCCCCAGGGGGCTTGGGGAGGCGGCTCTGGTCTCAGCCCCTCCCCGACTGCAAGCGAAACCCTTCTCCCCTGGGCCGCGCTCTCTCCCCCGAGGGTCCCTCCTGCTGTCCACTTGCTCGGGGGACATTTACAGAGTGATAACCCCATGCTGAGCACCTGGCAAGGCACTGCCTGGAAGAGGACGTGTTCGTTCTTCATTCGGAGTTCTGCAGCCAGACAGAAAGAGGGGCAGACGGATCAGGGGCCTGTCCCTCTCTGCCCGGCCCACCTCCCAGCAGGGCCCTGGCGAGCGCGACCTCTCAGACCACCCCGCGCCAGCCTGGCGCCCGGCTCAGGGGGCCCCTCCTGCGCAGGCGGCCTGCCCAGCCTCCTCTCCCCGCTCCGGCCGGCGGGTCACCCAGGACTCTCAGGGGAGGCCTTCCTTCTGCAAAGCCCGGGCAGGCCGCCCAGTCTCGGTGCCGGGCCGGCTGTGTGGAGCCCCTCCTCCCAGGGAGGGCTTCCTGAGGGGTGCCCGGTGCCCGCCGCCAGACAGGTTCCGGGGAGGCCCGGCCCACTGCCTGCCGAAGGAGGCCCAGCACCCCGGGAGCCCTCCGTCCCGCGGGGACCACGGGGCCTGTTTCCGCAAGACCATCCCGGGGCGGGCGGCGCTCGGCACCTAGAACAGATGTGGCTGTGAGGGGCCGTCCTCCTTCCTGCCACTGTCCCCTCAGGGCAGGAGATGGCCACCGAGGGCCAGCCCACAGCCTCTCTGATGGAAAAGCCTGGGCCACAGTCAGCACAGGACACCCTGGGAGCCAGCTGGGGGCCCGAGCAGGTGGGGAGGAGCTGCCCTGGGTCCCCTGCCTCGCAGGTAACCCTGGGGGACCCCCTGGCCTCGGGCCCAGGGCGGCCGCGGTCCGTCAGCGAGCCTCGGGGGTGGCCAAGGGGAGTGAGCGGGCCAGGCGGCGGCCCGTACAGGCCGGGGCCGCTCCAGCCTGGGCTCCTCTTGGCACGAGGCCCCGGGTGTCGAGGAGCAGCCCGGCCACCCCACCGCCCTGGTCAGGGGCGTTTTCTGATGCAGACTATAAATAGGGCTGTCATCGGCCGGCCGGCCAGCGGGCAGCCTGGCACAGCCTGCCAGATGTGCCGGGCTCAGCCACCAGGCCAGCCGTCCACCCCATGTGACCCCCGGATGGTGATGCTCCCCGAAACTCCAGGTACCCCTCCTCCTGGGAACTCCGCCCAGCAGTTCAGAGAACCGTCGGCCCCCAGCCCTGCCCCCCGCACAACCAGAGACAGGAGGAAGCGGGAGAGTGTTCCCCACAAACGTCGCTCCGGTGCCCAGCAGGGTGGACCCCAGTCTGCAGGGCCTCCCTCCTGGGGCGCCGGGGGAAGGGCGTGGGAGGGGTGCTACCTGCCCCCCCAAGCCTCCGAACCTTCCTTGGCCCTGTCTGCAGCACGGGTGCTGGCCACAGGCCACGGAAACCACAGGCGCCCCTGCGTGGGCCAACGTCAGGGGTGGGGCTGGCCTTCCGGGGAGGCCCCGTTCCCTCCTCGCTCCCTCTGCAAATCCTCAGTGAGCCCACTCCGGAAGACCCCCCGCTCCAGGAAAGGGGGCAAAGGTGAGGCAGAAAAGGAGGTGAGAGGGCCTTTAGGAGGATGCCGGGGGCAGGGCTGGGGGTGCACCTGGGGCACCAAACAGCTGCCGATCAGGAAAGGTGATCAGCAGGTGCACGGTGGGAGAAGGGGTGGTAAGAATGGGAGGCCAGGTGTGGGCGGCTGGGCCTGCTCTGCCGAATAGAGAAGGGCAGGCGGGCTAGGCCTGGGTGTGGACTGGGTGGGGTCCCAGCAGCTTGGGGGAGAAGCAGGGTAGTGGAGAGGGGATCATCCTGGTGAGTGAAGTCCAGGGCAGGGGAGGCCAGTCCTTGAGGAGCAAGGGAGAGGCTGGGGGTGGGGGGAGCATTTCTAAGGGCGTCATAGGTCACCGTGTGGCCTTCCGTGACTCTTGGGGTCTCCAGTGGTCACACCTGCCAAGGCCCCCACTCCCCAGGAGTTGGCCCCGGCCCCCAGGGGCCGACGGAAGCGGGGCACAGAGAGAGCCACTGGACCCAGGTGGTGCGTCCCCCAGCGGTGACTCGGGGCCCGCGTGCGGACCACCAGCGGGGACAGGGCCCAGCGCCTCTATGGAGCCCCGGGAAGGGGCAGAGGTGTGGGGGGCAAGGGGGCTCTTCCACCAGCGGGAACGCTCCTCGCCAGGTGCGGGGCGGAGGAGGGGGCGCTTAAAGGACCGGGTCTCCTTCGGGCTCCCGCACAGGCGGGAGGGGTGGCCGAGCGGGCGCCCTCCCGGGAGGGCGGATCCCCGTCCCCGGCGCACACGCGCCCTCCCCGCGCCCGGCCGGGGCTGCAGTTCCCGCCTCCGCCGCCGGGGGCCGCCGCCCGGCTCGGCCTCCCGACACGTGGACGGGCCCGCGCCCCGCCCGCCGGGCTCGGAGCGGGGCCCCCCCCCCCCGGCCCCCCGCCTGCCCGGGCCGCCCCTCCCCCACCCCCGCCCCGAGCGGGGACCGGAAGGGCTAACCGCGCCCGGCCCGCGGGGGGCACTTCCTGCGCGCGCCCCCGGGAGCTCGGGGAACCCCAGCTCGCTCCTGCGCCCCGGCTGCGCGGGTCCTGCGGGGGCGCCCGGGACCCAGGCTGCGGACGGAATTGGGACGCGACGCCGGGAGGCGGGCGGGGGAAGTGAAACCGGGCGGCGGGGCGGCCCCGCGGGGCGCAGTGGCGGGTTTCCGTCAGACGCATGATAGGAAACCGAGGCCGCGGGGCGAGGGCCGCAGGACCCCCGATGTCGGCCCTCGCCCCCCACCCCACCCCGCGCCAGACCCCAGAAGGTGACTCGGCGGAAGGAAGTGGGGACCTACTGGCCCCCCGGAAGGGGGGGGCTCGCGCGGACTCGGTCGCGGGCGACGCCCCCTGCCCCCTAGGGGCCTGCGAGGCCTACGAGAGTCCAGGTCCTCGGCCCATCCGGACCCGTGCAACACGATCACCCCAGGAGGGTCGGCCCCGTGGCCTCCGGGGACCACGCAGCCCCCGCCCCTGCTCGCCCCTCCCCAGGCGCGCTTCCGGCCCGGCCGGAAGGAGCAGGAATTCGGAATGTTTTGGAACCAGCTTTCTAATTCCACGGAGGATTCTCTGCGGCGGCCCTTCCCCCCGGGTGGGGGGTGTGGGAGAGGAGCCTAATCTGCATCTGACTGGGGGGGGGGGAGGGGGTAAACTCGGACTGGGGGAGCCCCCCCTCCCCCCGCATACCCTGCTCACTGCCAGCTGCAGGATGGTGGGTGGGGGGTGGCCCATATCCTGACATGGGTGCTGGGGAGACTAGACCCAAGGCGGCCACGCCGGGGCGGAGGAGCCTTGACCTGGGCCCCTGTCCCAGTTGACCGCTGCCTTCCTGCCTGGGGAAGCAGGTGTCCAGGGAAGGCAGATGGCCGGACAGTGATGGACCAGTGATTGCCCAGCCAGGCCACACCCGCCGCAGCTCTCCTCGAGTCCCCCCCCCCACCCCCCCGCCTCTGGACAAAACAAAACAAAACCCCTCCCAGCGCCTCCCCAGACCTTGGCCAGAAGCCTCCAAAGATTCCCCCCCCCCAACTCCCCCTCCCCCCCTTGCCACCGAAGACTTTTCTGGGACTGCTTTTTCTTAGAAACAGGAAGTTGGGGGTGTGGGCCACACGTCCACCAGGTCAAAGCTCCACCAAGGGCGGGGGGTGGGGGGGGTTGGACCCCATGGGAACTCACCACCCTGCCCCATGCCTGCAGCCCGCAGTGCCGGAGGGAGCCCCAGAAAAGGAAAGGAGGGCAAGGATGCCCAGCTACCTGGGTGGGGCTGAGACAGGGAAGGGAAGTTCATGGGGGGGCGGGGGGGAGACTTGGAAGGGGAGTGGTGGCACCTGTCCCTTGCCGGCTCGTGTGCAAGCCAACCTGGCTTTCCCACGCACGCGAGCGTGCAGACGCCACGGCAGTGCTTAGGGCCAACCTTCGTTGCACGGAGGACCCAGACACGGCCCCGCCTGTCTGGGCCCATGTCCTGGGCCCTCTCCCGCCTTCCCCTCTCTCCCACCCTGCCTGGGCCTCGCGCCGGACTCCGATGTCCCCTGACAGGGGCCTCGTGAGGAGGGGACCCAAGCCCCGGCCTCGGGCCCCAGCCTTCACAAGGTGCCCTGTTCCTGAAGTTCGCCAAATCAGCTTCTGTGGCAGGAGTGGCCTCGGCTGGGTAAGAGCTTGGGCCAGGCCTCCTGCCGGTAAGGGCTCCAGGGCCGGCAATGGAGCAGGAAGGCCCGACCCCGGCCCTGACAGACACCTGCCGGGCACAGGACACTCCAAAGAGAAGCCAGGCCGGCTCCACCTGCCTGTCCCTACCACCCCCCGCAGAGGGGCCACCTGCTCCAGGGCTGAGAGTCCCGGCACTCGCGGCCCCCAGCCCCTGGCCCAGGTCTGGGCACAGATGGCCGCGGGTGTGAGGCCTGCACAGCTCACGTCATCGCTGTGGCAGGGGTTGCGGGGGCGGGCAGGCATCCAGGCCCCCAAAGTTCTGCCCCCACCCCTCCCAGGGTTGCCTGGCAGTGGGCAGGGCACACGGGAGGGCGCAGAGCACGGTGGGTTTCTGTGGGGAGGGTCAGGGTCCTCTCCGAGGCCCTGCTTTCACATCCTGCCGAGGCCGGCGCAGCCGGGTCACAGCCCCACCCTTTCCCGAGGTCACAGACTGTCCTTCGGGACCCTCCAAAAGGGTGGGCCAGCTGCCCATTTTTCCTCCAGGATCCCTGCCTTCCTGCGGGCGGTGGTCACCCAGAGTGTGCCTAGGCCCCTGGCCGGCAGAGTGTGGGTGTGGGGCCTTGGGGGTCTCATGAACGACCCCGATCTGTGTCTCGGAGCTGCCCAAGGAGCCCGCCAGCCTGTCTCTTCCTGGCCAGCAAGAAGGGGTGACCTGTGACGGGACAGGCAGAGAGAGACAGGGAAGGGGGTGTCGTGGGGAGCAGAGGTGGGTCGGGCTCCGGGCTGGGCGAGCCGGGGGGGGGGGGCTGTTGGCCACAGCCGGGGTGGGGGTGGGGTGGAGGCTGGGGACCACACTCAGCGCCAGGGCCTGACCCCGCAGTCCTCCCCCCAGGGGGCTCAGGGGAGGAGGCCGTACCAGCTGTTACTGGAAATGGGCAGGCGGCTTCCTCTTTCCACGGAGGGCGCGCCTGGCATCCGCCTCCCCAGATAAGGGTGCGAGTTCTTGGCCTGCGGTCAGCCCCCCTGACCACAGGGTGGTGGGTGGGGCCCCGGGGGCCAGACTGTGGCTCAGGGGCCAACAGACTGGAGGAGGGGCGGAGATCCCAGGACAGAGACAGGCAGGCACGGCTGAGCACAGGGGCCGCGGGTGGGGCCCTGGCTGCTGGTGACAGAGGCAGAAGTGAAAGTTGGGGGTGGGGGGTCACAGGGCAGGCCCAGAAACTAGGGACCTGAGTCAGTTCCCAGGAGCACCTCCTCTGCCCTGGGCTCGCCGCATCCCCAGGGCCTCGAGGGGCTTGGAAACCAGCACCAACTGGGGAGGGGCCCGAGAACTTAGGCCAGGGCTCTGGACAAACGAGGCCAAGCTCTGGGACAGCCTCGTGGGTCCCTGAAGAGCCCCTGGCCGGCATGCCGGCGGTGTGGACGGTCCGGAGCCAGGGGACCCAGAGGCAGCGCAAGGAGGCAGGAGGCTGCTGGGAATACTGGGGAGGGGCTTTCTCCCACCGTGACCTCTTAAGAGCGGCTTTGGGACGGGGGTTGACAACTAGGCAGCCCCTATCCTGTCCGCCCCGCCTCGGGGTGCACAGGGCCCTTTAAAGTCAAATTATACCCGAAAGTGACCCCCAGCATCCCATGTTCCGAGGCCACCACCGGCCCAGCTCCAAAGCCCCGAACGGGCCAAGCACCACATTGGCCACAAGCTGCCTCTCGAAGCCTGCGCACGGCCTGCGCCCCCAGGAAGCCCTCCTTCCCCATCCCCCCAGGGGCCTCCAGTCCTTCAGGACCGCCTCTCACCCCCTGCCTCCCTCCCCTCGTTTTTCACATTCAGGGCCTCCGGCAGCATTTGGACCCTCGCAGGGCGGGTGCGGGTCGGAGGCCGAGAGCCTGCGGGTCCCGGGCGGTGGCCTGGGGAGATGCCCTGGGGAAGGACGCGGAAAGGCCCTCGCCAGGCACAGGGCCCAGGTCAAGATGCCCACCTGGCAGGCCCCAGGGAGGGGACTCAGTGGTAGGGATCGATGTCCCATGGCGATGGCAGGTCTGGACAAGTCTGCAAGGTCACCCAAGGTCCTGCCGCCCATCCTGGTGGGCTTGGTCGTGAGGCGGAGGGAGGGACGAGTGTTTGGCACCGGGCACCGGTAGGGCCTTGGCTGCAGGAGCCCTCTGCTCGCAGTGCCCCCGGGGACACCCAACAGACCGCAGCGGACGACTGTCCACTCAGGAGACCCCAGAAGACAGTGAGGGGCAGCCCCCCCTAACGGAGAGAGCTGGACGGGTGCCCAGCCCTGCCCAGGCGGGGACATGCAGCTCAGCGGGAGGCCCCCCCAGAGGAGCGGGGAGCCGGGCCCGGGGGACACCCAGGCAAGGGAGGGGGCAGCGGTGAACAGGGGTGGGCTCCAGAGGGTGTGCCGTGTGGCCCTCGGCAGAGTCCCACTGAGGTCAGGTCTGCCGTCCACACCTCGGGGCCCAGGACCCCAGGCAGGGCCCCGGGGCCTGATGCGCAGCAGGAGGGGGCGGCGGTGGGGGGCTGTGGCTCGGGGCCCAGCTCACAGCCCTCCCTCCTGACCTGCGCCCAGCCCAGCCTCTCTCGCAGACCCTAGGTGGCACCCTACGAGGGGCTGGGATCTTGGCGCGTTGGGGAGCCCGTCGAGTGACCGACAGAGGCGAGGCTGGACAGAAGCC
Source organism: Lynx canadensis (assembly GCF_007474595.2). NCBI lineage: Eukaryota > Metazoa > Chordata > Mammalia > Carnivora > Felidae > Lynx > Lynx canadensis. The sequence goes on along the minus strand of NC_044310.1, from coordinate 1,105,720 downwards.
TGGCCCCGAGGAAGAGTGGGCTTTTCCGGGCCGCCCATACTGCGGCCTGCCCTGCACCCCTCCCCGGGGGACTCCCGGGACCGTTGGGGCTGCGGAGGCACCAGAGGGGCTGGGACCCGGGCGTCCCTCGAGGCAAAATGACCTCCACGTGACCTAGGAGGGGCTGAGGTGGCAGCCCAGCGCCCCAGGGCCCAGCACAGCGGAGTCCCTCTGCTTCTCCCTCGGGACAGCAGGCTGGGGCCACCTGTGGGGAGCCGGCCATCCACGCTGAGGGGACCCCAGGCTGGGTCCCCTCCAGCTGAGGTCCACGGTGCAGAGAGCCGGCTGGGGGGGGGGGGGGCCTAGAGAGTCAGACCGCACCCCCGCTGCCCACCCGCGCCCCACGCCACTCGGGGTCAGCGGACACCGAAGGCCCCCCGCGGTCTGACGGGCAGACACCCACTTCCCCTCCCCGGGCTGAGGCCCCGGTGGTGGCCGGGGGCGGGTGGGGTGGCCCAAGCATGGCTGTCCTCCGCATACGCTCAAAGTCCTTTATTGTACAATGTCTTCTGTCTGGGGGAGGGGCGCCAAAGGACTAACGGGTACACAGCGAAGTAGATAAATATGCCAAGCTTTTTCTTTTTTCTTTTTAAATCAGGCATTTATAAACAAGAAAGCATACATTAATTACATAAAAATAGTTTTCGATAGTAGAGTAAGTCACCATGTTGTCATTAGCAGCAGCAGAGGAGAAAACGCGGACGGCGATGCAGACGCTCCCGGCAGGTACAAAGGTAGAGCTGTGGTTTTTTTCCTTAATTGAAAAAAAATGTCGCTTGTGACTCCTGACTTAAAGCAAGAACAAGACGGCCTCTCGAGCCTGGTGGACGCGGTGGGCGGGCAGGGGCGGGCAGGACGGAGCCCGCAGGGTGCTGCGGGGACTGGCAGAGGGTCCGTCCCCTCCGGCAGGTGAGCTCTGTTCTTCCTCAGTTAAAAACAACCCAGAAAACAGGACAACTACCAGGTAAGAAAAGAGTTTCTGAAAAAGGAACCACCGTATACGCGGGAGATACGACAGTGTAGAGGACAGGTATTTACACAGGGACTGTTTTTACACGGGGCTCGTTCTGTACGAAAAGCAGGATATTATGTGTGTGAGTTAGCTGCTCCAAAGATATGAATGTTATTGCTGTTTTTCCCTTCGTTAAAAATCCTCTTTCAGCATAGAAATAATGAGTAATTAAACGGGTGCACAGTCGCTCGGGTAATGGGTATTACACACAGGGAGAGCCAACAGCCTACAAGACCCCCCTTCTCCCTTCGGCTGCGCGAACCCTCGGCCCGGCCCCCCCCACCCCCCACCCCCGAGGATGGAAGCGGCCGGAACAAGCCTATGCCCCCCAGCTGCCCCCGGGAGCCGCCCGGGAAGGCTCAAGCTGCTGGTGACCAGGGAGCCCGTGACAGCCGGTCCCCGCCGCACCAGCTCTGGCGAGGCCGCAGGAGCCTCAGACAGGGACAGAGGGGCGGGCCTGGGGGGGCGGGGTGCGAGCTGCCGTGGCCTGGCCAGCTTTTCCCAACGTCCTGGGGCAAAGCTGGCAAGTGGGGTCGTGGACCCAACGGCCTAGACGGTGACCGGAGGTGGGCACTGCGAGGGCAAGGGTGGGGGCGGGGAGGGCGGGGAAGGTGCCTGCACAGAACTTAGAGAAGCTCATCGCCCGCTGGGGCCTAAAAAACCGAAAAGCAAACGGACGGCCCGGGCGACAGGCCCACGGGCCCTTTGATCTCTCACGACTTTCAGACTCGGCAACAGAGCACAGTCACACAGAAGCACACTTAAAGGTCTGCTCCAGCTAAATCATTTCGTTTCCCTTGAAGAAATGACTGAAAAAACACAACTCCGGAAACACGAGGCTGAACACAGCATTCTGCGTGTTGTGTAGCACAGCCGGCCCCTCACAGGGCCCGGTAATAATGCCCATCGATGGGTATACATATGGCAGAGGTTTAACATTCCATGCATACAGATTTCATAACTGCAAAAGAAAAACAAAAGCAAAAAAAAAAAAAAAATCCAAACAAACGCTGCATATATATGATGTCCCTTTTGCATTGCACTTTAGGAGGGGGGTCCAGCAGCACCTGCGCCCCTCCCCCCTCCCCCCCGGTAAACCACGGGCAAGAACCCTGCAGATGACACGGTCACCAAGCCTCTGCTGGTCCCGGCGGCGGGCGGCGTCTGCACCTGCGCCAGCCAGCGGTCCCCACCTCCGTGCGCGCTGGCAGCTGCCTCGGCGTTGGAACGGGGTCGAGCGAAGAATCCTGGCTAAGATCTTTCTCACGTAAATAAATACCGTAATTTCAGGATGGGTAGCCGCCTCTTGTCTACTGGGAAATCATTTTTCAAGCTTGGGCATAAAAAACCTTATACAATTTGCATGAACAGTTGAGAGTAAACGAGATTATCTGGAATAAATGCAAGTAACTTATTCTGATAGTGGCAGATTCGATCGCGACTGAAGACAGGTGTCTCGGGGGTAAAAAGACGAGTCAGGATTTGCTGTACAAGATGCTGGAAGGCACAGAACTACCCCCCGAAGTTCAGCTTTTGCATTTCCGTTTTGTGATTCCCTTGTTCAACCGAGCACCAGAGGGGGTTTCTAAACACTCGAGCACTTAGGATGTGGACTGCTCTATAAATGGGTCTGCAATATTTGAAAAGTAAAAACCTCCGTTAACTGGGGAATAAAAAGAGAAGGGAAGAGTTTTGACAAAGTGCAGTTCTAAATATACGTTTAAATGAACAAACAAAAAGAAAAAAAAAAAGTGAAGTAATGCTGTTTTTGTTCCGACGCTGCGGCCTCAGTCCCGACGCGACAGGGGCGGCCGGGGGAGGGTGGCGGAGGTGAGCGGCGCCCGGGCAGGCGGAAGGCGGCAGTGTTCCGGCTCGGGGCGCCGGCGGCCGGCACGGGCGGCCTGGGTCCTTGTCGCTGAAAAAATAGACTCTGGAGAAAACCCTCCCTGTCCTCGCGCGGGCGCGGACGAGCTGAGATGGCTTTGCGGGGCGGCGCCCCGGCTCCCTTAGCAGGTCCTCAGATGGCGTCACGTGTTGGTGGGGCTTTGAAAAGTTAGTCATTAAAAAACCTGTTGATTTTTCTGAGTATCAAGTCTTCTCGTTGGTTTTAAATAGCTTATAACAAAAATGTAAATGGTAGGACGTCCCGGCAAGCAGAAGGACCGCGGCGGGCACGGAGCCTCGGCCCCCGGCTCCGCTGGGAACCCGGCTTGCACACTCGAACTTGGCCAGTAGAAAATTTTGCAGTGGATTCCAAAAGTATGTGGTTCCAAACGCTCGCTTGGTTATAGGCACAGTAAGACGTTGTGCTATGTGGACGCGGGGGCGGGCCGCCGGCGCGCGCAGGCGCAGAGACCCCCGGCTGGCGGGGCGGGGGGGGGGGGGGGGGGGGGGGCCGCCCGCCCCCCGCGGCGTCCGCACCCGGCCGACCGCGGGCTCCGCTAGGGCTCCAGCTCGGCCGCGCTCTCGCTGCCGGCGGCCTCGGGCCGGGGCCGCGGCCACAGCTGCTCCTGCAGCTCCTTCACCACCTTCTCCAGGTGCTCCCGGGCCTCGCGCTCCCGAAGCAGGTCGGCCCGCAGCTGCTCGCGGTCCGCCTCCGCGTGCTGGAGCTTCACCTGCAGGTCCTCGATCTGGAAGGGACGGGACGCCGGGGGTCAGCACCTGCCCCCCACCGGCCGCGCCAGCCGCCCTCCTTCCCCCGCGTGGGACGCGTGCCGCTGAGCGAGGGAGGCGGCAGCCGGGGCCCGGGAGGGCCTCTCCGGGGGCACCGTGACCCGAGTCCAGACGGGTGTGCCGAGCCGCTGGCGGGTGGGAACTACCGGCCCCCTCCCCCCACCCCCCCCCCAGCAGCTGCCTCGGGGCGCCCTGGACGTCCTGAGGCCAGTTTCCCTCCAAAGCCCAGACCAGACCCTCCCAGCACCGGTGAGGCAAGGGGAGGAGGGGCTGCCATGCCCACCGCCCCGCACCCGATCCCTGGCCGGGCAGGACGGCCCATCCGGACGTGCTGAGGCGTTTGAAGCTGTGTGGGGTGAGGCTGGGGCTGCCTGGGGCTCCTCTGCACCGCCGGGGGGCCGGCTCAGAGCCGGCTTCTCAAGGGAAACCACCAAAGAGGGGCGTGGTCGGGAGGGAAGAGGGCACAGAGCGCCCACGTGTGCAGCCAGAGGACACCTCCCTGCGGGGGACCGACTCCAAAGCCCAGGAGAGCGTGCAGCGCCCCAGTCGGCCTGCCGGTCCCCCCGTGGTCCCCTAAGCTTGTGGTGGACCCCTCGAGGTGAGAAAGGACCCCAAGATGCCAGCACAGCGCCTGCCCCGTGGCCTCGCCGACGGTCCGGCCCCGGGCCCCGCAAGCCCGTCTCCCCATCTGCCACCCAGGCACCAGGTGATGCCTCCGAGCCCCTGCCACAGCCCCGCCTGTACCTGGGCCGAGTACTTGGCGCGCAGGCGGCCGGCCTCGCAGCCCTTGTCGCACACCCGCACCTGCCGCGCTTGCTCCAGCTCCCGCTTCAGGCGCAGCCGGGACTCATTGGCCTCGCGCATCTTCTTCTCGTTCTCCGCCCGGAGGCGCTCGATCTCCTTTCGCAGGTTGCGCTTGGCCTCCGTGGCTTCCCGAAGCTTCTCCTTCTTGGCCACGCGCAGAAACTCCAGCTCCTGGGAGGGTGGCGCACACACCCGGGCTGGGGTCACCGCCCTGGCCCCTCTCCACAGCCTCCCCCTCGGGCGTCAAGTGCCACCTGCCTTCCCGGATGCCCCAACCCCTCCCGGCAGAGCCCCTCGGCCCAGCGCGCTCCAGCCGCCGGGCGTCCTCCAGGCCGGGCGCCCGCTCAGGCTCCCCGCCTCCCTCCTCGGCGCCTCCGCCTCTGCCCGTCCCTCTCCAGCCACCAGAGACGGCCGCCCCCGTGCCACAGGCGCCAGCGAGCACGCGTGTGGGAAATCACGCCTCCAACAAGACCAGGGAAGGGGCGTTCTGAGCGAGCGCCTGACACACGCTCGGGAGAGACGTCTGGGACCCGGCGCCCCGGGGACCGGCAGGCCCGTGCTGTGCTAGAGCCCACGTGTGAAGCTGCCAGACGCCACCGCCACCGCAGAGGTGTGAACTCGCGATCCCGAGTGCGCCGGGCAAGGCCGCAGAGTCGGGGCGGAGGCCCCGCCCGCCCCTACGGAGGCGGGACCCAGACACCCTAGGCCCCAAGCACCTTCTCGGACAGGAAGCAGTCACTTGAGTGGAATCATCTAGAATCCAGCGTGCCTGGAGCCAGCCGGTCCCGCCTGCACACCCGTTCCCTCTCTGACGACACGGGGCTTTAGGGAACGAGCCTCGGGCGGCAGGCCAAGCCCCCACTCCTCCCCGGCGCCCCGAGCGACAGGCCGGCTCTGCGAGGGGACGGCGGGGCGCACGGCGGCCTCACCTGGTGGAGGCTGCGCTTGGCCTGCAGGGCGGCGCTCAGCTTCTCCTCCTGCTTCACGCGCATCTTCACCACCTCGTGCAGGAACTTCTCTTTGGCTTCCTTGGTGTCCAGGCCGCCCTCCAGGGCCTGCCGCAGGTGCTCGAGCTCTGCCTCCAGCCCGCCGCTCGCGGTGTCCGCGGGGGCGGCGGCCTCGGGGGCGGCGGGCGCGGCGGGCGGGGCGTGCATGCCCGGGGAGCTCAGGTCCTTGGCGGAGCTGGATGAGGTAAGGGACGGGGAGGAGAGGGAGGACAGGGAGGAGGTGACTGCGGACACAGGGACGGGAGGGGAAGCGGACGTTAGCAGAGCGCTCACCGCACCTCCGCGCAGCGCGGCGGCGCCCCGGGGCAGGCAGGGACCCCGACCCACACGTACATTCCTCCCTGCTGTCCACTTCCACCTCGGCCTCCGAGTCTTTGCCGTCCTCTGGGGCGGCCACGGGCGCCGGCGTCTCCGGGGCTCCGGGGGTGTCCACGGCCAGCTTCCGCTTCCGTGGCTGGATGCAGGTGGCCAGAGGCTCGGGGGCCCGGGACACCACGGTGGCACAGGGCGGGCTGCTCACGACCTTCTGCTGGGCCGGCGGTGCCAGGGCCACGTTGGGGGCCACACCCGTCTCAAAGCTCTTGTAGGAGTAAAAGCTGCAGGGGTGGGGGGACCTTGGGGCCACAGGCGTCTGCCCCCCCACCCCCCTCCCCACGGTGGCCAGCACGTGAAGGCTCCCGGTGGGACGCGCCCCCCCCCCCCCCCCGGAGGGTGTGAAGGAGGAGGCGCGAGCCAGAGCCCCGGGGCAGCTGGAGCACGGCCGCTGGCCGCACCCCAAGCAGAAGTTCTGGCCGTGCCCACCCGGACGCCAGTCAACAGGACCCCCGCTTCTGGGACTCCTGCCGGAACGGGGCTAGTTCCACCGCCACGCGGCCCCACGCGGACGCGGGTTAGAGCGAAGCCGCAGGCGGGGACAAAGAGCGCCAGGCCCACAGACTCGGGCCCCTTCACCAGCCATGTTGAGCGCGCACCACCGTGCACTCAGGCGTTTAAGGGGCACCCGGGAGGGGTGGGTGCCGGTCCTGAGACGCGCAGGGTGACGGCCTCGCTCGAATCACGCGCGCTCTGTCTGAGGACAACTCCGGGCGGCCACGTCAAGGAAAGGTCTCGTCCACCGATAATTACTGACCGCCAGCAGCCGGCACGGCAGGTACTCACCTGTCTCGAATCAGGGCCGGAAGGTGCGGGGAGAGCTCTTTGTCACTCGCAGAAACCGCAGGGGACCAGGGTCGGAAAGCGGAAAGGCGCTGGCGAGGGTGAACGCAGCCAAGGCTCTGCTGGAAGAGGCGCCAGGGGTCAGAGGCAGGAGCGCAGAGCCCCGTGCCCGTGCCCTCACCTGCCGCCCACGTCCCCGTACCCACCACCCCACGTCCTGTACCCGCCGCCCCGCGCCCGACCTTGCTGGAGGAGCTGGCCAGGGTCCGCAGCCAGCCAGACTGTTTGTCCTTCTCAGAAGACGTGGGGACTTGGGAGGGGGCGTCATCTGTTTTTCGGATGGAGGCCGGGGGCTCGGAGGAGACCTGTGAATGACACAAAAGTTGTCACCGGAGCCCGAGGGCATCGACGCTCTGAGCACCAGGCGTGTGTGGTGATGCGCGGCCCGGACTCCGGCAGGACAAGCCATTTCCGCGAGAACGGGCGCTGCGGCGCTACCTGTGGGGCTACGGTGCCGTGACCTCCCCCGACGGCCACAGGAGGCCCAGGGCAGGGGGCCCAGGCCGGGCTCAGGGTGGGGACTCGAGGGGACAGCCCCTGGCCACAGCCCCAACAGCCAACAGGAGCCACAGACGCTGACCTCCTCCTGGTGGCCATACTAGGTGGCAGGCAGGCTCACGGGCCAAGTGTGGGGGACTCTGTCCCTGGGTCCCCAGTGTTGTGGGTGACGAGTAGAATTTCGACCGCTTGCCATCGGCTGGGGGGTGGAGGGGGCAGCCGCCCTCTGGCAAGCTCCCCCAACCCGGAAAGCAAGCATCCTCAAAAAAAAGGGACAAACCCCTTCCACCAAGTGAACGACTCAGCTTTGGGACACAGGCCACACTCCTGCTTTCCTCACACCTTGCTGCTGGAGGCTGGAGAAGCTGCCCCAGACTCCCAGGGACCCAAGGGTCTGTCGGACGTGATGGTGGGCGTGGCCTCCCGAGCAGGTGTCAGAAGGAGAGCCACCTGATGGCACAGGATCCCTAAGGGAGATGGGGTCTCTTCCTGCCAAACGGTCCGCAGAGATGGACCGTGCCTCCCCCCGGGGCGGCTGTGCTGGGGTCCTGGGGTCCGTACCGCAAGGCGGACACACCGTCACCCACCTGAGGCCGCCAGGATGATGCCTGACCTCAGGGGGAGCAGGTGCGGGGAAGCCTTGGCCAAGAGGGAGGTGGGGGGGGGATTGATGGGGGAAGGGCTCCTCCCTGCTCTGGAACAGGTGGGGAAATGCTGTAGCACAGAACTGGCCCCGGGAGGGAGATGGGGGAGGGGGAGGGCAAGTGGTCAGGCAAGGTGTCCCCCTCATCGGGCTGTCATCACAAAATTCAAGAGACACAGGGCTGACTGGAGCCCGGGCACAAGGCCCGCGGACCGAGGATCCCAGAGGAAGGGCCTGACCAAGCCCAGCACATCTGCCTGCACGCGGGTTCGCGGGGCACCCAGCCCCTCGCGGTGGACAGACAGGCGCGGGGGGGACTCCGTGCAGGGACACACTGGCCTCTGTCCTCACGCAGAAGCAGATGCCCCAAGGCCTGTGGCCCTGCAGCCGAGGGGGACGCGCTTCAGGGCAAACCCACAGACGGCTGTGAACGGTCTGCTCAGATGCGAAACAATCAGGAAAGAAAGACGGCTTGGTGGCGCTTTTTAGGGGCAAGAGTCCGGTGACGTCTGCCTGCGCGGCCCGGCCGCCTCCGGCCGCCTGTGACAGGGGAGCGGGGGTCAGTCACGCCAGCAGGGGTGGGGCTTCCTGTCGGAGCAGATAGGAGGCCGGGAGGGGAGAAGACAGGCCGAGTTCTCACCGAGAGAAAAGCCGCAGGCCTGGCGCCGGCTCCTGCAGGTTCTGAGAACCCTCAGGGAGACTCCGGGGGCGTCACACGGCTCCGGCTACGGGGCCACCCCCACACGCATGGGGCTGGCGGGTGGCGCCCGGTGCCCACTGGCCAGAGCCCACTCCACGCGGCGGGGGAGAGCGGGGCAGGTTCCCGGGCAGGGACGCGGCCTGCCAGCGCACCCAGCGCTCAAAACCAGCCCATCAGTTCTGGAGAAAGGGCCAGAGCCTCCCTCGCCCCCACCCACCCCGAGTTCCGTCAACCCCAGGAGAGGGAGGTGTCTTCACGGAGCTGGAATGACTCCTCTGAGATTCCTATAGCAAGAAAAACCCCCGTGAGCCCCTTCTATCGACGAGAGAGAGAAGCAGGAAGACAGCTGGGCCAGGACATACCTGTTCGGGCCTGGAAGGCCACTGTCCCCAGCAGGGCACACTTGGGCCCCAGGGATGGCAGATGATCAGGGACAAAACTGCCCAGTGATTCCTACTCCGCCAGAGATCAGCAAGCAGGTAAGGACATTCGCTTGTGGTTTCTGACCCTTCTCAAGGCCTCCACGCCAGATCCCGGGGGCCCACAGACCTCAAGGAGGGAACAGGCTTCCGGGCCTAGGACACGGCCAGGGCGGTGGGGGGGCCTGCCCCCGGAACCCACTGGTGGCCCCCCACAAGGGCGAGGGCACGTGTCCTGTGCCACATCCCGGCACAGGACACGTGCGGTCTCCGGGACAGCGCGCCGAGGGCCATCCCGCCACGGGGCAGCCGCTCCGTCGAAGAGCTGGCCGTGGACGGCACAGGCACACGCCCAGGACTGTTCGGCGGCTGTGCGCGTTCCTCACAGAGGAGGAAAGGACACCCACACGGGGGTTTCGCACGCTTCACGCCCAAGGGCCTCTGCAGGTTTGCAAGACTCGGGTTAGGTGTGACCCTGCTACCTGACCTTCACGTCAACGGGGGCCAGGGTGTCAGTCGAGACAGAGGCTCCATCAGACACACACGGAGTGGGGTCAGGACGGCTGCCGGGCTCTCGGCCACCACCCAAGACCAGCGCAGGGAAGAGCAGGGTGGACGAGAGGGCCAGTGGCGGCCGGAAGCCACGGCGGCTTCCGGCATCGGCCTGGGGGCCTCACGCTCGCAAAGGCCACGCTTCAGCGCCCGGGCCCCAAATGCACAGAGGGACAGCCTGGGCCACGGCCCAGAGGCAGGGCGGGGCGGGAGAAGGTCTTTGGGCTCCACGCCACTGGCTCCCCTACGCTCTGCTGAGAACCCCCGTGTTCCAGCAGCACTGGAGCAGGCCTGGGCGCGGAGCTCTGACCTGGCATCTGGGGAACCCCTAGTGGCAAGAGCCCTGGGAGAGACGCCACTGGCTGTGCCCCACGCGTTCGGGGGAGCGAGCTCACGACCGCTTTGCCTCCCAAGGCTGCCGGCCTTGCCACCCCCACGTACCGCTTTTCGTGTGCCGCCCTGCACGTCCTTAAAAAAAAAAAAAAAAGTATGTGGGGGACGAGGAGGGGAGGAGACGATCCAGAGGCCGGCCGATGGCGCCGGCCCAAGGCCCGAGAGCGCGGTCTGACTTCGGCGCGGAGCTCCGGCTGCCACAACAGCCGCTAAGCGTCACGCAGGCACCCAGTTCTGGGGTGACGCACCAGTAAAGACACAGCTCCCACCCAAGTGCCAGGCAGAGCCAGAGGGACACCCGGAGGGCCCAGCAGCGAGATCGGCACCCACCCCAGCGAGGCCGGGCTGGTCTGCGGGCGTGCACAGCGCCTCCAGCTCCAGCTCCAAAACCAGCACCGGCACCGGGACCAGCACGAGCACCTCCCGTGCACAGATGCCACAGGACCGTCTGAACACAGAACAGCGCTGACAAGGCCACGCCCTGCAGACACGCGGCCTCCGATACACAGCTCGCGGGGGGGGGGGGGGGGGGGGGGGACAAGAGCCGGCCCAGGGGGCTGTCCGGCAGGAGACGTCAATCTAAGTCAGTGGGAATAAAGTCACCGTCCCCACCCAGGTCCACAGAGCCCAAATTTTACTCAGAGGCACTTGAGGGGTGTGTGGACCTTGGACTGAGCATCTGAATGCGACTATCGGGACCGCCTGTCCTACCTGGAGCTGCCCATGTTCCCAGAACCAGAAGCACAGTGCCCGCTGGGTACCGGCCCCGCCAGGGGCACGGATGTCCAGGAGCAAGCGTGTGTTCAGGGGTAAGTGGCGGCTGCAGCACCTGCCCTCCGCACCGGCTCCCACAGCTGAGGGACCGCTCAGGCCAGTGGGGCCAGGATCTAAGGCTCCCTCCCCCCCTTGTCTGAGATGCCTCCCCAGCCCCCACCCCCTCTCTCCGTGCCGTGTCTAGGCACCCTTGACACGCGTCACAGCGCCAGGCCTCCCCACCGTGGAGGTGTGCGCTCAGAGCTCACGAGAGCACTGGATGACACATTCAGCTGGACAGGGTGCGTGGCACTGCGCCCCCCCCCCCCACCCCGCACAGCCGGGGACTGTCTGGTTTGTGTTTTGGCTGGCCGTGTACCCCAAGGCCAGGAACACATGCCGCCCTGGGTGCCACACGGGGAGCTGACATCAACTGCCACCCAGGTCCCCTCTGGCCCAACAGTGCCAGGTGCTGGCTGGGAGCATCGTCACCGTAGCCGGCCACTGTGCGGAGATGTCCGTGGGCCCAGAGCTCCGGATCCCCACCGAAGGCGTCCCGACAGAGGAAATGACTCTCGGGTTCCCGAACGCACAGCAGCAGGGCCAGGCCCCGGTGGCTGGGACAGAGCCAGGGACCCACGAGGGCTCGGCGGCAGCGATCGGCTTCACCCAGCAGCACCAGGCAAGGGGCAGGCACAGCCTGACCCGGTAAGGCTGCAGAGCTGAGCCACAGGAGCCACAGTGGCCAAAAAGCCCTCTCCGGTGGCGTGTGCGTAGGAAGTGACGGCCGACACATCTGGTCTGACATTGACACCCTTTGCTGCCTCGGGTGCAGAATTCTGGTCACTTCCCCAGGGATCAGGAAAGAGAATGTCGAAGTCACAGGTGGGACGAGGGGCAGAATCCCCAACCTCCCAAGACCCCAGCTCACTGTGGGCCGGACCCCACAGGGCCCAACAGGACCAAGGACCGATGTCCAGACCCAGGCGAGGCTCCCCAGGGCCCAGGAGGTGAGCCCCTTCCTGGCGTCATGGCGGTGGGAGGACTCACCAGGCCCCATAACGACACGGAGCCTCAGACCATGCGCGTCCTCCTGGACGCACGGTGTTCCGCCGCCTGCCGGAACCACGGCCAGGCCACGCGCCATCGGCACCTTGGCAGGAGCAGCTGTAAAGAAGGGCTGCCCGTGGTCTACACGTCCTGCAGCCTTTCAGTGGCCAATCCCCCACGGCCTCCGCACCTGTGCTCCAGCGGAGCCCAGCCCCACGGAGAGTCGCCACGCAGGAGAGTACGGGCAGACCCCGCCGCCTCGACCGCCAGGGTGCTCCCAAGGCAGGGACGGTCACTGTGGGCGGTGCCCCGCTGCAGGGCCTCAGCCTGGTGCTCCCGACACTGTGCTCGTCCACCCTGCCTGTTACGCCTAACTGTTAATTAGAAGCCGAACAACAGGTCCTAGCCCTGTCGCTCTCACCGCCAATCGGTGCGGACAGTCCCTGCTTTGAGCCTTCGGACACGGGGCTCTGAGCCAACCTCTGCAGAGAGGGCTCACACACCCCGATCAAAACGAAACTGGCAGACGGAGGTGTGCGCCCACCCAGCGGCCCCCGAGGGCCCTGCCGTCCCAGCGCCGAGCAGCCGGCACCTCTCTCGGCCTGGTTTGGCCACACCAGGGAAGGTCACGGTCGTCGGGCTCACGGATGAAGTTCCCGCGGTGCCTGAGGCAGAGGGTGCCGCTGAAGGCCGTGGCAACGGGCAGAGGGGCTGGCCTCCACCACTCTGGGCGATCTTCGGTCTTCAAAGAACAAGCAATTACTCTAAGGTCTGGGGCAGCTACCTGCTGGCAGGCCACACAAGGAGGAGGTGACGGTGCTAGGGGAGGCCCCTCTGTCCGTCACCGCACAGAAAATGAGGGCTGAGGGGCCTGGGGCTCCAGGGGACCCTGCGTCGCCCCCGGGAGGCCTGAAGGCCACAGTCACGTTGTCAGCAGTGGGTTTTGCACGAGAAGCAGCATGCGAACCTGGGGCGGGGGAGGGGGGGGCCGTGGAGCAGGGGCCTCAGACACGGAGCTTCCCGACTCCCCATGCCCCCAGGGAGGGAGGGCTGCTTCGCTGCTGCCCCTGAGCAGGACCCTCACACTAAGGCCCACGGCGCCAGCAGGCTCCACAGGGAGATGGCAGAGGGTCCCCAGACAACGCCTAGACACCAAGGAGGCTGCAGCCAGACGGTGGAAAAGGCGGCCTGGAGGCCTCGGCAAACACCGGCGGCCACACGGGGTGACTACTTCCCGTTTATTTACCAGCAAACAAAGACAGGCCTAGAGGCCTAGAGGAGCAGAACCGGCACAAATCCCCCGCTGAGACCCCCCGGCCTGGGCCTCAGGCAGCCTGACCCTGAGGCCGACTGCACAGACCTCGAACAGGCCTCACTGGCAAAGAGGCACAGTTGAGACTCAAATGATAGAGCGTGGAGAACACCAGACCAGCACCCGGCAAAGCGGCTGCAAGGCCAACAGACGTCACTTCCGCCCAGGCCACCACCACGGACGGCCACGTCAGACACGCCACGTCTCGGCCCGGGAGCGAGGGCGATGCCTGACCCAAGGAGGGTGTGGAGGAGCGCCTGGAGTCCCCACCGGAGCCGCCACCAGAGCGACTCGGCAGAGCAAAGCGTCGTCCTGCACGGCGACCGTCAACTTGTTAAAAGGACAGCACCAACCCCGGCGTCCACCCCCCACAGGGCCCCGTGTCTGCACGAAGCCAGGGTTTGCTGCCGAGGCCCCGCGAGCGGCACAGTGTGTGTGTGCGGCCGAGATACCGTCAGGAAAGCAGCCGGGCGTCGGGCAGGCCGTCGGCCTCTCGACGGAGCCAGCTTCCGTCCTGCACAACCGGACGGCAGAGTGGGCACCCGTGCCAAGAGACTAACCTGAGGGCCTCGTCCCAACTCCCTCCGGGCAACGGGACCCCCACGGGAAGTTCACAGAGCCGGGTGTCCGTGCTGTAGTGCAGGACACTCCTGCCCGTGTCCCCTCAGGCCTTCCAAGGGCCCACGACGCAGCCTCGGGTCTGACCCGCGAGCAGCTGCCCACACACGGCCTCGAGCCACGGTCGCTGGAGCGGTCGAGTCGGTCCGGACTGTCCCGCACCGAAGGCCTGGGGCGGCCGTGCCAGGAGGCGGGCGGAGTCTCCTCGGACACCCAGGACTGTTCTGCTTCCAGCGGAAGGGTCTCTGGGAGGTGCCGACAGCGCCAACGTGTCCCGCGGAGGCTGAGGCCCGGGGGCGAGGTCACCGGCCGCCCGTGCGCACGGCCGATCTCGTCCGGGAGGCCGGGATGACAGGCCGCAGGGGCGCACCCCCGGAGGCCGCGCTACCCAGTGGTGGCATCACCCACACGCTCACGTTCTAGAAATGGAAAGAATGGCCACCAGGAGAGCCACGTCCTGCGTGGACGCTCCCGAGGCCACCAGTCACGGGCAAAAGAGGCCGAGCGCGGCGCGAGATCCCGCTCCCGGGCCGGCTTCTTTCAGAACCTTTCTGTAGCGCCGCCACCGTGATTGGCTTATGTGATCTCCTATGTGGCTGCAAAGTGTCTCCCTGGAAAGGGCGCGACCCCAGCCTCGTGTCTGCTTCTCACACGTGCGCTGAGCTCTCCGAGTGGAGACGGCCCACGCCGCTGGCCCAGCACCCCTGTGGGGAGGCCCCTTCAGGTTCTCGTGCCCAAGACTGCTTCTGTGCGGCTTCTCTACAAAGAACGGCCTCCTTGCACCAGGCTCGGAGAAAACTCCGGGACTTCAAGGTCTACGGGGGGGGGGGCCCGCAGACGCCCGCCAGGGTTCCTGGCAGAGCTGGGGACGCAGCCACAGCCCCAGCCTCCCCGACAGCCCACCCGCTCAGGTGACACCGAAGCCCGAGGACAAGATAAAATAGGAAAGCGGAAATTCATCAAGGTCAAGACCTCTCTGGGCTTCAAAAGATGCCACCAAGAACGTGGAAAGACCACCACAGAAAGGGAGGAAAAGACGTGCAGATCAGGTACCTGATAAGGGACCGGGATCGGAATTCACGAAGAACCAAAACTCAGCCAAGTACCCTACTACGAAAGGGGCAAAGGACGGGACCAGACCTCCCGCCAAACGAGACCCACAACGAGCACGCGAAGAGGGTCGGCACCACGGCCGTCAGGGAAACGCAAATGAAAACCGCACACGCTGCCGCCGAGGGAGGGAGGGGGGCCTGGAGCGTGGCGGGCACGGCCGCCGAGGGAGGCGGGCGCCCACAGACGTGACCCGGGGGCCGCGCTCCTCAGCGAAGCCCCGAGAGAACCGCGAAGACGGGCCCAACGGCCGTCCGAGTGACCGACCGTCCACGCCGTCGAAAATGTGCGTGTACCCGTGAGTCCCCACGACTGAACGACCAGGCCTCACCGTTCACACGAACACGGGTCCACACGTATCTCGTATGTTCCGTGTATCGCACGCTGCGTCTTATGACAAGGTAGACTACGGGAAACAGCGCTACTAAGCAAATCAAAAGGAGGAGGAAAAGCATTTGCGGGTCTGTATTCGTCGATACCGATACCGTAGTCCCGTGGACTGTTTACAAGACGAACCGTCCCTCGGGACCTACATCGATGTTGTCTTCTGTGACAGGAGACACTGCAGATGTTACACGCGTTACTAGCACTGACACCAAAGATGACAAGGTGGCGTGGAAAATAAATTCGTATGTATTTACAAGCAGAACGATGCACGCACTGATTACGAAGCAGACGGGACCGCTTTCTGGCGCCCAACCAGGGCACAAACGTAGGAATCGTTACGACGCTTTGTACGGCATCTAGGGTTACAGTTGTATTCTTTTTTTTTTTTTTAAAGCGTACTTACTGACTTTGAAAGACAAAGCGAGCAGGGGAGGGGCAGACAGAGGGACAGAGAATCCCAAGCGGGCTCGGCACTATCAGCGCGGAGCCCGATGCGGAGCTCGAACTCCCAAACCACGAGGTCACGACCCAAGCCGAAGTCAAGAGTCCAACACTTGGGGCACCTGAGTGGCTCAGTCGGTTGAGTGTCCAACTTCGCCTCAGGTCACGATCCCACGGTTCGTGAGTTCGAGCCCCACGTCAGGCTGACCGCAGTCAGCACGGAGCTGGCTTCGGGTCCTCTGTCCTCCTCTCTTTCTGTCCCTCCCCCGCTCACGTGCTCTCTCCCAAAAATAAAATGAAATAAACATTTAAAAAAAAAAAAGAGTTGGACACTTAACTGAGCCCACCCAGGCGCCCCCAGTCCTAGTCTTACTATAGAATTGGAAACGCTGTTCCACTTTTAAGACCGTTTACCGGTGATGACAGGACAGTGTGCAGTCTCTCCAATTAGGAGAGAGGGGACAACTACGCTAATTCTCTGAAAGCAAAGTTACAAGACAGTAAGCCAACTAACACATGACTGGTCTTGTATTAAGTATCACTCCGCTCGTGGCTGTGTAA
This sequence comes from Lynx canadensis, assembly GCF_007474595.2. Taxonomy (NCBI): domain Eukaryota; kingdom Metazoa; phylum Chordata; class Mammalia; order Carnivora; family Felidae; genus Lynx; species Lynx canadensis. The sequence continues at coordinate 1,089,533 of NC_044310.1, read as the reverse complement.
GGAGAGGCTGTGAATGGCACCATGTAGGGACTATGTCGTGTGCATACGTTTTGATAAATGTTAACTTTTTGTAGACTTGAGTTTTATTGCAAAAATGATAAAATAGACCAACATCTAAATGTATCGTATGCATTCACAACATACCTAACTTTTTAATTTTTTCCATATCTCCAGGCTACATGGCTCATCCACAAGTTTTCCAAACTGTCGCACATCTCCAAAAATTTTTCCAACGTGGTTCTTGAGTAAAAACCCGCACGTAAGTGGACCCGCACGGTTCAAGCCCGTGTTGTTCAAGGGTCAGCCGTACTAGGATTCCGCAAGGTGTTACCGATGGAGCAGTCTAGATAAAGTATACAAGAGAACGTCTCTGTTATTCCTTACGGTCGCGTCCATCTACAATTATCTCAAAAAAAAAGATGATTAAAAATATACAAGGTGTGGAGTGCCCGGTGGCTCAGTCGATCAAGCGTCTGACTCGTGGTTTCGGCTCAGGTCATGATCACGGCTCGAGGGATCGAGCCGCACGTCGGGCTCCGCGCTGACAGTGCAGAGCCCGCTTGGGATTCTCTCTCTCCCTCTCTACATAAATAAACATTAAAACAATTATTTTAAATAAAAACAAAAAGAGCAAGCTGCCGCGTGACACCAGGATGGCTACACTTTTTTAAAAGAGGGGCAGGACAAAGCGCTGGGGACGCGGTGAGAGATCCGGGCCTCCGTGCACCGCTGGCGGGAAGGTGAAGGGCTGTGGCCGCTGCGGGACAGTTAGGTGGTTTCTCACAAGGTTAAATAAAGAATTAGCCTATGACCCGGCAAGCCCGGTCCTGGGCGTCCACTCAAGATCACTGAAAACGTACGTCCAACACGAACACTTGCACACGAGTGTTCACACAGCATGATGCGCCGCAGCCGGCGCGGAGACATCCCACACGCCCTCCCCCCAGAGGAGCGGACCGGCAGGTGCACGGCCTGGACCCGCGCTCCGCCTCAGAAGGAGCGAAGCCTGGACGCGCACGATGCTCAGGGAGAAGTCCACACAGAGGGCCCCATGCCTGCTGTGTGACTCTGTTTCAATGAAATGCCCAGAAGAGGCGAATCCATAGCCAGGAAGCGGAGTGGTTGCTGGGTGTGGGGGGAGGGGAGTGAGGGCGCCGGAGTTTCTTTCTGCGGTGACGAGAATACTCTAGAAGGTGATAATGGCGACGGTCGCATATACTAAAAACCACCGAACCGTACACTTACAAAAGGTGCGATTTCTGTTACATGAATTATATCTCAATAAAACTATTAAGAAATTCTAAAAAAAAAATAAGTGAAATGAACTGTTGGCTGAAAACCCAAACCACCAAGGTCAATGGTTTTCCCCGGCTCCCACCCTCCTAGCAGACAGAGCGAGCCGCTGAGCAGGACACGGGCACGGCCCCTCCAGGACAACCGGGTTCCTCGGCACCACCACCACCACCACCACGTGGCTCCCTCCGAGGCTCAGGTCCCACACACAAGGCCCGTGCGGAAAGGAGCGCCCGTCACGGGTCAGGGAACGTTCCGGTCTGGCCCCGTCCCAGCCACAGGATGCCCCTGTCTGAGCCGTGGGCGGAGGGGCGGCAAGGGCTCCATGACAGGCGGGGTGGCCTGGCACAGACCCTGGCCTGCTCCCACTGCGCCAGGACCTGGTGCCAGGACAGCGGCCGGCGGGGCGGAGGGGCTGAGCCACCGGGACTGCAGGCAGCTCTTGGGAGGGGAGGAGAGTGCGAGGGGCAGCCGGCTCAGGGAGACGGGGGGACACGGGCTCCTAGAGGCCACTGTGCGCCGGGCAAGGGCCAGGCATTCTATGTGAGCTCCGGGCGAGGCCTCGGCGCCCAGCTGGGCAGCCAGGGCGACTCCAGGATGACAACGTGGCCCTGGCCATGGCTGCGGGGTGTGGTGAGGGTGTGCTGTGCGCAAACGCGGGGGCTCAGGGCAGGAGGGGGTCCACAAGGCTCCCGAGGCCCACCTGACCCCCACCTCCCCAAGCCCCTGCGGTCTGGTGTCCCGGACGGTGGGCACCGCGGGAGCCCCACCCCGGCTGGCTTGCTCAACCTGGTGCCAATCCCCAGACGGTGCCGCTCGAGACCACCACGCACAGCGCCAGGCCCGGGCGAACGTGTGCGTGACCCCTGCGCCGGCCCGAGGCGCCCACCCTCACGCCGTCGGGTCAGCGTCCGCTCCCCTCCCCTCCCCACCAGCGCCCACACTAATGGTCCCTCGTCTGTGCCCCGACCCTCAGTTTCCGAAGACCCAGGGCCGCGGGGCTGGCACCTGGGGGCAGCCTGCTCAGAGGACCCCTCTGTGGGGCCGTCACTGCCTCCTGAACCACGCACAAGACAGAGCAGCGCTCGGCCCAGCCTCGGAGACCCCACACCGTGAGAACGTGCCTGAAGTTCTCGCAGATCAGCAACGTTGTGTCTGACTGCGACGGAGCGTTTTTAGCAGGTAGAGATGTCACAGGAAAACCACATCTAGGAGCCTGAACACACGCAGCCATTTCCTAGATGCTGAATTAAAAACCAATTCTTTTTCAACAGGCAGATTTTAACGCAATTCAACCACTAAGTGACATATCCAACTGGAAACCGGCTGCACGTTTAGAGGCGGGTGAGGCGGGGCCCAGCGTTTGGGTCGCCCGCAGGTTCCAGGGGACCGGAACCTTCTATCACATCAACCTCACCGAGACTGCCACAGCCCAGGGACGAGAGCCCGCGGGCTTCACCCTCCGGAGCAAGGCCACAGGGGGCGCAGGGCTGGGGCTCTGCGGGGAGCAGAGGGGGCCAGCGGAAGTGCTGGGGGCCCGACTGTCCAACTCATTGTGTGGTTTCCCATCACTCGTGGGTCAGCAGGAAAAAGCCAAGACCACAAAGTGAGAGACGGAAACTCTTCATAGAAACATCAGCAAGGAGACCGTCAGGCGGAGACCCCCACAGAACAGGGAGGGGTGGGGGGCACCCTGCCACGTCCGCTTCTCAGCCTCACAGTGTCGAGGGGCCCGGAGTCGTCCTCCACAACCACTCCAAACGTCACAGTCTTCTCTGACACAGCACAACACCCCCATGACATGGGGCTGAGCTCAGGAGGAAAAGCCCAAGCGCCCGGGACCAAAGATGACGAAAACCCTGTGATGCGTCAGCCACACTAACCCAGGGTAGCCCGCGGCGACCACCAGGGGCAGACCCCCAACCGCCTGTACTGGGAGGAAGGAGACTGCCGAGTCCCCAGCCCACCCGGGACTACGGAACGGACCCGCGAGGACCTCCGAGAGCCCCCGGTGGAAGCGGAGATGAGCGGAGTCCGGGGCCAGCACCCGGCCCCGGCCCCAGACGCAGGGAGCGGGCCGGCCCCCAGGGCCTCGTCCGCTAGAGCAACCGGTAGAAATGCTGTAACAGCCCTAGCTCAAAATGAGTAAACACGCAAAGAAAAAAATGCGAGAAAAGAGTAAGACATCAAAAAAGATCACACAGATTGGAAAAAAGCAGAACTTTCCAGAATAAAAATAGTTCTCAAGGAAATTATTCAAACGCAGCGCAGAGAAAAACGAGATGAAAACATGAGAGGTGGGAACAGACGTGAAGAGACGGGGAGGGATTCCAGGAGGAGAGAGCGGGGACGGTGGCCAAGAACCTTCCGGGACTGGGGAGAGGCAGGCCCTCAGGTTTCAGAGGTGAGGCAGAAGGGGGACCAGAATGGAAGTCTGACACTCCAGGTTCAAGGTCAACACCGTCATGCCACCACCGACAAGTTCAAGTGGGCGTGTTTCTGGGGCCATGACGTGTGGGGACACATCAGCATCCGATGTGGCAAATCCCCACAGACGCGGGGGCCCGTGACGGAAGCTGGGTCCTGAGAGCAACGGGAACAAATGTCCCCAACACATGCCCTCCGGCGATCACGTGGCACTCTCAGTGGGTCCAGGGGTCGGCACATCCTTGAGCACAAGGACACATGAACATGGGGGGACTCCAGTCACACCTGCCTGTCCACGGACAGGCACAAAGTGGGCGAGAGGCGGCCTGCCACGCACCGCCCACAGCCGCCCCGTGCTGCTGGGATCTCCCTCCGTGGGGCGTGCTGGGCTCTGCGACGGGCAGGGAGCCCCCCGCCAAACCCCCCGGGGAAGAGCCCACCAGGCACAGCACGGGATGGCGTCCTCTTCCCCGCCCGGCCTGCGATCCCTGCTCGGCCCCTGAGCAGGGGCAGGGCCTCCTGGCCCATCATGTCCTCTAACGGGACAGGAGATGCTCTGTGACAGAGTTCCACCATCTCCTACGGGTAAACTCTAAATCCCCAGCCGGAGCCACCCTAAATCAGCCCAAGATCTACATTATGGACTGTTCCTGAAGATTTTACAGTTCTAGAATCTGCACAGCTATTTTTATAAGTACCATTAATATTTTCCACGGGATAATTCATGTTTCATATTATACTTAAATTAACCTATTTCTGATTATTGTGGTACAGGGGAAGCAGATTAAATTTGCAAGACAACGCCAAACCTCAAAATGAAGTGAAAATAGCAATTTTAAAGATTCACCTTGATCTTTTAAAAAAAACTTAAGTAGGTCAACTCTTCTGCGACTTCCACGCTGTTGAGAGTAAGCCGGTCCCCTCTAAGGAAACGCAGGTACCGACTGCTAGACCTCGCGCCCCTCGCCCAGGAGTCGGACCTCACTAGGCCCAGAAACCCTCCTCGCCAGGGCTCTGACACTCATGGCACCAGCTGGTACTTTCCTTCCCCAAGGACGCCCAGACCCCTGCCGCTCCTGGCCTGGCACCACGATGGAAGGACGCTGCAGGCTCCAGGGCCCGCCGGGCTCGGGGATCACCTACCGGCCGGTCTGTCAAAACACAAAGAAACCCTCAAAAGCAGAGGGCGGCTCCGGGAGGGTTGGGGGGCCCATGCGCCGTTCCTGCGGCCCAACTGCTCTCAGGAGGGGAGGGGGAGGCTCACCTCCACCGGGCCAGGGGGTCCGGGACCCCGATCAGAGATGCCCACCGGAGCCAAGACGGAGAATGGGTTCCCACGCAGAACGTCCATCCTGACCCCGTGGGCCCCCCACGCCCCTGCAGAACCTCACCGGTAGCATCAGAAGGTGCGTGGGGGGTGCCCAGGGGGACAACGTCGGGGGGGATGGACCCTCTCCTCAGCAGTCACTGGAAAGTAACTGTCGGAAGGACTGAGAACAAAACAGAACTCCAAGAACAATGAAGCCATTCTGAAAATCGATGGTTTTTGTTTCAGGGCTTATTTTAATGCTCCCCAATACTCTTGTTTTGGGGGAGCTGGTGAGCAGGAGGGTCTTTCCCCAGCACCCAGCTGTCACGTCCGGCCTCCCGCCCCCACCAGAGACGACGAAGACAAACACGCCCTCCATCCAGAGTCACCAGAGTCACTGCAAACGCTGCACAGAGTGCGGGCCGCAGCGGAGGACACGCGGCTCCCCCGGCCGGCTGGCTAAGAACCGGGGCGGGGGGCCCGTGCCCCACGGAGGCCCCTCCGGAAGGAGGGCCGCCCCTCCTCCCCCACCGGCCTCCGCACAAACAACCAGCAAACTCAGGTGGCCCTAGCAGACCCAGCCCAGGAAGGGAGGGCCAGGGGCAGCACGGCCTGCAGCTGCCCGGGAACCTTCCTGCGGACACCCCAGCTGACCGCGGCCCCTGGCCGCCCCGGCCAGTCCCTGCCTCTGACGTGGAAGCAACAGGGAACACTGAAGGCAGAGAGGGCAGCGGCCACCTCCTCCTGCCTCCTGACCCCCACCCACCCCTCCCCCACCGGGGGCTCCCGTCACCAGCCCCTTCTCTCGCCTCCCGCACCTGCCACCAGGACGTGCGTGGGCCCCCGTGGCGCTGCCCCCCTCACCACCTGTGTGGTGTCTCCACCGCCTCCCACGTGGACAGCGCCCTCCCTGCAGGTCCTGGTGACCCTCTGACCTTCAGGGATCTGCAAGCCCTGTCTGGGGTGTGGACCCCACACAGCCCTCGGCTGCTCTCCTTAAATCTACAGGTGACCTCCCACACGCCCCCGTCACCTGACCTTGTGCTCAGGACAAAAACCACATCCCTGATTCACACTGACACCTGTCATGCTCACACAAGGAACGTGGGCGAGCGCGTGTGCGTGTACGTAGTGTGTGCAGGCGTGTGGGCGCACGCATATGTATCCTGCGTGGGCGCGAGGGCGCACGTATGTATGTTGTGTGCAGGAGTTTGGGCTCACGCATGTACAGCGTGTGCGGGCACGTGGGTGCGCCCCTATAGGACGTGTGCGGATGTGCATTTGTAAGGTGTGTGTGGGCGTGCGCACGTATGTCCAGCGTGTGCGAGCGTGTGAGGGCGCGCATACTATGTGTCGTGTGACCTGTCATCTGTCAGAGGTGGAAGGCCTCAGAGAAAAGGCGCCGGGCGAGAAGGTACTTTGGGGGTTGATATGGGGTGTGGGTGACGCAGTCTGAAACGAGGGGATCCCGACGACGACTTCAAGGAGGGGTCAGGTCAGCTCTGCCCCCCCCCACCCCCACCCCAGGGGCCTAAGGGGCCTCTCACAGAGCAAAACGTGAGAAGACGCTTCTTTTGAACACAAAGCAGTCAGGCTGGCAGGGGCAGGGTCACAGGTGGCCCTGGAAAGACAGACACCCCCTCACGTCCCTGCAGAACATCGGCCCAGATGCCGGCCAAGGGGCGGACAGAGACGCTGCTGAACCCTCAGACCCAGCCAACACGGAATTCAAGCCGAAGCCACACCCGCAGGCCTCGGGGACCCGGCGGCCTCCTGCCTCTGGCCGCCTTCCAGTAAACAGCCTTCTCACTCCTTGAAACTCTCAACCTGACGCCAGCCACAGGTCTCAGGACGCTGGTGCCTCTCCCAGGGCCTTGGCCAGGAGCAGAGGGGAGGCGTTTAACCTCAGAGAAAGGAACCGGCAGGCAGACAGGACACGCGAGAGGCGGCCCTACCGCAGCTTCTGACCCCCGAGGCCACCAGCCCCACGTGAGGGCCATGTCCCCGGCCACGCACCTCTCCAGGTGCCATCTCACCCCGTCACCCACCCCTGCAGGAGCAGCAGCTGGGCCTGGAGAGCCAGCAAGCCCGAGCCTGCCAAGCCTCCGTGCAGAGAAAGCCTTCCATCCGCTCAGCCCCTCTTCCCACGCACAAAGGCTCCAAGGCTCAGCACCCTCGATGAATTATGCATAACAGCTCGATTATGACGGAGCCGCGGGAGGGCTGGCGTGGGGGCCCGGGAGGGGGGAGGAGGAGGAGGAACCTGGCGGCGGGCATCCTGGAGGAGGGGGCAGAGATACTCCCGGCCCAGCGGGGCGGCCGCATCTGCGTGCGCGCCTGCAACACGGGCACAGCGCTGGCTGGTGCACTGGGGGGGTCAAAGGACAAAGAACTCCAAACTCCAGCCCACGTCTGGATCCCAGATCCCGGCTGGCTACCACCTGACTCCCAAGGGCCCTGCCCCAACCCCAAGAGGCCAACTACCGCCAACCAAGTATGACCTCTGACTCCATCCAAGCACAGAGAGCCGCTGCTAGCCCTGGGCAGTGGTGGGCAAGCCCCCCGCCCCGGGGTAACCGGAGGAGACGCAGGGCCCCACAGGCCCCGGCCCCACGCCTCCCTCCCTAACGCCCAGGAGACACACACGGGAACGGTGACATCCGAGGCACTTCACCCACCAGACCTGCATTTCAGTGGCGACCCTGCAGGCAATTCACCCTGCAAGCCACCAAGAGCGAAGGCTTCAAACCAAGTAGCGGGCGAGAAGTATGAGGCATCTCTGCTCTAAAACAGCCCCCTGGCTGGCCCCCCCCCCCAGGATGAAGCCTGCAGCTAACACACACTCGGGGAGGTGCCCCCTGCAGTGGGCTGGGGGGTTGGGGAGCACTGCCCGGCTCCAGGCCCTGCGTCCATGGGGCAGACCCAGCAGTCCCCCTCGAGGCGGGGCCCGAGGCACAGAGTCCGTGGGTGATGTTTCCAGGAGTCTAAGGTGCCCACCCCGGGAGATCACCACTTCCCTCGGGCCACGAAACTTCTCCTGTGCAGAGCCAACACTTTCCAGTCTTCAGGGTCTAAATAAAAACACATCCCCAAGTGGCGTCCACTCGGAACAGGAAAGTCCGCCAGGCCCCCCAGAGCCTAACGCCCACGTGAGGAGCGGAGCACCCCTTGTAGGACATCTGGCCTCCACAGCAGCTCCGGAGGCAGGGGGAGGGTGGGAAAGAGGGTCTGGGGAGGCCTGCCCTCTGGGTGCTCGCAAGCTGGGCCTCTGATGGTTTCTTAATCTGAAAGTTAAGACATTCCCCCCCGGCTGGCTCCAGGGGCAGGCAGTGCGCGCACGGGGTTTAATGCTCTGCGGACGTTGTCCAGGGATGCTCGGTAACCTCTTCTTCGATAGAATGTTCTGTATCGTGGAGTCTGATGGGACAACGGGGCGTGCATGGAGCTGGTGACTCCAGGGAGGTAAAGCAGCCAGAGTCAGGGGTGAGACCCTGCGTCGCCGTCGGGCACTCCCAGCCCCAGGAGGCCAGGGCGCCGCCCCACACGCAGCCGTGGGCCGTCCAGGTCCCCCTGCCCAGCTGAATGTGTAGGGAAGCGGTGGGGGGGTCGGGCAGGGTTGAGGGTACTGGTGGCGCGTGCGTGTAGCAGGAAGTGACAGAGAAATGGCCGAGTCAGCTTTGTGCTGTGTTTCCACTGTTCCGGGTAATAAGGAAATACACACGCGTGTTCCAGGCACAGAACACAGACTGTGTGATGCCAGTGACCCTGCATTCGAATTACATACTCTCGTGTGTGCACTTAAAACTGGCATCTCACAATATAATTTTTTTTTAACGTGTATTCATTTTTGAGGGACAGAGAGAGGCAGAGCATGAGCGGGGAAGGGGCAGAGAGAGAAGACGACACAGAATCCGAAGCAGGTGCCAGGCTCTGAGCTGTCAGCACAGAGCCCGACGCGGGGCTCGAACTCACAAACTACAAGATCACGACCTCAACCTACTGAGCCACCCAGGCGCCCCTGGCATTGCACGATATAAAGCCGAACAGTAAAACTTAGGGCAGTAACCTAAATTTTTTAATTTTCCTTTACTGGAAAGGACCTTAAACAGCAATGAAAACCACTGCGACAAGCTGGAAAACACTGCAGAGGAGAGGGAACCTTCTGTGTCTGGGTTTGGGCACATTCTCGCTTCCCCGACCGGGGCCCCGCACGGTCCTTGACGTGCACATCAATGCGGGGCCTGCAGTCACACGGCCTCAGCAGTGGCCACCGTGGTCCCTCAGGATCCTGGGCAAAGGCTTCCCACAGAGGATGGCCTCAAGCGGACCCGCAAGAACCCGCAAGTGTCGCCTGAGAGGCCGCCCAGCCCGGCGCCTCGAGGCTGAGCCTCCCCTCACACCAGGCACGGGACCCTGGAAGCCATCTTCTAATCTGTTACAAAACAAAATCTTCCAGAGCCAGAGTTTTAAGCCCACTTGTTAACACCTTGCAAATCCATGCAAAATCCAGCTGACGTCAGGGAAGATGGAAACTCACTGGAGAGAGTGAGAGCAGAGGCCACACCCGCCCGCAGCTGCCGGGCTCTGCTACGCCCAAGGCCACCTCTGAACCGGAGCCAGAGAGAGGCACGCTGCATCAAACTGCCCAGCGAGGCTCAAGAATATTCCAGTAGGCCCACACGGGAATAAAACTACGCATCAGCAAGATCAAAAAGGTTTTCTGTGCTCCTAGTTCAACTTACAAAGTACAACCGTTTCTTGCTCCTGTCACCAGGAAGGCTTCGTGTGCGCTCGTGGAGAAAAGCACGCATGTCTCCCTAAACTCCCCTCTCTGCACTGGCCACTGGCGGGGATAGTCTCAGAACGGACACCGAGCACCGACCCACCCTCCGGCCAGGGACACAGAGGAGCGCCACGTCCGGGCCCACCTCTCCACCCCCAGACCTCCTCGGGGTGGCAGGTAATGGAAGGGAACTCACCCCGGGGAGGTATTTGGGCAGCATAAGTAAGTGCATAAGTTCCCGGCCAGGAGGAGACCTTGCCGCAGGGCAGAGGCCTGGGGACCCTCCCTGCTGTGGATCGCAGGTCAGCAGGGGAGGGGCCCTTGGGAGATGACACCTGTGGAGCTGGTGGCCCAGATGAGCAGGGGGACGCTGCCCTGGCCCCTTACCTTTGCGGTGCCTGGCACACCGTACGTGCAAATAGCACTGAGCAGAGCAGGGTGACCCAGAGCCAAGCAAGGAGGCTGCGGCTGGGTGCGAGGGATCGGAAGGGAAGTGTGGGCAGGAAGGGAGAGAGACCCTGGTCTGGCCATCACCGGTCATCACCGTGGCGCACTGGCAAGACCCTGTGGGACCGTCTCCACCCAGCCGGACACTCCCGCCACCAGACAGGGGCTGCGGGGGGCGGGGGGCGGTCGCGGGGCAGATCCCCCCCAAGGGCAGTCAGCAAAGGAGGCGGGTGTGTAGGGGAGAGGGAGCCATCAGGCTGCAGGGGGGCTGCAGGGGGGCTGCAGGGCGGCTCTGGAGACCAGCACTTTCTCTGTCCTAGCCAGGAAGAGGCGGCCCCGCCCCTGCCAGAGCTGTTTTGCTTCCTCAGCGCCTCCTCCCCTCCTCCCCTCCTCCGCCTCCTCCGCGCAGCAGTGGCGGCAGCGCCTCCTTGTTTTCTCTCCATAGAAACCGACACAACAGCCCAGAGGACAGGGGGGCGCTGCCGGGCCCGCAGGGCCGCCTCCACTTCCGGGCCGTGGCAACGAGGCTGGCCAGCAACCGGCAAAGTCACCGGCGGAGCGTCCCAAGCGCCAGGGCTGAAAGACGGCTGGCGGGTCCGCCACGAGAGGAGTGCGTTCTGATCGCGGACACGGCCCAGAAGCAGGCACTGGACCCTCCAGGGCTCTGACCAGCGCGCAGAAAAGCAGGGCCACCACAAGGGTCCGTCCCGAGCAATGCGCATTCTCCCTAGGAACCCAGCGAAACAGCACACTCTGCAAAAATGCACGTGTCACTCTCAAACAAGGTCTCCAGGGAGCCTGGCCCCTCCTGTCTGAGGCGGGGTGGGCAGGGGACAAGAAGCCTGAGGGGCTCTGGGCCAGCACTGCCTGCAGCCCTGACAGAGGTGGCGGTGGGGGCGACACCAGGCCCACGTGGACCCTGGCTCACAGGGACCCCGAAGAGGGCAGGACGGTGTGCGTGAGAGAGGCCTGAGGCAGGAGACCTGAGAAGAATTCGGACCACACCAGCTTTTCCCTCTGAGAAATGGGTCGACCCAGGCTCCGCTACCTCCGAGGTGCCGACGCAGGGAGAACACGGCCCGCCCTACAACAGGGACCGGCCTGTAAAACAGAACGCCTCCTAGATTTCCGAAACTGGTCACTAGGCCCAAAGACCCCCAATGCCCCCTTCCTGACCGTCCAGGGACGGACTCCAGGCCCCCGGCACCAGCAGGAGAGGGGGGCTGGGAGCAGGCCCGCCCAGGACGGCGGGCCTGGCACATGGCGGCAGCCTGGGCTCAAGGCACCAAGGTACTCGCCAAGGCTGCCAGGCCAGTGTCCGGTGACATCCCTGCACCGGGGGGTCTGGCCTGCCACCTGACCACCCACCGCCCCCTCCTGGTGTCTACGCCCCTCGCGGCATGGAGCCAAAGGCCACGCAGGGAAGGGCGGGGTCTCCCAGGGAACCATCTGGCAGCGTCAGCGGCCCGGCTGGGCGGCAAGGCCGGGAGCCCCTCCGCAGACCCTGGAATAACGCAGCAGGCGGCTGGGACGGGCTCACGGAAAACAAGGGCGTCCGTGGTTCCCGAAGGCCCCATCTACCACAGACCGCCGGCGGTGACCCCTGCACCGAGCCTGGGGCCGGCTCTGCTCCCTGCGGGGATCGGCCCACCCGGGACCCCTGAGCGCTGACCCTCACCTCCTGCACTGCCGCACTTCGAATATCTACTTACACGGATCAGGGTCTCCCGGTTTTGTTTTTAAATATCCAACAGCAGCCTCTCCCGGGTCGTGCTGTAGACCAGGCTCGTCTGAGGTGGGTGAGGGGTCGGGCAGTGCAGCCCCCGGGGCGCTTCCAGGAGGAGCACTTTCTGTAGGCCACCGGGACCCCACAGCCGAGAGCCCGCCGGGCTGTGCAGGGGGAGTCACCCCTGAGAGCACACTTCCAGGAAGCCAGGCTCCTCCGGTGAAGACCGGGCATGCCCAGGCCCCTCTCTTGGGGATGGTGACAGGAGGGGCTGTGGGGCGCCAAGTGTCTCCTATTCGGCCGAGGACACAGACGGCTGGGGGCGGGGGGTCCCCACCGAATCTGCTTTTTAAAGGACCCCCCTTTCAACAGCTGAAAGGAAACAGCTCACTGTCTCGGGAGAGCCGCGAGTAAGCAGGCCGCGCAGGCCGCCCTCGGTCTCCCCCACAGGACACTCACAATGGACCAGAATTAGGGAGAAAGAGCCCTTCTGTGTGCAGGGCTGGGACTGCGGGTTTGCCTTGGCGGGGGAACAACTTTCCGCTGGCCGTGCCCCTCCCCCGCTCCGTCCACTTGCAGCTGGGGCTGTCCTCGGAGGGAAGGAGGCATTTCCTGTGCCCCCCCATTTCCCAACATTCTTGGCAAGCCCAGAGAAGAGCAGGCAGCAGGAACAGGGAGGGGGCCGGGCGGGCCCCCCCGGCGCAAAGGCGGGGGGGGGGTGGCGGACACGGTGCCCAGAGAAGGAGGGGGCCGGGCGGGCCCTCCAGCGCAAAGGCGGGGGGGGGGGGGGGGGGGGGAGGTGGCGGACACGGTGCCCAGAGAAGGTGCTCGCAGAAGGCCAAGGGGGCAGATGGGGGGGGGGGGGGTCTGCCCCCTCTGTAGTGGTTTCCCTCCCGCCAGGGTGTCCGTCAGGCCCACACTCCCCAGGAGGAAGGCTGAGTAGCCAGAAGGCGGGGGTTTCGGGACGATGGCCGAAACGCACGCCTGGTCTCGTGGGGGGCTGGGGGAGACAGCTCTCCAGGACCGAGAGCCAGGTAGGCAGGAATTCAGGTGACTGTCCAGTCACTGGCCACTAAGTCCCCCCAAAGGGTCACGCACAACAGAGGTGGGGGTGGGAGGGCTCCACCAGTCTCTGGCATCTCCACTCCCCTCTGGGCTCGGAGGAAGCCCCGAGGGCGGCCCTGGGGCCTCAGAGACACTAGGCCCATGGCAGTTGCTCAAGAAACACCCGCAGTGTGAAGGTAGGAGGTAAGGCCAAGGGAGGCCAGTCCGGCCTCGAGCAGAAGCATGGCTCCACCCAGCTGCCCTCTCCCACCTCCTGCCAAAGGCCGCAGGAACACCTTGTCTCAGACACCTTCCCTGTATGCTGCCACAAAGCTCTGGGTGTCTGGCCTGAGCTTCCTGGGGGTCAAGGCAAGGGCCGCAACAGTAGTGACGACCCTCCGGTGCAAGGCACCGGGAACACAGCCCTCAGGACTCCGACAGCACCGCCCCTCCAGTGGGCGCCCAAGCCGTGGGGAGGCCTGGATGGCTTCTCCCTGCACGGAGAGGGGCGTGCCCAGCTGTCACAGGAAGCCCAGCTTAGTCTGGCCGAGACAAATCAGGGTCCCCACCCCAAGGCCGGGGCTGATCTGCAGGGACGCCCACTCCCTGGACACACCTGTGCCCTGCCAGCAGACACAGAGGGGATGGACAGGGGCCATCGCGCCTGGCTTGCACGTCTGCTGGGGCGCCAACTGCGCACCTGTCAAGAACTAACCAATGGAGGCCACGTGGTGGCCCGCAGCTTGGACTTCGGACGCAGGAAACCGACGGCTTATCTCAGGCTTGCTGAACTTGCACAGCCCCTCCCCAGGACCCTGGCTTCTACGCAGTCTCCTCCCACTTCTCCCGAGGCCTATGGGCCCAGCACGTCATCGGTCTCTGGAGAAGAAGGAAAGGCCCACTGCTCTGAGGACAACGCGCCCGCTCTGGTTAGGGACCCACCACCGCATAGGGATTTCTCTGCTGGGAGTGGTCTTTAAGTCAGCTATACAAATCCACAGATTTTCAAAAGGCCACTAGTCTGGTCCCAGGGCCTTCCCGCTCCACCCCCCCCCGCCCCCCCCCCCCCGTCTTAGCTGCTGAACCTCACAGCCTCCCAGCAAGGATGAACAGCCTGAAGCCTGAACCGGCACGCGCGCCCACAGCCCGCTCACTGCTGTTCAGCTAACAGGCTCAAACTTCCAGCGACCAGGTGTGGCCACAGACTCCACCCTATCTCAAGAGCAGCCCCCCGCCCCCACCGGCGTCTACTGGCAGGCTGAACTTCGTGAAGGCTTGGCTCGGGCAGCTACTTTGGGCCACTGAGGCAGGAAGCAGAGAACAGGACCGGTAGGCAGGTCTGCCCCCGGGGGAGGAGAGACAGAGAAGTACAGGCCATGCTCTGCAGTTGCGCTTGCCCCCCTGGGCCCCTTCGTTGGAGTCTCCCCGCGTTTCAGTCACCTCAACACCCCTCTTGCCGGGGAAGCAAAGGACAAAAGGCGCCGACACTCGACGCCCATTACAAACACACCAGGGGCACAGGAGCCCCAGGACCCCCAGGACCCCCGATTCCAGAACAAACGGGAAAGGTCTCAAAGGCCGGGTCCTGAATATATCGGGACAGAAGCAACAGGAAGAAGTCTCGGTCCCTTCCACAGAAAACCAGCAGAGCCGATGAGTCGTGAGAACAGAGCCACCAGGAAGCCGACACTCCCGGGAAGCTCCAACCTTCACAGCTGCCCCAGGCCGCCCGTTCCACGCGCCCGCAGGGGAGACCACGGCACCCCTCGTGCGCACAGCCCACACGCACCACTGGCCCCAGGATGCGGAGTCCCTGCGGGCCGCCCCAGGCAGCAGGAGCAGGTGGCCTCCAGGCTTCCGACTTGCCTCTGGGGTCTGGGCCGCCTGCATAAGGCTCCTTTCTTGAGATGATCTCTGACTGCAGCAGATGACCTCAGAGAGCGGAGAGGGGTCCCGGTGCCTTGACCCACCGTGTGACGCCGCTAAGCCGGGCCCCCAGGCGCAGGGGCGGGGCAGACCCCCTTTAGAAGCTCAACGTGGGGGATATGGAACCCGGGCCTCGTGCCTGGGCTGTGGGTGGTGCAGCGAGTGAAGGAGGTTTTGGGGGCCTGAGCAGACACCAGCTCCTAGAGGCTCCTGTGCACGAAGGCTCTCACAGGACAACTCCCCAGGATCACAGAGGAGAGCCCAAACCAGCCAAATGAAACCGCTCGGTCCTAGGGTCTCCGCGGCCCACGGTGTCCGGGGACTGTGGACCAGTGTGCACAGGCCTCTCCCACGGAACCCGGGGCAGGCAGGGCTGCACGGTCCTGTCCCCACCCCAGGCCGGGCCCCCTCTGCAGCTTCTGGCAAACACTTAAAGACGCGGTAGAATGTTTATGGAAAAACCAAGCCCCCTAAACCCTTCTCCTGCCCCGAGGGGCTCAGAGGGGCAGCCCCCCAACCTGAGAGTGCAAACTCAGACCCCAGCCTGAAAGCAGGCCGGAGGACCACCGAGTACCCTGTGGTCCCGCCACGCCTACCTCGGAGGAGCCTCCTCGGCAACACCCGGTGGTGGGGGCGTCCTCCTCGCGGGAAAACAAACAGGGAGCTTTGTGACTCCACAAGCTAGCGGGGGACCCACACGGCCTGTGGTCCTTCCCGAAACGTCTCTCAGGACGGGACCTGACCAGGGTTCCCACCTCTGCCCCAGGCCAGTCAGCCTATTGCCCTTCCCACGGTGGGGCCCCAAGATGATCCCGTCTGGCTGGACAAACCCTGGCTGTCTCCCACGTGGCCGTCTCCGCCCAGGTGGGTGAGCGGTGCCTGACCCAGGAAACTGAGCCACCAGAAAGCAAAGGACGGCGCGGATGCGACATGACCGAGGCACCGTGCCCCCTGGAAGAGGAGGCCGGCGGGCGCAGCCACACGCCGGCCACAGGCAGGGCGAAAGGATGGGTGTGCCGACCCCACACCCGTCATCATCAGGGAAATGCCACTCACAGCCACCGGAGCCACCAGCTCACACCTGCCAGACTGGCTTCAATCAACAACACGGGAAACAACAGGTGTCGGCGAGGATGCGGAGACGGGGGGACCGTGCACCGTTGCGGGGAGCGCACGCTGGTGCGGCCACTCGGGAGCAGTGTGGAGGCTCCTCCAAAGTTAAAAATACGAGGGCGCCTGGGTGGCTCAGTCGGTTAGGCATCCGACTCTTGATCTCAGCCCCGCTCAGGATCTCACGGTTTGTGACACGGAGCACCACGCTGAGCTCTGGGCTGACAGCGCGGAGCCTGCTTGGGATTCTCTCTCTCCACCCCCTCATGCCCCTCCCCCACCTCTCAAAATAAATAAATACTTTTTAAAAAGTTAAAAATAGAAATACCGTACACCACTGAACTGCACTACTGGGTATTTACCCAAAGAACATAAAAACACGCACTCGAGGGGCGCCTGAGCCGCCCAGGGTGGCTCAGTCGGTGGAGCGTCCGACTTCGGCTCAGGTCGTGATCTCACGGTTCGTGGGTTCGAGCCCCGCGTCGGGCTCTGCGCCGACAGCTCGGAGCCTGGAGCCTGCTTCGGATTCTGTGTCCTTCTCTCTCTGCCCCTCCCCTGCTCATGCTCTGTCTCTCTCCCCCTCTCAAAAATGAACATTTAAAAACAAAACAAAATGAACAAACACTCCCTCGAAAAGACACGTGCACCCCTATGTTTACTGCGGCATCGCCAACAATAGGCAAGATACGGAGGCAGTTGAAGAGTCCACCGGAGGACACGCGAGACGTGGTGCAGGTGCGTGTATGTATGTGTATGTACGCACACATGTATGCTCACATATGCACACACACACACATACGCTTATACGTGCGCACACGTACGCTTATATATGCACTTGTACAGACACGTATGCTTACGTATACGTACGTACGCACATACGCTCATACACACACGTATACTTATGTATGCACACAAACACATACGTATGCTTATATGTGCACACAAACACACGCAATAAATAGAACATTACTCAGTCTTAAAAAAGAATGAAATCTTGCCGACTGCAACAACGTGGACAAACCAGAGAGTACAGCACCAAGCAAAGTCAGTAAGAAAAAAAAATATTTCAGTCGGTCAGAGACAGGCAAATACCATGGGATTTCACTCATAGGTGAAATTTAATGGACAAAATGGGCAAAGGGAAAAGAGGTGAAGCATGAAACAGACCCTAACTACAGACAACACACTGATGTTCCCAGAGAGTAAAGCAGGTTGACGGGGATGAACGGTCACGCCTGTCATGATGAGGGCGGTGTTACATGGATGTGCAGTCACTACGTTGTGCGCCAGAACCTAACGCTACGCTGTGCGCTAACTGGAATTTTTTTTAATGTTTATTTTTGAGAGAGAGAGAGAGAGAGAGACAGTGCGAACGTAGGAGGGGCAGAGAGAGAGAGGGGGAGACACAGAATCCAAAGCAGGCTCCAGGCTCTGAGCTGTCGGCGCGGAGCCCGACGCGGGGCTTGAACCCATGAACCACGAGATCATGACCTGAACCGAAGTCGGATGCTTAACTGACTGAGCCACCCAGGCACTCCTTAATTTTTTTTTAACTTAACAAAAAACGGATATGGCAAGAGAAGCAGGGCCAGAGGGTGTAGTCAGTGTTCCTCAGCATCCAGTGCCTAGAATACGGCCTGTCTCATGGGAGTGGCCCTCGCCCGTGCAAGTCCCACTGACTGACACACCTCCTGGGTCCCTGACCTGGCATCCCACTTCTAGAAACGCATCGCAGGCTGCATGTGGCCAGGCGTCACCGGGGCTGCCTGCGTGGGGCAGGATGGACACGAGCCAGGCAGCCCGGGGCGGGTGGGGGGTGGGGACAGGCTGTCCACACACCAGAACACACACCGCCAGTGTGGGCACAGAACCTCAGGCATCACGTGGGCAGACGGAGGGACGTGAGCGTGTGGCACCCATCTGTGCCAAATCACGGGAAAGTGCACACAAGCTTTGTAGCAGAAACACTCTGGCAGTTCAGAGAAGAAACCAGAACAGAGGTGTGAGGGTGGTTTCCCCAAATACTTCAGCACTTCTAGCCTGTGAACAATCTCCCATTCCCGACAAATACAGAAAAAGGAAAGACAGACGACTGGGAGCCAGGCGGGGGCTGAGCTGCAGGGAGGAAGGAGGGGAGCACCCCTACCTGGCCCTTCCAGAAAATCAGAAGGCCACCCGCCACCTCCAACCACACCCAGGTCTGGAGAATGACACCAAGACATGCCCCCTGACCACAGCCCCCGACCCCTGCCCCTCCTTCCTGGCCGGGCACTCCCCTCTGGAGCACGGAGCACGCAGGCCACCCCTTAAGCTGCCCGGCCAGTCCCACACGGTGAGAAGCTGCGACAGCCCCTGCCAGGGGCCACGACCCGGCACACGAGTCCTGCGGCTGCTCCCCCAGAGCCAGACCCCCCCCATCCACTCCCCTCCTCCAGACAGGGGGTGCGAGGGGTCTGAAGCACACCGCTCCCCGGATCCCCCTGCACACCACATCCCAACCGCCCCTCCGGCAGCCTTTCTGCCCCGCAGGTTCCCAGGGTCAGGGGTCTGACCGGGGCCAGACCGGGCCTCGGCCCCCAGGACGCCACGCCCGATGGAGCAGGGTCAAGACGTCCTCCCAAGCACAGAATGGCACAGCCCGCTTCCGTGACCAGAACGTGGCCCGGCCACCTCCTCACCACTTCTCTGAAGCCTATAAATCCGAGGCTCCTTCCCATAGCACCCGGCCGCATGAAGACAACTGCCGAGAGCAGCCCTAGCGGCCAAGCCTGCAGCCAGCTTGGACAGCCAACCCCGACCAGGGTGACATATCCACAGGAACCGTGTGTCGTCACTCTTCCACCCCAGCCTCGTGCCTCAGGAGTGCCAGCGCTCCGACCCCTACAGGGTGCAGCCAGTCCTCGGACTTCACCGCAGGACCCCACCGCAGGCGCAGAGTAGAGAGTAAGCAGGCAGCCTGCCCCGTCTCGCCCGTCTCGCCCGTGGGAAGGTCCGTGCAACAGCTGCGCCTCACCCACAGAGCAAGCACAAGAAGCCTGGCTCACACCTGTCTACACCAGCACGCCCAAGAATCTACCAGAATGATGCAAACAGAAAAGCGGGGCCAAGAGGCAGAAGAGCGGCCCACAAGCCTGGGGTGTGGAGCCCCGGGAGCCCTAGTCCCGGGTTCACGGCACAGACCCCGGGACTGGCACTGACTGGTGAAGGGCCAGATGGCCTCGGGGGCCATGTGAGGAAGAGCAAGCCTGGGGGTCAGACATCTGGGCTTCGGGGCTGCTGGCAACGTAACAAATGTCTTCCTGGTGGAAAGGACCAGCAGCCTGTGTTTTCAGGTGCTCCTCTGGCCGGTGATCACTTTTACTACTACCAGGCACCCCCCTGATTCAAGACCAGGGGCTCCTGCCACCTGACCCACCCCCCAGGAAGAAACACATCTAATAAGGCGGGCTGCACAGAGCTGGGGGGAGGGGGGGGAGGTCACGTGGAGGTCACGTGGGGTCCAGGGCTGCTTGGGGGGTGGGGTGCACAGCAGCGGCCATCCTCCCGTGAGCAGAAGTAGCCTGTCTGCTCCAGGGTCCAGAGAAACAGGGCCGGAACATGTGGATAAAGGAGAGGGGAGAGAAATCAGACTCCGACCCTGCAGACCACACGCTAAAACAGCAACAGGGAAGACTCGGTTTTGATCAAACATGTAATTACAGCAAGGACAATATTTACGAGACACGGCAGTGTTTAATTTAAGGGCTTTGGGGACCATCAGTCACAATGCAGAAACATGAACTAACTCACCCTCCATCATTTGGTTTTAAATCACAAAGGACGCCTCCCTGTGCCCGAGCTGGTGCCCGCACGCCGGCCGCTGGGACCCCTGGGCCGGCCCGCACCCCCACACCCAGCCCCACTCGCACGGGGGGTCCAGGGAACAGCCGCCCCCCGTCTGTTTATCTCCAGGCCACTGGGCTTTAGGACGAGCTCTGGTTTCCACTTGCCCGAAACCTGGACCCACATGTGTGTTTGCTCGCAACTCCTAACGCCAGTTTTAAGCTACTGAAACATTTCACCTTGGTGGCTTGCGATTCTGACCTTTTGGCGTGTTTTTCATCCCCTGAAAGGCCCTGTCAAAGCTCCCAGCCTGCCCGTCTGTGCCGAGGGCGAGGGTCGTGGGAACTCAGAGGCGGCAACAAAAATTAAGGCAGTGACCTTTCGACCCGGCTCTTTGCAGGGCCTGCAAGGGGGTGGGGGCGGGGCGCCCCCACAGCCAGGCCACCCTCCCCGGGCCCCTCGGCTCAGCTGGCCCTGCACCTGCCCATGGGGCCACTGCCCCCTGGAGAAAAAGAAACAACCAATCGGGGCAGGCTCAGCCCTCCTCCCCCAGCCTCCCTGAACCTGGTCTGACTGTGGCATCGGGGATGGGGTCCCTTTTCAAGAAGTGGCTTTCTGGGAACCTGGCCAGGCTGCCCTTCCCCCACACCAGCCTCTCCAGCCAAGACATTTGTCGTCAGCACCTCCTGGCCCTTCAGCAGGAAACCTGGAGTGGGGGTGGGGGGTTGGGGGGGTGTCCCAGGGTCCCCCGAGTTCCCATGCTGCAGGCAGCCACCAGCAGCCCCTCAGAGAGGACGAGGGCTGCATCAGAGCCCCGGGGGGAGGGGCGCACAGGAGTGGCAGGGCACCCCCAGCATGGTGGGCTCACAGGAACAAAGGTTTCTGGGGGCAGGAGCCGCTCGACATACAGGGAAGGAACGTCCGGGTCACTGTGGGGCAGACAGAGAGCACAAAGCCGCCAGCCGCGTGCTGCGCATCCCCACGCTGGTCCCCCATCCCCAGACGGCCCAGAGCAGTAACAGGAACCCAAACAGGCCCTCCTTTAAGGAAGGCCAGTGACATGGGGCTTCACGTAGCCCAACTCCGCACCCCTAGGAAGGAGGCCGTCTCGGAAAGGACGTCACCCAACAGCCCCAGCAGACTTCCGGGGTCAGGTGCCATCCTCCTGAACGGGTCGGGGAAAGCCGGCGGGGAAGGGGCGGTGGCAGCGTGAGGGCCAGCCGGGCCACCGCTAGGACGGTCCCGGTCATCCCCACAGCCCCAGCCTGCGGATGGCAGGGCCAGAGCAGGGGAGGGGGCTCAGGTGAACTTGTCTGCCCGTCCCAGGCCCGGCCCCACAGCTGACCGGCTGAGAGCCCAGCAGGGCACACGGGTCCGCCACCTCAGCTCAAGGGTCTCCCACAGTCGGACCAGCCACCCGCATGATTCAGGGACCAGGAGGAAGGAAAGCGGGCGTGTGACTCTGCCCCACCCCCAGCCCCTCTGGAGATGGGACGGCCTGAACTTTTCACCCTCAGCATAGACACCAGGAGAAAAAGGCCACAAAGGTGTCTGCCCGGGGCGGGGGGGCACAGAGAGGGCGGCCCCTGACACCGTCTGCAGTTTGTTTCTCCACCATACCCCCTCCAAAAATGTGTATTGCCCGTTTTACAATCACCAGATGGAGGCCCGGGGCCCGCAGGCCTCATCACCCTCTGTGACCGCCTGACCTCTTGTAAACGGGGACAGAGCCCAGGACCTGCGGCCACACCCCCAATCCCAGGGGGCCGGCGCAGGTCACCAGGCTGCATCCAGCCCTTGGCATCGGGCGGAGTGATCGCTATCTCCCAGACCTGCTCACGCTGAGAACCAGAAAGGATAGAAACCCAAGAGGCAGAGGCCCCAGAGTGACCGCACCCACCAGCAGATGGGCTCTCCTGCAGACACTGCGACCGCCCAGGGCGCGGCCAACAGGGGGGAGGGCCGTGCATGGATTCACATGCCCACCCCGGGTGTGTCCCCTCCCAACGGGCACGAAGAAAAACAGAGATGAGCCAGACACTGGCCTCTGCTGCCCCGGGCTAGTGCTCGCCAGCAAAGCAAACCCGCTCCTTCCTCATGAGGGTGCCGCCCACCCTGACCCCCCAACAGTCCCTGTGCTGTGCGGGACTGGCAGCGCACGAGGACGATCCCTGTGCTGCTGTGCACAGGGCCGGCGGAGGACGCCCTCGGCCACCCCAAGCTCCTCCTGCGTGTGCTTCCCTTCCAAGTCCGTGCTCATATCACCATAAAGTCCACCACCAGCTAGACGGTCACTCCCGGCCCGGGGAGCAGAATCTCGAATCTGGGTCCTCTCACAAAGCTCGGAAGCTCCCCAGGCCCTCACCGGGCCTGCCCCAGCCTGCCCTCCAGCCCCCGAGGCTCTGCGTGGCCTCCTTAGGCCTTAAGGGCAGCGGCCTACGAGGGATGTGCTGGCCAGAGGCACGGGACGCACATCACAGCAGGTCCTCAGCAGGGCTCGAGAGTCAGGCGTGTGCTCTCCTGGAATCCCCAACAGCACAGCCACACCGAGGCCCCAGTGTGAGAGGACCATCGAAACCAGCAGTGAGCAGGTCACAGTCCTGAGTGGTGGATGGACCCCCCAACACCACGGACTCGAGCCGGCACCACCCCCAAGCTACGGCCCAGCTGGGCCGGCTCTGAGCCGTTTCTGGGGCAGGAGCACCAGGGCTGGCAATGCCCCCACACCCCTACCCCACGCATGCGCAGGGCCCCCCGGCCCCCCTGCTCTGCAGCCCTCCTGAGGCAAGTCAGGTAAAACACCCCACACGACCAGGGAAAGAACCGTGTTATAAAAGAACCGTGATATAAACCCAGCAGGAAAACTCACCCCCATCTCCCAAACCAAATCACTGTGCTTCAGGACGGTCCTCTCTGAGTGACTGGCGGGGGTGGTGGGCGCCGGGCAAGACTCTTCGGCCCCGCCTGCTTCCTCATCACCCTCTCCAGAGTTCTCGGCCTCGGTCAGCTAGGCACCACCTGTGGAGGCGGGACAAGGCCCTGCGGACCTGGACACAGCCCCCCACACAGCCACAAGCCTGGGAGGGTCCTGCTTACACAGCAGAGAGCCAACGCAGGAAGCAAAACGCCCCTCGACAGCCGAGAGGCGGCCAGCGCCCGTCCCCTCCCCACCCTGCGTGCTGGGCGCCTTGTGCAACACTCAGGTGCACCAGTGCTCAAGGCCTTGCTTCCCTGCACGAGCCCCTGCCCGTGTGCTCGCTCAAGGCGCCGAACCAACACGTGGCCTCGTCCAAAAGCCTGGACGAAGGAATCGGGGTGGGGGGTGCACACAGCGGTGGCAGCCAGCCAGCTGTCAGGAAAGACCCAGAACATGAGCGCATACAACACAGTACCAGATTCCCGGGCCTCAGGCCCTGCCCTACAACTCGTTCTCTGAGCTGCTGCCCCAGGCCCGGCTGTGGGGGGTGGGGGGTGGGGGTGGGGGTGGGGGTCTTCAGGGACTCTTCAGGGAAGGACAGCAGCTCCGTGGAGCACCCTCAGAAGGGTCCTGAGTCCCAGCGCCCTGGGACAGACAGTTGGCAGGAGTGAGCAACGTCTGCTGGGGGGCCAGCTGCTGGGTGTGGCAGCCACCGTGCCCGCAAGGCCCCCACCAAGGCAGCCCCGGCAGCCGCCGTCCCTAGAGCAGTGGCCACGGAGCACAGAGCCGACCACAGAGCTGGGGCCGGCCCAGGCCGCTCGGGAAGACAGCCGGCCTTCCCGCTGAGGGGGCCTCTGATGCAAGCTCTGAACGCCAACCAAGACAAGAGGCTTCCAAGTCCTCGGACGCGAGAGGTGCTTCCACTCAGAGAACCCACTCACGGGCAGCAGAACCGTGGACCTGTGACCGAGAGCGATCTGGAAGCACAAAGCTCATGGTTCAACCTGGCACCAGGATGCCCAGGCCATCGTCCCTGAAGCATGCTCGGGCACGGGGTCGGAGACGTCAAGAGCCACGGGGGGGTGCTCCCTCCTCGGAGCGAGCCTTTCCTGGTGGTCCGGCCACTGCCCAGCACCCACTTCACGCACCCAACGCCTTTCAGATGAGAGCGGAGGAGCGCTGCCCCGTCGCTCCCCAGAGCCCCCTGTCCCCAGGCAGCTCATGAGAACACAGCACCCCCTCCAGCCCGGCCAAGCCCCCAAACCGCCGACCGTGCCTTCAGCCCTAAGAGAAGGCTCCAGGCAGAGGTGGTCTCTAAAGGCCACAACCCTCACCTGACAGAGTACGGGTCACCCTTACTGCCCTGCTCCTCCCTGAAGAGCACCATGAACGTGAACTTGCTCACTCTTAAAGGGACCCCACTGTCCGGACATGTTGATAAACAAGCCAAAATACTCAGTTGTATCTCTGCTCAGGCTGAGCCCCCCAGTTGTGAGTGGCGCTTCACGGGAAGGGTAGCACCCCTGCCCCAACAGCCAGCTCGACTGCCGGCATTGTCTGCGCTCACAGGTGTCACCGAGAGCTCAGGACACCAACCCTGGTCCTGCAGGTGTCACCACAGCGCGTGGACACAGACCGTCCTTGCAGGTGTCACCGAGAGCACAGGAGCGCCACGCCTGTCACTAGGCTGGTTGAGCGCTGGCTTGATGCAGCTGCTAGTCTGAATAGTCAAAATCATGGTACTTTGTTCATCATCAATTCCGACTAAAATTGAAAAGGCGGTAATGAAGACGGTAACAAAACGAATTTAATGCAGCCAAAATTACTGCAAAAAGGAAAATACACCCGCTCACAATGGACACGCCAGTCAGCACAATTCAGCGATTTTCTAGAACCTTCTACCTCAGCTTGCTTTGCGCACCTTCCTTCCTCCAGCTGAGGTCACCCCCAAGGGTCTGTCGTTCAAAGTCCTGAGCTGTTTCTTGTTCGTTTTGTCTTTTATAAGTTTATTTACATTTTTTGAGAGAGACAGACGGTGCAAGTGGGGGAGGGGAAGAGACAGAGGGAGAGAGAAAATGAATCCCAAGCTGGCTCTGAGCCTTCAGCACAGAGCCCCACGTGGGGCTTGAACTCACAGAACCACAAGATCACGACCTGAGCCGAAATCAAGAGTCGGACGCTTAACCGACTGAGCCACCCAGGCGCCCGCCCCCAAAGTCGTGAGTTACCTCTGCCGGAAGCCCCTGCCTGTGCAGGGCGCCTCCCGTGCTGCCGACGTGCGCAGCGAGCAAAAGGACAGCAGCTCCCTTACTTTGTGCCTTCCTTCTCCAGTGTCGCTAACGAAGACAGTACCTGATCGGAGAAACCGCAAGTCGATTTCAGCGGGGGACAACAGCCACAAGGAGACGAGAGGAACCATCTGCAGCCAGGATGGCGTCACAGGGGCCAATCACCCCTGCCCCCAGGATCTGGGGGCGCCAAAAGCCAGACAAGGCCCAGCAGCCGCCTGCCCTCAAGGCACACACAACCAAGCACAGTCACCCCAAGATACGGAAGCAATCGCGCCGAGCCCTCCACCCGCCCAGCTCACCGTCGCGAGGGCTTCGGTGGAGCTGAGGAGATGGAACTGGCGGTCCAGGGACACACGCGGTGGGGGGGTGGGGGCGGTAGCAAAGACCAGAACACGTGTGCAAGGAACAGACACAGGCACCGACAGGGTGGGTGGGAGCAGGACCCGAGGCTCCCACCAGGCAGGCTGGGAAACCTCTGAATTGGGGCGGTACTCCGCTCACAAAGGCTCTGTCCAGTTAGCCCTGAAAGGAGGTCTGCTCTGGACACACCTAACAAACCCCGAGAGACCGGTAAAGGCCAAGCTATCTCCAAGTAGCTCAACCGCACCTCAGGACAAAGCCCGAGAAGACCGACAGAGACACAGGAACGTGCAGCACCAGACGTCACTTTCAAAAGATGTGCAGCCAAACGAGTGGGAAAACACGAACCACAGTAAGAGTCAGCCACTAAAACTGACCAGAACGGCCACAGGCATAAGAATTCACAAAGGACAGGGGCGGCCGGCCGGCTCAGTCAGAAGAGCATGTGACTCTCGATCTTGGGGCTGTGAGTTTGAGCCCCACACTGAGTGCAGAGATCACGTAAAAATAAGATCTTAAAAAAAAAAAAAAAAAAAAAAGGATGGAAACAGATTGCCATGTTCACAACAACCCAAAGAAAACCGGAATAGCTATATTAGTATCAAAGTCAATTTCAGAGCAAAGAACATTAACTAGGGACAACGAGGAGTGGGATCGTGTGGATACAAAAGTCAAGTAACCAGACACAAAGCACAAATATTAATGCCCCAAATAACAAAGCTACAAAGCACATGAAGCAAAAACCAATATAACTGCACAGAGACAAATCTTCAACTACACTAGAAGACTTCAACACTCTTCCATAAAACTTGATCGGGCAATGATAAAAAAATCGGCAAAGACACAACGGCACCACCACACGACACCATCAACAATCTGACCTGACCAATATTTACAGAGCCCCCCGCCCCCAGCGCAGGTCCTAGTCAAGCGCACAGGGAACATTTACCGAGACAGAGCCTATTATGGACTGAAAACAAGTCTCAGTACATTTAAAGGGGCCCATATCATACGAACCGTGTACCCTGACCAAGGCAGAACTCAATTAGAAAACAACAACAAAAAATCGCTGCAGAATTCTCAAATATGGGCAAAGTAACACACTTCTAAATAACCCATATGTCAAAGGAGAAATCAAAAGGCAATTATAAAAGTATTTGAATGGAATGAAAATGAAAACACAGCACATCAGAATCTGTGCAAAATCCTGACAAAGGACTTAGGAGAAAATCAAGTATTTGAAAAGAAGAAAGGTCTTACATAATTGAGCCAGCTTCCAACTTATGAACCAAGGACAGACTCAACCCAAAGCAAGTCAAAGAGAGAAAACTATAAAGATCAAGACAAAAATCAACGAAGTACAAAACAGAAAAATAACAGAGAAAATCAGTGAAACCAAAGCCGATTCTTGGAGATCAGTAAAATTGCTAAGCCTCCAGCTAGACTGCTTGGGGGGGATAAAGAATTAAAAATGGTCAGTCAGCATTAGGACCATGAAAGGCCTCAGCACTATTTCTCTAGCTAGTTAGAAACTAACAAGGGAACATTACGAACAGAACAACGTTATGACGACAAAGCTGACGGCATAGACAAAGTGACCAATTACTTGGAGAGCAAACCCTTGACCAAGAGCAGGCAGCCTGCACAGCCCCATCTAGTTAAAACCTTCTCCACAAGCCTCCAGACCCAGATGGCCTTCAACCGTTAAGTACTACCAAATGTATATTTTGGGTTGTTGTTTTTTTTAAGTTTATTTATTTTGTGAGAGAGGACACACAGGAGGGGCTGAGAGAAAAGGAGAGAGAGCCCAAGCAGGCTTCATACTGTCAGCGCAGAGCCCGACAGGGGGCTCGAACCCACAAACCGCGAGACATGACCTGAGCCAAAATCAAGAGTCGGACGCCTAACCGACTGAGCCACCCAGGAGTCCTGCCACCAGATATTTTTAAAAGGAAGAATTTGGGGGGCTCCTGGGTGACTCAGTGAGTTAAGGATCCAACTGTGACTCACGCCATGATCTCACAGTTCGTGAGTTCGAGCCCCGTATCGGGCTCTGTGCTGACAGCTCAGAGCCTGGAGCCTCCTTCAGACTCTGTGTCTCCCTCTCTCTGCCCCTCCCCCATTCACACTATCTCTCTCAAAAATAAACATTAAAAAAAATGTTTTAAAGGAATGACCCTCTTTAAAAAAAAAGAGAGAGAGAAGTAGTTTTCAGAAAATTTAAGAGGGAATACTTACTTCCCCAATAATTCTATGAATCTAACATTACCGTGATACTAAAACCAGACAAAAAACATTACAAGAAAACCAAAACATAACAAAAAACCACAGACCAATATCCCTTATGAATATAAATGCAAAAATTATAAACAAAATTTTACCAAGTCAAACTTCAATATCGTAAAAGGATAATACACCGGGGCACCCGCCTGTCTCAGCTGGTGACTCTTGGTCTCCAAGTTGGAAGTTCAAGCCCAACGTTGGGTACAGAGCTTACTTTAAAGACAGACACACAGGTGAATAGATTTTTTAAAAAAGGGTAATATGCCACGACGAGGGGAGATGTGTTCCAGGAATAAACTTAGCTGGCATTCAAAATCAGCATAATTCACCGTATCGATAAACCGAGTTACTTATTCCTCGTATCGATAATCTCAGTGGACGCAGAAAAAGCATCTGACAACATCCAACACCTGTCCTTGATCAAGACCAACTAGGACGGGCCTGCAGGGACTCCCTCAGTCTGATAAACGGCACCGACGAAAACCCAACGACTAACGCACCTGGCGGTGAGAGAGCGCGGCACGCCAGCCCCTATGACGGGGAGCGCGGATGTCCACTCGCACCACCTCTGGTCAACTCTGCGCTGGAGACGCCAGCCAGTGCGACCAGGCAGGACAGGTCACAGGCGTCAGGCCTGCGAAGGGAGAGGTAATGCTAGCTTTATTCACAGGTGACATTATCATCTGTGACTATGATGGAATCGACAAGGAAGCTACTGGAACTCAGGAGCGAGCTGCCAGGTCGCCTGCAGGAGGCAAGGTCAGTATACAAAAAGCCAACCGTACCAGCAACGTAAAACCAGGTACTGAAATTTAAAAAGCGATGTTACTTGAGGGGCACCCGGGTGGCTCAGTCGGTGGAGCGTCTGACTCTTGGTTTCAGCTCAGGTCATGATCTCACGGTTCGTGAGCTCGAGCACAGAGCCTGCCTGGGATTCTCTCTCTCCCTCTCTCTGCCCCTCCTCTGCTCTGTCTCTCAAAATAAATAAACTTCAGGGGCGCCCGGGTGGCTCGGTCGGGTGAACGTCCGACTTCGGCTCAGGTCAGGATCTCGCGGTCCGTGAGTTCAAGCCCCGCGTCAGGCTCTGTGCTGACAGCTCAGAGCCTGGAGCCTGTTTCAGATTCTGTGTCTCCCTTTCTCCCTGCCCCTCCCCCGCTCATGCTCGCTCTCTCTCTCTCTCTCTCTCTCTCTCTCTCTGTCAAAAATAAATAAACATTAAAAAAATTTATAAACTTAAAAAAATGTTTTTTTGAGCAACGTTACTGGAAATTCTTATTACACTCTATGTTAACAAACTGGAATTGAAATAAAAACTTGAAACTACAAAAAAACCTTTAAAATAAAAAGTAAAAAGCAATACTACTTCCAGTAACACCAAAAAAGAAAAACTTAGAGATAATTCAATACATCTGACAAAAGGCATCACGGCCTATGCGCTGAAAACTGGGAAATGTTGCCGAGAGAAATTTAAAACAAACGCACGGAGTGACTGCCTTGATCACAGTTTGGAAAATTCAGAATTGTTAAGATGTCAGTTCTTCCCAGATCAATCCCAATCACATTTTTGGCAGGTTTTTTTTCCACGGCAATGACAAACTGCTTCCCAAATTCAGATGGAAACGCAGAGGGCCTAGGAGGCCTACCAACGTGAAGAAGGCGCCGGCGAGCTCACATCACCTGACTGCAGGAACTAGAAAGCGGTAGTAATCAAAACCAGCAGGGTGCTGATAAAAAGACACACAAACAGACCAAGTGAACGCAACACGGTGCAGAAAGAAACCCACACGCACATGCACAACGGCTTCTGAACCAAAGTGCAGCGACAATCCAGCAGGGAGAGAGCAGACTCCTGAGCAAACGGTGCGGGACCAAGTGGAACGTCCGGGCGCACGCTCAGCTCGGACGCGCACCTCGCGGCGGACCCAAGATGAACCCCCAACGGATCACAGACCTAAACGTAAACCTTAGAGTTGCAGAATTTCCAGGAAAAAGCACAGGAGGCGGCCTCCGTGATCCGGGTCAGGCAAAGATCTGTCGTCTAGCGCACCGTGGGCCCGACCCAAGAGAACAAAACTGATTACTCAGAGTTGATCAACGTTTCACAGCCAACTCTCCAAGAGACGCTGTTAAAAAAGAAAGCCACAGAGGGAGACGATTTCCGCCAGGCATCGATGTGAAAGGGGCGTGCACCCAGAACACATACACAAGTCTTCAAACTCCACAACAGGGCAACGACTCCTTCCATAACGGGCAGGATTCCGAACAGACGCTTCATCACAGAAGATCTTTGCGCAGCAAACGAGCGCACGAACAGCAGCCCAACATCGCCAGTCATCGGGGAGACACAAAACCACCAGGCCATACCACCGCACACCTACTAGAAAGTTCAACATCCATGCATTTACATCCCTGACCCAGCCACTCCCCACGGAGGTGCGCAGCCAAAGGAAAGAAGCGCGTGTGTCCCTACGAACACCGGTAAATAAACGGTCACGGCAGCTTCACTTGACTCGCCGAGAACTGAAAAGGATCCGGCCACCTCGACAGGTGTGTGCGTAAACAAGGTGCGGCACATCCATGCGACGAACGCTGCCCAGCAGTTAAACAAATACACAAACGACACAGAAGAATCTCAAAATAATTATGCTGAGTGGAAGAAATCAAACCCAAAAAGAGAGAGAGAGAGAGATTTCGTTTATATAAAGCTCTAGAGAAGGAAAACTCCTCTCTGGTGACAGGAAGCAGATCAGTGGCTGCCTGGGGGGGAGGGGGGGCAGGAAGGAGGGATCACAAACAGGCACGGGGACACTGCGCGGGTGATGGGCAGGCTCCTTATCGGGACCCTAGTGATGGTTTTACATGTGTACACACTTACCAAAGTTATCGAACCGCACGCTTTAATTACATGCAGCTTATTATATTTAGTATATCTTTAAAAAGCTGTTTTGGGGGCGCCTGGGTGGCGCAGTCGGTTGGGCGACCGACTTCAGCCAGGTCACGATCTCGCGGTCCGGGAGTTCGAGCCCCGCGTCAGGCTCTGGGCTGATGGCTCAGAGCCTGGAGCCTGTTTCCGATTCTGTGTCTCCCTCTCTCTCTGCCCCTCCCCCGTTCATGCTCTGTCTCTCTCTGTCCCAAAAATAAATAAACGTTGAAAAAAAAAAAAAAGATTAAAAAAAAAAAAAGCTGTTTTGGGGGCCGCTGGGGGGCTCAGTCGGTTAAGCATCCAACTCAATTTCAGCTCAAGCCATGATCTCGAGACCCCCATCAGACTCTGTGCTGACAGTGCGGGAGCCTGCTTGGGATCTTCTGTCCCCCGCCCCCCCTACCCCCCACCCCGCTTGCACGCTCTCTCTCAAAAAGAAGTGAGTCTTAAAAAATAAAATAAAATAAAATAAAATAAAAAATAACTATACGACAAGTATCCCAACCAGACCCTTCATAGTCCAGGACTCATTCGTTCTGTAGTCTTTTTTTTTTTTTTTAACGTTTATTTTTGAGAGAGACAGAGACAGAGTGTGAGCGGGGGAGGGGCAGAGAGAGAGGGAGTCACAGAACCTGAAAGGGGCTCCAGGCTCTGAGCTGTCGGCACAGAGCCCGACGTGGGGCTTGAACTCACAAACCGTGAGATCACGACCTGAGCTGAAGTCGGAGGCTTAACCGACTGAGCCACCCAGGCGCCCCGACTGTTCTCTAGTCTTAAACAATTCCCACGGGTCCACGACAAATATAAACTAGCAGCATAAGGTTACCATTTCTTCTGTGGTTGATCCCAAACATATCCTTTCCATCCCATAAAGATTCACAAAAATACAGTAGCAGTGCATTAAAATCATTTCTTTCTCTAGATCAGGAATTGGCAAGCTTTCCCTGTAAAGGGCCAAATCGGGAGTATTTTTAGCTTTGAGGGCCATGCGCTCTCACTCACAACCACTCACAACCACTTGAAGCTGCTGCTTCATCACAGAAGCAGCCCACACTGGGAACAAAAAGGGGCGTGGCTGAGAGCCAATAAAACTTTATTTACAAAGACGGGTGGGGGCTGGATCTGGCCTAGGGCCGGGCAGGCAGCACTGTGGATCAGGGCTTCTCCCAAGGGGTCCCCCACAGTGCAGCCAGGATCACCAGGGAAATTATTAGGGATGCAAACGCTCAGAACCTGTCTCAGACCTAGGAATCTGACACTCCGGGGGTAAGACCCCCCAGAAGCCAGCCATTCTTAAGAATTCTGAAGCTCAAGTTTAAGAAACTACTGGCCTAGAAAACCAGCAAGAGCGATGGACTGATCCAGAGCCAAGAACAAACAAAGCAAAGCAAACGTTTAACAGAAAGCTCCAGACCACACTCCCCAGAGAAGGCGGCACAGGCCTTGGGGCGGTCTGATAAACAGCCGGGTACTAAAGGGCACTCCAGAGAAAAACCTCCCAAACAAGTAGTAAAGATCATGAGACTCCTCCCGACAAGCCTCACTTCTTGACAAAGAGTTTCAACCCACTTTTAAAAAAACGGTTCTAGGGGCGCCTGGGTGGCGCAGTCGGTTAAGCGTCCGACTTCAGCCAGGTCACGATCTAGCGGTCCGTGAGTTCGAGCCCCGCGTCGGGCTCTGGGCTGATGGCTCAGAGCCTGGAGCCTGCTTCCGATTCTGTGTCTCCCTCTCTCTCTGCCCCTCCCCCGTTCATGCTCTGTCTCTCTCTGTCCCAAAAAAATAAATAAACGTTGAAAAAAAAAATTTTTTTTTAAAATAAAAAAATAAAAATAAAAAAACGGTTCTAGAACGTCTGAGCTCACATCCTTCCTTCACTCTGCATTCCCTCAACAGAATCTGGAACTCGGTCACTCCTTGGGGATGAAGCAGCCTTTGGGGTCTGTCACTCTCCCAGACCTCAGTGGAAACCATATTCAGCCACA
Organism: Lynx canadensis; assembly: GCF_007474595.2. Lineage (NCBI taxonomy): Eukaryota > Metazoa > Chordata > Mammalia > Carnivora > Felidae > Lynx > Lynx canadensis. The sequence continues at coordinate 1,056,890 of NC_044310.1, read as the reverse complement.
GACCCTGACGACCTTCAAGGACGGTGAACCCTGTGTGAAATGCACGCACACACGCGAGGAAACGTTCCAAGAAAGTCAGTCCCGGTACCGGAGGGTTACTTCTGGTTAAAATCACAAGTAACTGGCATTGCTGTATTTTCCTTTCCAAAGCAGCTCTCTGCACCCTTCCTTCCTCCATGCTTAAAATGCCAACACCTTAAAAAAATAATAAAACACCAACACCTTTTGCGAATCCAGGAAACACGTGGAGAAAATATAATGATTAAAATGCATCATTTGAAAGAAGAAAACCGTTTTTTGGGTGGGGGAGGAGAGAGAGAAACGAGCGCGTGCATGCGAAGAGGGACAGAGGGGGGGAAAGGAAGGGAGAGCGAGCGAGCGAGCGAGCGAGCATGGGCTCAGTGTGGAGCCCGACACGGGGCTCAATCCCACAACCCTGGGACCGTGACCCGAGACAAAATTAAGAGTTGGACGCTCAACCACCTGAGCCCCCCAGGTGCCCCCCAAAAAACAGTTTTAAGACGAAAACGCAAAAATGCTTCGACTCCATTCTCCTTTCAAAAACTGCCAACGGGGGCGCCTGGAGGGGGCTCAGTCGGTTACATGTTGGACTTCAGCTCAGGTCGTGATATCTCACGGTCTGTGAGCTCGAGCCCCGCGTTGGGCTCTGTGCTCTCTGGAGCCTGCTTCGGATTCTGTCTCCCTGTCTCTCTGCCCCTTCCCCACTTACGCTCTGTCTCTCTCAAAAATAAACATTAAAAAAATCTTTTAAATTCAAAATAAAAAAATTTTTTTTTTAATTGCCACGGGACGCCTGGCTGGTTCTGTCAGTGGAGCATGTGACTCTTGATCTTGGGTTGGGAGTTTGAGCCCCACGGTGTACATCTGCTTAAAAATAAATTCTTAAAAATAAAGTCGCGCAAACCCCTCCCATCCAATGAAGGAGGAGCAGTCCTGACCCTGAGCACATGTGACGACAGGAGGGGCCGGGAGGAGGGGGCAAGGGCCCAAGGCTCTGGGAAAGACCCCTGGGCACCGCCAGGAAAGGCACCGGGTCCGCTGGCCCGGGGGCGGAGAGGAGGTCTGAAGGGAGCGAAGTCAGGGACCGGTCTGCAAGTCCGCATGAGGAGCAGGCCGCCGGCCCCACGGCCAAGGGCGTGCTGCCACCCTGCCGGGCCCGACGGTCAGACATCGCCAAGGCAGGGAGAGTGGAGCTCGGAAACAAGGCAAAAACGGGATTTCAGAGAAACCCGTCAACATCCCTGGGGACGGGAGACAAGATGACACAGCCACGACACAAGGACAGGTAAAAGTTTTCACAAAAGGAACAAAGAACCAAAAAAGGACATCTTAGAAATTACAAATGAAATCACAAAGCCCGAAAGTAGACAAGAACACAGAGTTAGGCAATAAAGCTGAGGAAAGCCCTGGAAAGTAACAGAGACAGAGCAGTGAGGACCAAGGCCATCGAAGCCACCAGAGGTGCTCCAGAGGAAAGGGACACAGAACCAACCACCCAGAAACACCACCAGCTCAAGCCCCAACCGGGACCAGCGCGCACACCAGACGGCGGGCCAGGCCCCATGCGGCCACCCTCCCGGCCCCAGGCTCCAGAGGAAGGCAGAGGCGGGCCACGCACCGTGTGCAGCACTGGCCCGGCCTCCCAGGTGGGCCAAGGCCAGTGGCAACAGGAGGCCAGCGAGCAGGAAACAGAGGCCACCAACTGCAGGGCCCGGAGCAGAGAGGAAGTGAGGGCGGCACAAGGGCCCCAGGGCGGGGCAGATGGCGGGTGAGGTCAGGAGTCGGATGCCAGATCAGGGTGAACGTGACCGCAGAGCTATTAAAGTGAGTGAAAGGACGGAGTCCTCAAACGTGAGACACGACGCGGCGGGCCTGGGCGCAGGCTGCAGGGGCGAGCAGCTGAGGCGGGACTGGGGAGGCAGCGGCGCAGGTGACACAAACAGGAGGTCGACAGGACAAAGCCTGAACAACAGGAAGTCGCTGCCCAAGGCCAAGTGGAGAGGACGGGACGGGGGATGCCCGGGTTGTGCCATTCGCCCTGTAGATGCAGACCTCGTCCACCGACCCCTTAAGCAGCCACAAAAGGAGGAGAGAGCATCCGGGAGGCGGCAGCCTGGGAAGCAGGGGCACCACCTGAGACTCTGTCACTCAACCAAGCGGGCCACTCTGGGCGGCGCGGGGCCACGGGCTCCCAGTGCCCACGGAGGGGAACAGGCATCTGGAGGAAGGAGAGCTGCCGTCGCTGTGTGGGCAGCAAACAGAAGATTCCAAGTGTGCTCCCACCCCCTGGTCCACCCCGCCCAACCCCAGAGGTGGCCACGATGGCCAGGCACATCAAAAGGACAGTCCCTCAGCCAGCGGGTGCATTCTCAACATGTCCAGACTGAGCGTCAAGTACTTTAAAATGAACAGCAGACAAATAAAGATCTAAATGGGGTCTTGAGCTTTCCGTCTGGTCATTCTTGGGTGAAGCAGCATCACTGCAGAGCTACTCAAGGGACAGGGAGGTGACACGATGGGCCACAGCGGGGCAGGGATCCCCCAAGCACCCATGACGCAGGAGGTGCACCAGGGTGAAGCAGGAGGGCCTGGGGCAGCCTCTCCCTCAGCACCAACACCTGTCCTAACTCCCCATCACCGGGCTCACCGAGGCCGTGTCAGGGCAGAAGGACTGGGCAGGGGACAGCGCCAGTGCGATGCAGCGGGGGGCGGGGGTGCAAAGGCCCAGCCTGCCAGTCTTCCAAGCAGGCACGTCCAGGGAGGCTACCTAATCTAGACTTCAGAATCATCTGGAGACAAACAAGCAGGAGCCAAAAGACCCAGAGAAACAGCCGTCCCCCTGGACACACCTAGAGACCACTCAGGAATGCACCCAGGGCGTCGGAAACAAGAACGGCCAGCACGGCTCAGGACAGCTCCGGGCCCACGAAGGCCTTTCCAGCACTGCAGGACCGCAGCCCCAAGGCCATGCGAGGTAGCCCTTGTCTCCTCTGTCGCAGCCAGGGTCTCCCAGGGCCCAAAGAGGGGGCCGGTCGTCTTCGCTCTCGGCACCCCCGGGAGAGGCCCTTCCGGGACCGCCGAACAGCGGGGTGAACTCCAGCAGGCGTGAGGGCGTCGGCCTGCAAGGATTCCGCAGTCAGAGCAGCCCTCGAAGTCGGTGGGCAGGGTGGGCGTGACTCGCAGGTGAGTCCGTAGGCACTCTGACCGTGACGTCTACTCTGGCCCACAGCATCCAGGGGCCACTGGCACTAACCCTGGCCGAGGCCTTGGCCAGCAAGGCACCCGCCCCTCCAGCCCCCTAACTGCCACCCGGCAGCTGTGGGCTCCTTCCCGCCGAAGCGTGGGCTCCAAGGCGGCCCCGCCAGCACCGGGACGAAGGCCTCTGTTCGACATGGGCCGCGGACCCTGACAGCCGGGCGGAGACGGGGCGGGGGGCGTCGGCGGACAGCATCGGGTCCCGCTGGGGGACCGCCGCCCGCTCCCACACGCCCCCCCCCCCAGGCCCTTGCAGACAACTGGTGCACGGCCCCAGCTGCTCCTGTGCCCTCATTCCCCCAAAAAGGCCCGTTCCTGCCCCTGCCTCCCGCTGCTGGGCCGTGGGGCATGCAGGCGTTTATTAATAAATACACGCATGGTGGGAACCTGTGTTCAGGGACAGAAACGAGACCCCGGCAGAGGCCAAAGCCTCGGGGATGGGGCGTGCGAGGGAGGGTTTGGAGCAACTCAGGTTTACACACCGTCTCCTCGAAGTGCTCGTGTGACAGACCCCGGCTCACGACCGCCTCGTCCCCTCAGAAAGCCCGGCCCCTGGGCCACAAACAAAGGGAGCGTGAAAAACCACGGTATGAACACCGCCTCCTCCAGAAAGGACTGGACACCAGGAGGCGGGGGCGCAGGCTGCTCCCGGAGGTCAGGGGCGCAGGCACAGGGTCGGGCCCGGGGCGCAGGCTGCTCCCCGACGAGAGCCCGGACACCCCTGACGCTAGGGCAGCGATCCCTGCTCTCAAAGCACGCTCATCCTTCTCGGGCCAGCTGAACGGCACCGGACCTTTGCCTTTTTGACTTCACAGAACTTCCAGAAATTCAAGGTTAAGACTTGTTTTAAGACTGGAAACAAAAATGACAGTTGCCGTGCTCCCACCGCAACCCAAGCCACGGCTACCGGCACCTGAAGGATGCCACCACCCGGCCCTGGTTTCTTGTCCCTCCTGACCCCACTGGCCATACTGGCCTCTGGGGAAGCCTCCCGGCACAGGGTGCCAGCCCGGGAGAACATTCTGAGCAAGGAAGAGCAGGAGTGCCCACGTGCCCCAGCCTTTCCGGGCACCGCCGGCAGAGACACAGGCAAGGGACGGTGAAGTGTCAGCAGACGCAGCCTCGTGGGAGGCCTGCAGAGCCAGGAGCCGGGGAAAACCGCGGAACGGAAGGAAGCGGCTCAGTTTCTATAAATGACCTACGACAGAGACGCGGAAAAAAGGCCAACGTTCACGTGCAGAAAAATACTCGGCCGTCAACATGTGCCCTGTTGTGACCCAACCCCACACTCAGCAGGGGCTCCGGCTGGAGGACGTGTCCACATCCAGGGACAGGTCTCCATCTGTGCCGACCTGGCTCCCTGCCGAGTGGCGGGTGCAGGAATCCACAAGCCGCACGCGGCCCCCGCCTCCACCGCGGGCTGCCCCCGCCACCTCCGCCAGGCGCGCGGACCGGAGGCACGATCCACAGGACGCCCTGTGCCCCCAGCGCACCGTCGTCGTGAAGGACCCCAAAGAGGCTCGGGGTATGAAAAAGGTATGAACCCCAAAGAGGCTCGGGGACAAAGACACCCCGGCCACAGGCTGCACCCTGGAGGTCACAAGCCGTGCCAACAGCAGAACGTCCTCACGGTCAGGAAACGTGCACCGAGGACGCACTCTCAAAAGAGAGGTGCGCCCACGCGGCGAGGTGTCGACGGCGATGAGCCTCGGTGAGAGCTGCTCTCACAACTCCACCAGAGGCTTAAAGATTTTCCAAAATGAAAAGTCCCAAGCCAAGGAGAGGCGGCAGGCCTACAGATGGGCAGATTTCCACTCTGTCATCAGCCACCCGCAGCAGCGGGACACGTGGGAACACAAGCACACGTGCCAAGACCGCACGCCCGGTGCTCTCGGGACGGCCCAGCAGGTACCACATTTGAGCATGGGTTGTGCAGGACGATCAACTCCCTCGATAGTTAAGCCCGTTTGGTGGTTTTTCTCAACACGAAGCCAAGTGCATCGGAAACGAAACAGCCACATGACCCCTAACTCTGAAAATCCCCAATTTCCAGAACTGTAACAAACCCTGGTTATGATACCTGATCTCAAATTCCAATTCCGCTCTCTGGGACAACGATCCAGGAACCCGTCAAGCGCGTGGACCTGGACACACAGGCAGCAGGAGGTGGAAAGAAACACCTCTGATCCAGCCAGGACTGCCGAGCACAGAACCGCAACCCCAAGGCCCAGCCGCCGGCCTAGGTGCAGGACAGCTATAAAACTCAGGTCCATGGGCCGGTGTCGCTGGCTGTCCACCCAACGTGAGCAGGACAGGGAACCACGGTCTCTAAGCTGCCTCTCTGCCCACTGCCTTGTTTTCACTTTCTGGGAAACCTCGTTTTTCCAGATAAGAGGCACTCTGGGGTCGGGGCACCCGACTGGCTCAGTCGATAGCAGATGCGACTCTTGGTCTGGGGGTCACAAGTTCAAGCCCCAAGTTGGGCTCCTTAAAAAAAATAAAAAAGAATTGCTCTGGGGTCAATTTTACCCCATTCAGATCAAGGCTATGGATGAGGAGTTTACCACTGCTGGCTCCCAGGACAGTGGGGGCTCCCGACATCCCAGCGGGTGAGTCAGGGGCCGTGCGGACTTGACACGCAGAGGCCCGGGTCAGACGCTCCATCGTGTGCCCCACAGCGGACGCCGCCCCTTGTAAGGTGGCTGAGACGTGCAGTCTGGGAAGGGGAGGCGCCGACGCAGGGAGGGGGGTGGTACCAACAATGGACAGCACAGGTCCCAGTACGTGGACACCCCCAGCGCGGGCACAGGGACCTCCACTGCCTGGCGCAGCCTGTGCTTTCTGCTCACAGCACCTGCTGACGTCCATCCAACCGGCTCAGCTGGCTGGGGGGAGAGCCACTGCACCAGCCTCCGCGTGCCATGCGGCCCCGACGGGCTCCCGGCCGCCTCCCGTGTCAGACGCCCTGGCTTTGGGAAGAAAGGGCGCTGCGAGTACTGGAAGGTTCAGATCCGCACGGCACGGCGCTCCAGCACGTGCTCCAGAAGGGGACACCGAGGCCCAGGGAAGTGGCACGACCCGGGACCCCAGGGTGAGGAAGGGGCCTGGCCGGGACCCGGGCCCAGGAGACACCCAGGAAGCTCTGCCGTTCCTGTCTAAACTTCTAGAAACTCCTACTTGACCGGAAATAGCTGCGGTGACTACTCCTCATCCAGAGATGAGGGAAGGAGAAAAGGACGCTGAAAATCAGACTCGAGGACAGTGACCTCTGGGGCACCTGGGGGGCTCGGTCGGTTAAGTGTCCGACTTCAGCTCAGGTCACAATCTCATGGCTCTTGAGTCCAAGCCCCACATCAGGCTCTCTGCCGACAGCTCAGAGCCTGGAGATGCTTCAGCTTCTGTGTCTTCCTCTCTCTCTGCCCCTTCCTGCTCGTGCTTTCTCTCAAAAATAAACAAACGTTAAAAAAAAAAAAAAAAAAAAAGGGGACAGTGACCTTCGCCTCGCTGTGGGCAGCAGACAAGTGGCCCCTAAGAGATTTTCAACTTTTCCCCTTCAACCCAAACCCAAAGAGCCACCCTTCCTGAGGCTGGACACAGGGCCCCTGCCCAGGCTCCCACGGCCAGGCCTTCCTCCGACCAGCGCCTGGCAGATGGGAACCCCGGGAGGATCTGACAAACACACACCGAGGAGCCTCCTTCCCAGAGCACCCCTGCCCTCGTTAATAGCCCACAGCTAAGAGCCAGACGAAAAGGAAGAGCTGTCACCTGGACCAGGAATCTGCTCTCGGATCCAAGCTTGCACCTGACCCCAGAGGCCAAGGGTCAAGGGGCATCTGGAAACCAAGTCACGGAAATGGTTGCTGGCAGTGGAGTCCCTGGCTCGGTCAGGGCAGCCCCAGGGACGGGCACAGGCAGCGTGGATGCCACGTGTCCTGGCCAAGGCAACCTTCCAGGCCCCAGGGGCCACCCCATGACCCAAAGAGACAGGAAGCCAGGCCCTCCAGGGCTCTGCAGAAAGGACAAGGCCGCCCCCTTCAGCCTCAAGGCCATGGTCACTTACACACACTCGCCTCCCGCACAAGGTGCCGCAACACAACAGCATGTGGCCCGTCTGGAGGACCAGCACCCCCCAGGCCACCTGTCACCCCTACTAGCCTCCTGGAACCGACAGAACCAAACTAGTGCAAACTATGGCTGAGAATAGGCCTGGACCTAAAAGTCCACACGAGAGGGGTGTGAGCTGTGGAGACAATGGATTTCGAGGGTGGACTGACCCCTTCCCGGCTGCCACAGGCCGCACACATGGCAGGCACTCCGCAACAGAATGACCTCCACGGGGCACCTGGCTGGCCCAGTCGGTGGGGCACGCAACTTTTGATCTCGGAGTTGTGAGTTTGAGCCCCACATTGGGTGTAGAGATCACTTAAAAATAAAATCTTTGGGGCGCCTGGGTGGCTCCGTCGGTTAAGCATCCGACTTCAGCTCAGGTCACGATCTCACGGTTCGTGAGTTCGAGCCCCACGTCGGGCTCTGTGCTGACGGCTCGGAGCCTGGAGCCTGCTTCGGATTCTGTGTCTCCCTCTCTCTCTCTGACCCTCCCCCATCCGTGCTCTGTCTCTGTCTCAAAAATAAATAAACATTAAAAAAAAGTTTTTTTTAAATAAATAAATGAAGTAAAATGAAATCTTTTAAAAAACAAAATCAAAAATAAGATGCCATCCACATTCAGGTCCACCCGCCACTGTCCTCGCACCATGAGACTTGCCCCCCCAAACACCCAGAGCCCCTCACCCCAGTCCCCGCCCTTGCCTGGGTGGCACGGAGGGTCTCCTGCACAGACAGGCTCCCGCCTCTGACGCCAACGGAGGATCGGAAGCCCCAATACGTACCAGAGACATGACACCGGACCGTCACTTACCACAACGGACGGGACTCACATCCAGAATACATCAGGAACTCCCACCAACGAATAAAACAAAACAGCTCGACTCAAAAAGGGGCAAAGGACTTGAACAGGCATTTCTCCACAGAAGGCAAGCGCATGGCCAAAAAGCACACCGGTCGCTCCCCTCACCCACCGCGGGGACGTGCAGACCAGGGTCGCGACGACCGACCACCCGCCTGCGCCCATCGGGGTGGCTGCCTTACCGAAACCACAGAAAACACAAAACAAACACGGATCCTCAGCAAGCATGTGGGAGAAACGCAACCCTCGGGCACTTGGTGGTAGGAACGCCCGACGGTGCAGCCACCGTAGGAAAGTGCGGCCGTTTCTCAAAAAATTAAAAATACTGGGGTGCGTGGGTGGCTCGGCTGATTGAGCATCCAACTTCGGCTCAGGTCACGATCTCACCGTTCGTGGGCTCGAGCCCCACATCAGACTCTCTGCCCTCAGCTCGGAGCCCGCTTCTGATCCTCTGTCCCCCTTCTCTCTCTGCCCCTCCCCTGCTCGTTCTCTCCCTCTCTTTCTCTCGCAAAATAAACAAACAGCAAGTACATATATATAAATAAAATAAAAATTGTAACTTGGACTTCATCAAAACTAAAAATACCTGCTCTTCTAAAGCCACTGTTCAGAGAATGAAAAAGTCAGTCACAGATTAGCAGAAAACATTAGCAAATTACGTTGGGTGAAGAACATACCTAAGTTATGTAAAGAACTTTCAAAACTCAATTAGAGAACAACCCAGTTTAGGGCGCTTGGGTGGCTCAGTCAGTTAAGCGTCCCACTCTTGATTTTGGCTCAGGTCATGATCTCACAGTTCATGGGATCGAGCCCCGAGTAGGGCTCAGCGTGGAGCCTATAGGGATTCATTCTCTCTCTTTCTCTCTCTCTCTCTCTCTCTCCCTCTCACCCCCTGCCCCGCCCAGCTCCCACATGCTCTCTCAAAAAAAAAAAAAAAAAAAAAAAAGGCTAGAACAGCAAGTTTTACGATAGCTATATTTTACCACAACAAAGCAAATGCATGAGGCTAATTACAAAAACACGAAAAATAACAAAATGGCCAATGCCAGTAGAAAGAAGTTAAAAAATGAGATTTTCACCCTTCAAATTAACAAAGTTATCCCGAATGACAGCCACCAAAGGTTGTAAGAGCAAAGGAACCTTCTTAATTCTCTGGGCGTGTAACAAACTGGCAAGCCATTTACAGAACGAGTTTCAGGAATGTGTAAAATCGAGAACCTCTCAGGGACCCCAGGTCTCCTGGCGTCAGAGCACGGAGCGGTCACCCCTCAGTCGGGATTTAGGAGGCACAGGAGATACAGATGTGCGTGTTGTGTGTGTGTGTAAGTAACACCAGCGGGTGCCCCCTTTGATCTGCCGAATCTTCCACAAGAAACCCCCCCACCTGACCTCACACGTGCCCAAGGAGACACACCGTCAGAGAGGGCTGACCTCGGCCAGCACAGGACACGGGGGCCCCTCCCCCCCGCAGGGGGACGGCAGAGCCACTTCCGAGGACAGCCCAGCACGATCTAGGTGCCCTCCGGCTCGGCCACGTCACTCGGGGCCCAGGCCCCCCAGGCACGCGCACACGGGCCGACGACGATCCGCGACTCCTGTTCAAAGTCATCCACGTGGGAAGCCGGACCATCCGCCCCAAGCGTGGGGACAGGCCGATGTGCTCAAGCGGCAAAGCCACACGGCAACGAGGCGGCAAGCGAGTGACCGGAGCCCCCGGGCGAGGGCCTGTGCAGACAGGCGCCAGTGACGGGGCCACGCCGGCTCCACGGGGACACAGGCGCACACACAGGACGTTCAGGATGGAGTCCCCTGGGGGTCGCAATGAAACAGAAGAGCAGAGCAGGCAGAGTGTACCTCTTAACCTGCGTGGGGACGCGGGGGGCGCAGCCGGTCTGAGATGACGTTCCCGCATCTACGCTGGTGCTCGGAGGCTTCCGGGAAGCGTCTGCGGCAAGACGCTCCCTGAAGCCTCACTCGTAACAAAAACGCAGCTAAATAATATATGCCGGAACCCTCGATACCACAGAATACTTGGAAATATGTGGCCTTACACACGCGCACAGAGGCAGGCACACGCACACGTGTGCACGCAGCAGGCACGCGCAGAAGGCCCCTCAATCATGAGCAACGGTGGCCCTGGACCCTGCAAAGCAAGCGCGGAAGAGCCACTTCTGAGACAGCAGGGACCCGAGTGCGGGCTGGGCGCCTCTGGCAGGAAGGAGATCCCTTCGTTACTGTCAGCTACGCTGACGGCGCCACGGCTGTGACCCGTCCGGACTCTGGACACGTTAGGAGCACAGCCCCTTGCAAAAAAAAGGGGGAGAAGTCGGAGGAAACCAAACGCGTAAGACACTGGGAAGTGCTGGGCCGGGCGTGTGGGCCACACTCACTAGCCTCGCCACCCAGGTCTAAGCGGGAAACCTCCCGTCCTAACTTGCGTTTCCGTTTCCGTATCCGTATCCCCAGACGCGCCCCGATGGCACTGGAAGGGACGCACCCCTCCCGGGCCCCACGTCAGATGGCGCACGCCCACCATCTCGGTGCTGGGAGTGACAGGAAGGGATCTGGGCAGCCCTGCCCGGCACCGCCTTCCTGGATTTCTGTCCCACGAGGCCAGTGAAGCGTAACCAACAGTGGCAGAGGCCCAGGCACGCAGAGCGGCCACCGAGCTCCTGCCACCCCCCGGCCCAGCTCCCTGGTGCCACCTGCACCCCCTCCACAGGCCCCCGGCCCCTCACACCTGCCGGGGAGGCTGACGCTGGCCAAGGTTCCAAAAGCCTGGAGCCACGGGGACAGCAGGCCACCCTGTGGGGCCGCCCTGCTGGGTCCCCGCCATGGTCCTCAGCCCCCCAGGGATCACACAGAGAACCAGGACACAAGCCTTTGTCGCAGAGACTGAGAGAAAACAGATCCACCAAAGCAATCACGATTCAAATAAAAACGTTTAAGTGAGAAAATAAAACGTCTAACTACACAAGAGGCGTCAAGCTCCACCAGGCAATTAAGTCTAGGGGTGCAGGGGACCCTCCGTGACCCCAGACCCTCTGGAGAACAGTGAGGGCACGTTCTCCCGTAAAGGGGAGGAGGCTCCAACGCCAGCCCCACAGGACCACCCGCTCCCACGCCGGAACGCTCGCCTGGCAGCAGCAAAGGAACACCAGGCCGGCCCCGGCTGAGCCCGTGGGGGGGGACACCACACTCTGGTTCGGGGCGTGGGGGGTGTGCAGAAGGAGAGGCTTCCTCCTGCGTATTTGGGAAGGAGCTTCAAAGTCCGGAACTCCCCCGGGCCCCCAACAGGCATCAGGGACCGAGATGGGCGCTGTGGCGACGAGGGGACCCGGGCCCACCGTGCGGGCCCCTCAAAGCTCCTCAGGGCACAGGCCTGTAGCCCCCAGCCCTCTGTGGTCCCGTCAGTCAAGACCCTCCCTGACCTCCGCTCCAGGACCGGGCCCGCTTCCCCAGCCCAAGACCACGGCCGGCCCGCGTTCCACAAACACGGAACACGTCCCCGCTCGCCGAGCCGCACCGAGGCAACCCGCGGGCCTACCTTGTTCTCAAAGCTGAAAGAGCTTCCTAAAATGAGACAAAATCCACTAAGGTCAGGCAGGCTGGGCGACACTTACTGCATACAAGAATGTTAAAAAAAAAAAAAAAAAATCACAGTTTTGATAGTTCTGCAAAAAAAACTTAGCAAATTTACAACAAAACTGTCAAGTAATTAAGGCAAGGCACTTCACACATGAACTTAAACTGCTAATTAAAATCCCCTCGCTTAATTGACTACATTTGCATATCATTCAGCTCGGGAGCATCATTTTTTTAATGGTTTGGGCAACACAGTTGTAACGCCAGGAAGCGGGGAGGCAGCAGGTAAGGCGGGACCACCCGCACGCGCCCGCCGGGGCCGCACGGACTTCCCGCCAGGCCCGGGGTACCCTCACCCCCGCAGCGCTCTCTGGCCGCGGCCCCGGCCCCCCGCCCGGGGTGGGAAGGGGGCAGAGTCGCCAGCCCGGAGATCCCACCATGGGCTGCTCCTGGCCACCCCCGCCCGGCACCTCTGCCTCAACCTCCCATGCAGGCTCCCAGCACGTGGGACGAGCGCACCTGCCTGTCCCTCCGGGGAGAGGGTTCCCGGCTTCCCCGGTGGCGCACTTGACCGCCCCCTTCCATCCGGGGTCCTCCACGTGCTCAGGGAGCACCAGCCCGACCACTGGAGAAACACACTTGCCTCACCGGTGGCGATGGCTGAGCCTGGACGGCCGCGCTCACCGTCCACACACAGGCACAGGCCCCAGGCTGGCACACGTGGCCTCGCTCTGCGGTGGGGGCCAGGGGCCACACGGCAGGAACCGCAAGGCTGAGAGCGCCCCCCTCGAGAAGGGGAGCTCCCTGTGAGCAGGGGCCCGACCAGGGCAGCCCCAGCACCAGCGCGACGCATGGATCTCAGCCGACCAGGGCGGCTTAGGGACCCAGACGGGGCGCCACATGGCCCAGGCCGGCAACAGGGCTGTGGGTCTTTCAAATAGGGGTTATGGGGGCGCCTGGGTGGCTCAGTCGGTTAAGCATCTGACTTCAGCTCGGGTCATGATCTCGTGGTGTGTGAGTTCAAGCCCCACATCAGGCTCTGTGCTGACAGCTGCAGCCTGCTTCAAATTCTGCGTCTTCCCCTCTCTCTCTGCCTCTCCCCTGCTCTCGCTCTCTCTCTCTCTCTCTCTCAAAAATAAACATTAAAAAATTAAAAAAAAAACAACAGGGGTTTCTGTGTCACTTTCAGCACAGAGCCTACATCAGGATCGCAGACCAGTGTCCACGTCCCCACAGCTGAGCCACTGTCACTTCCCATCCTGACGGTCTCGGTGTAGCGGGGAGCAGGTCTGGACGGAGAATGTCAGGCAGACAAAAGCATCCATGGGGATAGCACCACGGACTGAAGTGGTGACCAACCCACGGCTCTGTGGAAGGAGGGCCAGAGGGGGAACCAGGAGGGCCAGAGGAGGAGCCACGAATGCCACACGCAGGAGCCGGCTCGCCCATCACCGCCACCCCCCCACACACACAGGTCTCACCAGGGGGCTGGGGTCACCGAAAGAACACTCAGCTGACAGGGGACAGATGGAGACAGGGCATGAGAAGCTGGCTCTGCTCCCAAGGGAATGCAGGCCTGGCCCCCATGAAAGGTTCTCTCTCGTCATCCGGCACCAAGCGCCCGGCGGGGGTAGCCATGCTCACCCGGGCTGTGGGGACACTGCAGCGCGGGGGTCGTGTCCTGCGTATGAAGCAGGACAGACCTTCGGCCCCCCCCCAAAAACACGCTTCCTCCCCCAACACGCCGCACGCCCCGGTGGAGAAGAGGAGGGCACAGGGGAGAACGTGCCCCAGACCCAGACTCTAGGCAGGTCCCCAGACACCAAGTCACAAGCAAGTAGCTTCCTGTGAGGACGCAGCAGATGGCCTCCGGGGCAGGGAGACAGACAACCCGCCACCAGCAGATGCCCCCAGAACACGTGCACTGTCCCCACCCCCATCCCAGAGGTTCAGAGCCAGGAGCTGGGACACACGGTGGAGCCGCCATCATGGGACTGTCACCCCTACCTGCCCCCTCACACGTGGGCTCCGGGGTCCGGTTAGGGGGCAAGGGCCACACGAGAGCCCCACTGGCACCTGGGGCCCTCAGACCGCAGGGACCCGGCTGACCGTCTCAGGCTCCCCTCTCCTCCCTGCCACAGCGGTGACCCTCTACCTCAAGCACCCCAGCGGGTCCCCGGGAAGCCTATTTCCAACAAGAGATGTTTCCTGCAAAGCAGCCAGCTAACGTGCCATCGGAAGCCCCCTCAAGGTGGGCAACACAGCCAGGCTCATCCGGCGCCAGAGCTGAGAACACCTTCGCTCAACAGGCAATAACCAAGCACCCGAGTCAGAGCAGGATCGGAGGCCCCCCCCCCGGCGCAGATCTGAGCGAGCCACCTTCTTGACGACACACGACACGGCCAGGACAAGCGACGCCTGAGGGACACCACTCTACTCCCGAGAAACTCCCTCCCTCTCTCCTTGCCGTCAGGAGCAGAGCTGCCGAGGTTTCTCGATAACTAGTGATTTCGTGCCTCTGTGAGTCATTCAAGGAGTATTTACTCCGGGCCCGGAACTGGGGACCCAGCTGTGACCAACCTGACCCCTCCATGAGGCTGACAACCACAAACACACAAATCCCAGGCCCACCGCAGCGGGCTGGCCCGGGGAACGGAGCGGAAGGCCCGACCACCGCAGGCTGCGCGGCCCCGAGCGTGGCGCCGGCGCTTCCTGAATCGCGACCCGTAGCTGGAAGTCTCCAAGTCGTGTTCTCTGCAGCCTCCCCAGTCCCAGCAGTAAAGTCAGATGAGACACAGGCGCCAAACACCCAGACGATCTCACGGGTTTCCCGGGCTCTGCCAGGACCCCTCCGAAGCCTCCCATCTGCCTCCACCCACACGAAAGACACGAGGATTACCCCAAGGGACAAGAATTGCCAGCAACGACCACAGCAGCGCCCAGGACACGCGCAGCGGGTACCGGGCACCACGGTCACCAGCAGACCTACACGCAGCCAGAGGGATCTCTGCCCCAGCAGGTGCCCCGTCCACTCTCGTCCTTCTTCTAGACATCTCTCCTGTCCCCCAACCATCCCAGTTCCATTTCACACCAGGGTCCGGGTCCTTAATTTTAGTAAACAAGTTGACACCAGCGGTGGTGAGTCCCAAAACTGGAGGGACCCCCACCCCCAGGCCCCCCTCCTGGCTCCCATGCTGGGACCAGCAAGGCCACTCCACCTCGCCGAGCCTCTGCAGTGATGCTGCCCAGAAAAACAGTAAGTCTCATGCAGCAAAACGGGCCTCCAGCCCGTCCTCGCTGCTCTGAAAGCAGGGCTCCCCTAGAATCGGACTCTTGATTCACAGAAGAGCAGCGTAAGAGCTACTGTTTACTCCACGCCAGACCTGCAAACGTGCTAGAGGCTTCCTGAGCGTGACCCAAGTTTGCCTGCACAAACCGCACCTGGGCTGCAGGGCAGGGCAGCGGGGGGCGGGGGGGGGGGGGGGGGGGGGGGGCAGCCTCTGAGAGGTCAGGCAGGGCGGGGACCTGGGTCGTGCTCACACATGCAACAGGGTGGCCACATATGTAGCCCCCCCCCCCCAAGGTCCCTACCACCCACGCCACTTCATTCCCATGGACACCGTTTGTGGCTCTAACCCAACACCAACCGAAACCCGCTTCAGACCACGCGAGGCCTTGCAGGGAGGGGCCGCCCGCCACACACCGCCCCACACCCCCAGGAAATGACTTCCTGTCCCTTCACTGCGACACTGATCCACCCCCCCCATCTGAGATGATCAATAAACAGAAAGCGGGGAGCAATGGGCATGGTCCCCAGGCCACGCCCCGGCTCCGTCCCAACTCCGCCTGGTTCCCCATTTCCCCAGGGACAGCGAGCCAGGAGGGCAAGGGCTGGGGCAAGAACGGAGGCCTTCTCCTCCCCCTGCAGCTCTCACGGACCTTAAGGAAATAATTCAGCCTCTATATTTTGACTCAAAACAAAGAAACTTTTTAAAAACATTTCAGTTGAAACTTGCATAATTCCTCCAGTGGAGAAATCCTCCCTGACTTTCGCAATCCTTAGAAAGAGACACATTATTGGTG
Source organism: Lynx canadensis (assembly GCF_007474595.2). Lineage (NCBI taxonomy): Eukaryota > Metazoa > Chordata > Mammalia > Carnivora > Felidae > Lynx > Lynx canadensis. The sequence goes on along the minus strand of NC_044310.1, from coordinate 1,040,980 downwards.
CTTGTGTAACAGTCTCCGGGGCCGCCGTGAAGAGTCCGGCCGCCGGCCTGGGCCACCTCCCGCGGTCACCTCCCGCCAGACGGCCAGAGCCGGCCCCGGAAGCACGGCCTCCCCCAGCCCCCCCCCCCGCTCCCCGGCGGCCAGGGGTGCGGGGTGCGGCTCGGCCACAGTCCCCCAGACTTCCTCCAGCGCAGGCCTGTCTGCCCTCACCCGGCACCTCAGACAGACATTACACAAACCGGCTGCGGGGAAGGTTGAGAAACCGAGACGCCAAGAGTCAATGACCCTACTCTCATAGCCCCAGCTGACGGACGGACGGACAGACCCCAGTGAGACAGCAGGGACAGAGGCAAAGGTCACTCAATGACCCCGCTGCCCCAGGCGAGCTGCTGCCCTGGGGAGACCCCAGAAGCTAGGGGGCCTGGCCCAGCTGGAAACTGGCAGGATGGCAGACAGACAGGCGGACAGACCACACCTGGAGAACCATCTAGACATGCCTCTGCTCACTCAGACGGGCTGAGGCACCCGGCCAGCCATTCAGCAGCCCCTCGCTCCCGCACGGCCAATTCCACGGCATGGGGGGGAAGCAGAGCTCGTTTGAGCTGCCACGTCCCCCACCGGAGAAGACTCCCCAGCCTTCATTCTGGCACACCCTGTCCTTCCGCATGGGTGGGAGGGGGTGGCCAAGGCCCGTCCAGGGCGTCACCTAAGCCAGCACCCACCTTCTCAACCACACGTCTGCAGCCAGGAAATCACCATGGAACCCCACAAAAACCTACAGCAGAACGAGCGGACAAAGAGACGACTCCGTCGCTAAGTCTCTGCCCACACAGCAGACGGCATCCAAAGGACAGCACCCCATTCAAGAGGGGGCCCCAAGGAAGCGCGCGGGTCGGAGTCTGTTCCAGCCTGGCAGCACCCTCTTCACACTGTTCCTTCCCATGATAACATCAGCTTAAATAAGACCAGACACGCCTCTCCAGGGGAGAGTCCACAGACCAAGACCCCCTTCCAGGCCTGTGGACCCAACAGGTGCCGTCACTCCCCAAGACAGGCCACAAGACCCGGCATCCCCAGGGCTGCCGGCCGGTCCCTGCTCTGAGGAAGCCCGCCCTCTGACCAGGGAGAAGTTGCAGGTGACACGAGAAAACCTGTCCCAACGTCAGGAATCCAGACACATGCAGTCGCGGACCCTCACGCCACACGCCAAGGGGCCATCGGCCTGCAGGCCCCTGGAGCACAATGAGCCGCATGACAAGAGCAAGGCTACAAAAGGACCCTTCTGATGGCGGTCTGAAGGACGAATGGACGATCCGCACAAGCCAGGCTCTCCGATCTGGGAATCGGGACCCCCGGAAGAACAAAGAGCATCTCCGAGGAGCCCCAACCCTGCCCGGGCCCCAGGGAGGCAGCGCCCCGTCCCGCGGTCGGCCCTGGTTACCCCGCGAGGAGGCCTCCTGCGGGCCAAGAGGCCAGGCCCCCAGCAGCAGCTGAGCCGGCAGCACCCACGTCCTCCCCTGTGACAGCAACCTACGCTGCTAAACAACCAGGGCAATTCAGCGCAGACACCATCAGACAAGCCCAAGAGGAAGGGACAGAGCCAGTCGGGCAGAAGAGGAGGGCAGGGGTGGAAAGGGCACCACGGTCCCCAACTCCTTGCCATGTGTTCCTCCACACATGACGTGTCCCCACCCCCACCCCACCCCCACCAGACACCTAAACACCCTAGAGAAATAAAACATCACCAGTCACCACTTGCTACGGTCCCCATCTCATACACAAGAAAACGGAGACCCACACAGGTTAAGCCAACTGGCTCGAGGTCACATAGCAGGAGAGACGCAATGAGGACGTGGGAGCCATCCCCTGGGGTCCCGCAGCTGGGCTAGCCTACCACAGGGCGCCCAGGGCAGCACCCCGTGGGGGGGGGGGGGGGAGAGGCCGGGAGACGGCTCCCCACGGCCCCAGCACGGCCGACAGCACTTCCTGCAGGCCCCCGTGACGTGAGGGGGCATCCCTAAGGAGGCCTGCCAACCCACACTCGCAGACAGGCCGCCTTCACAGGGTTTCCGGGTTCGAGGTCGGAGCCCCACCCCACGCTCATTTCCACACTGGGGCAACCACAGACAACCCACCACGGCCACGGCCACAGGCAAAGCAGGGTGGGCAAAGGTGAGCGGGTCTCCGAGACCCCCAGAGACCAGCGGCCCTCCTGGCACTGAGCGCGAACGGTGCCGAGTCTCCGGCTGGCAGGAGAGCTGGGCGGCTCGAGCCCCACAACACGGGAACGTGCCTCAGCTCCCACTGCCTCACCAGAACCCAAGGCCCCAGGGGAGTCATGTCCCCTACAGAGAGGAATTCTAGCACATTCTTTGTTCCCTGCTGTCCTCAACCCTGCTAAGTCAAAAATATTAAACTAAGCTATAAAGTAATTGAAGAAATCAAAACATATTCCACAAATGAGCCGTCAGAGGCGACCGGAAGGAGCGATCGGAGATAGGCGGGGCATGGGGGGGGGGGGGGCTCTTCCCAGGCAGCTCCTTCCATAGCAAGTGGGGTCTAGGCAGCTGGGGGGTCCCATCCCTCCCTGAGGCCGAGACCTTCCTCCTCACGTGGTGCCCTCGGCACGCAGACAGACGAGCACATGGCTCTGCTAAGGGATTTAAAGAGAACGACACACCCCAGGACTCCCAACTGCGTGGTCACAGAGCCAAGACAGCAGGCAGAGCCCCAAGAACAGGACAGGCAGAAAAAGCCAGCAGGAAGAGCACCCCACGAGGTGGCAGAGCCGGCACGAGAGCTCGTGGGCAGACGCCCAGGCCACCACCACACGGGACAGCGGGGGCTGACACTGACCTGGAGACCCCACCCACTTACGATAAGCGCGTCCTCCTCATCTTGGGAAATTTCCGTTTAATCGGTACGTAAAATTTAAAGCAGCATGGGGGAAAGCACGGAAGGAGACAGGGCGCTGGTCATCTGTCGAAAAGGCCAGAGCAGAAATGGGGTCTGGCCTCAGCTCCACGGACGGTGGCGCCAGGAAACAGTCCTGCCTCCTCCCCAGGCAGCGCTCCGGCCCGGGAGCCCAGGCTGGGCCTTCCCTGAGCCTGGGGACGGCCGCGCCCAGGAGCACAGGGCCTGCTACAAGGGACCCCTGGACCAGGACTGTAGCTGTGACAAAAGGCCAGCCCCGGCGAGCCCCCACCCCGCAACTTGGACACCAACACAGGCACACCCCACCGGACAAGGCCCTCTGCCACCTGCTCTGGAGGTGGGGGACCTGCCACGGCCTCACCCACCGTCTACAGCCCGCACCTACCACAGCCCTGCACACAGGACTCCCCTAGGCCACACCGGCGGTGGAAGGAGCGGGCGCCCCAAACAGAAAAGCCCCCAGTTCACACGGGGTGCTTATCACGCCGCCCATCACAGACTCATCTGAAATCGAGGGCTCGAGCCGGCCTTTCCTGCCAGCATCCTCCCCGATTCAAAGCATCTCTCGTGCACAACCCCTGCCCTACAGTCAGCGGACGGCTGCCACCTGGGCACCGGCATAGCTGAGGGCAGAAATGCCACCGAACGCTCGTGCACGTGTGCGCGCGCACACGGCAGCCCTCTCCCCAAGCACAGGCAAACAGGCCCCTACATCCCTAGCCCCTCCTCTCTGCTCACCGAGACTCTGACACTGCGCTGGAGGGGCGCCCAGAGAAAACCGGGCGGGAGCATCTATTCACAGATTTAGAAAAAGAAAAGTTTGATGCAATAGCTGAATTAATTAGGCCTCCTAAGAATAGCTAAGCCAGTGCAGCATTCCGAGCGTGCAGTTTAATAAGCCTGGATATTTAAAAGAAAAGTTACAAACACTTGGGGAGGGGAAGGCAGCATGAAGAGCTGACGAGGACCCCAGTGAATGGTTCTGGCGTCCAGTGGCCCAGAAGCTGCCCGGCCGGATCAGAGATCCTCCACCGGGCAGACAACAGAGCCTCAGCCAGTGGCCTCCCCCGCCCTTCAGCGTTTCAGGGAGAGGGAGACAAGGAACCAGGCGTGTCCAAAACAAATCGCGGGCCACGAGCTACTCCTACTCAGGGCCCCAGGTGCCCACTGACCAGGGCCCCAAGCCCAGGGCCAAGTGGCCCTTGCCGCCACACGGGGGACTCAAGGATTCACACCCTGGCAGGCCCACGGAGACGCACAGAGCTGGAGTCGCCGTGTCTCGGCCCCCTGCCACCGCGGCCTGGACACCTGGCTTCGTTTCTGAGTCTGTCTCCCAAGACTTCAAGGCACAAACAGGCGCTGCCTGGCCCAGTTCTGTCTGCTGAGGTCCATGGGCAGGCAGCCCTCTCTGTCTGCGAGCCTGGGAGCCCACTCGGTCTGGACACCTCCTCAGGGCCCCAAGGCAGGCCCCAGGGCCTGAGGCTGCAGCCTGGGCTCGGCCCACATCTAACTTCCCAGGACTCGGGACGAGAGCATCTGAGTCCTGAAGCCTGCCCTTCGCAGCCCATCTGAGCGATGGCTTCTGTGCCCGCCAGGCCACAGAACACGAGGACCCCCCCACCCCCACCCCTAGCAAGCCGGCTCATCATGGGGATCGAGCCGGAGGACCTTCCTACGCAGCCGTCGATGGGGACACTGACGCCACCCTGAATTTCCTCAAAAACAAACCCTAAGACAAGTCCCGGCCTGCAAGGACAGAGCCCCTGCCTGGCCCCGGGACGGCCCCCCAGCCTTTCCCCGGCCCTCCCAGCTTCCAGGCCCTGGGGCCCGGCACACCCAGCCTCCTCCCACGGCCAGCAGGGACACTCACCCGGGGCACCCGCCGCTTGTACTTGTTGCCATAATCAAACTTCTCCTTCACGTCGTCCAGGCAGCGGCCGAGGCGCGCCTGCTCCTCCTTGCCCGTGTAGTCCTGGCTCAGCAGGATGTAGGCCCGCCAGTTGGCCGAGTCGAAGCCCCAGTGGCAGGTCCGGTTCTCCAGCGCCTTGTGTGAATGCACCACGAACTTGTGCGGCGGGTACATGAGGCGGCAGTCGAGGCACTGGATGCAGGCGGCGCTCGGGCTGCTGTAGAGCTCGGGCACCAGCAGCCCCTTGCACTTGCCGAAGCACTCGTGGTACACACGCACGCTGCGCTCGCTGAGCTCCAGGCCCAGCGCCAGACTGGCGGCCAGCTCCTTCTTGCAGGGCGGCGGGTAGGCGCCGCCGTACAGCAGCGCGTTGCACAGGCGCTCGGCGTCCGTCTTGGTGATGAGCCCGCACGAGGGCGCCGAGAAGGGCAGGATGCCCATGACTTTGAGGATCTCCAGCTGGTCCGCCGTGCAGCGCGAGCAATAGATGTGCAGCTCGTCGCACACCGAGTTGATCTGCTGCAGCGAGAAGTCGCGCAGCACCGAGTTGAGGATCTGCGGCAGGCACAGGCGCTTCTCGCCGCCCACCACGAAGCACGAGATGGTCTCGCCCTCCAGCACGGTCTCGCAGCGCTCCGTGGAACGGTCGGATGGCATGAAGAAAGGCCCGGGGAGCACCGGCGGCGGCGGCTGGATGGCTGGCAGGTGCAGCACGGGCGGCGGCTCCGCGGCCGCGGGCACCGGCGCCGGCACCGCAGCCGCGCTTGCCTCCTTGGCGCTCTCCTTCTTGTAGGCCTCCTGCGCCCAGCGCGCCGAGAAGGCGGCCGGGCCGCCCAGCGAGCTCATAGAGCTCAGGTGGAACTGCTCCAGCGTCTTCTGCAGCCCCGGGTGCGGCTGGAAACCGCCGCGGCCGCCCGCCGCCGCCTCCATGGTGCGCTCCGGCTCCCCGGGCCGCTCCCGCTCCCGCGCGCCCGGGCCCCCGCGGCCCCCGCCGCCGCCCCGGGCGCCCCGGCGGCGCCCCCGGCCCCTGCCCCGGCCCCCTCCCCCCGCCGCCGCCTGCTCCCGACCGATCACGTCCGCGGCCTCGGCCTCGCCCGGGGGCGCGAAGGGGTAGGCGGGCGGGGGCGAAGGGGTCCCGCCGCTGGAGCCCGCCGGCGCCCGGGCCCGGCGCCACATCCACGCGCCCCGCTCCCCCGCCCCGCCGCCGCCCGCCGCCGCCGCCGCCGCCCGGGCCCCCGCGCGCCCCCCGCGCGCCCCCCGGGCCCTAGGCGCGGTGCATGACCCTGCGCGCGCCGCCAACGCCAACGCCAACGCTCGCGGGCCCGGGGCTCGCGGGGGGCGCGCGGGCAGGGTGCCGGCCCGCGAGGCGCGAATCGCCGCGGCGGCCCGGGCCGAGGGGCCCGGGAGGAGCGGGGGCGCGGGGCCCCCGGCCGTCCTCGCGCGGCGCGCCGCGCCGCCGCCGCCGCCCCGCTCCTCCCACCGCGCGGCGCCCCTCCCTGCTCGTCCCGGCGGCGCTGGCCGGCCGCGTCGCGCCCGCAGCCGGCCGCCCCGGCCCGGCCCTCCCCACCCCGCCGCCCGCGCCCGGCTCCGCGGCCCGCCCGCCCGCCTGCGCGCGCGCGGCTTCCGGGGCGGCGGGAGCGCCTGTGGCGGCGGCCCTCAGAGCGCGGCGGCGGCGGCGGCGGCGGCGGCGGCGGCGCGGGGCTCGGCGCACATCCTCCCGGCGGCTCGCTCCGGCTCGGACTGAGCGCCGAGCGCTGAGCTCACGCCGCCGCCCCGCCCCGCGCCGCCCCGCCCCGCGCCGCCGCCGCCCCGCCCCTCGCGCCGTCTGGAGCCGCGCGTCCGCCTCAGCCCAGCGCCGGCCAGGAATGCGACCGCCTCCCGGCCCGGCTCTTCCAAGAACGCGCCCTCCCCCCCGCCGCCACCCCGCCCGGGCTCGGGCCTGCTCGGCCGCGCTCGGGCCCGTCCGCCGGGGACTCGGCTCCGCTCGGCCCCGCCCGCCCCGGACTCGGCCCCGCTCGGTTCCCCCTCGGGCCCCCCCACCCCCCCCACCTCCCCCACCCCCCCCCGCCTCCTCGGCCCCGCTCGGCCCCGCCCTCCGGAAGGGCGCTCGGCGGGGGCAGCGGCGGCGCCCGGGGCCCCCCCTTCCGGCCGAGGCCGCTTCCTGCGCCGCTGGGAAGGCGCCGGTTCCGCCGCCGACACCGCCGCCGCCGCCGGGGCCCCGAAACCCACACGCGGCCCCCGCCACAACCGCAGACTCGCGGAGGGGCGGGCAGGTCGAGGGCGGCGCGGCCTCCGCCGCCCGCCACGCCGTCAAGTCCACGGGGACCCCACGATCGGCGGGGACGCCGCAGAGCACGACCCGGGTCCCATAGAATGACGAGGACGTCTAGGGGGTTACTCCACGTTAGGATTGCCCCACCCGAGGGAGGCCACACAAGAGACACGGTGCAGCGTGGCCCAGGGACCCCCCCACACACGTGCAGGCGCGGCCCAGCACGCCCCCCCCCCGCCCCTGTCCCCCGGATGATTGACCGGCTGCACCGACCACCCCACGATCGTGCACCCTGGTCGCGTGGCAGCCAGCAGCTTCGCCTCCCACTGGTCCCAGTGCAGAACTGCCTGCTCCCTGGGGCAGGGGCTTTGTGCCTCCGATGCACAACCCTGAGTCGGGAACTGTGCCCTGCGCGCACAGGCCAGGTCACTGCCCGGGCCCGGCCGGGGTCGGTCCGTAGACAGGTGGCCTGACCCTTATGCTGCAGCCCGCTCCCCCGCCCCTCCCCCCCGGCTGGAGAGCCCCTTCCACGTCTGGAGGGCGCCTGAGGCAGCCCCAGGGAGACACTTCACTGTGTGTCCTTCCATGACTGGCTGTCAAGGGGGAGAGACAAACCAGAAAGTGCAGGACAGGAAAAGACCAGGGGCTCCAAGTTGGACAGGCTGGCTAGATGGCCCCCAGAGGAGGCAGCATGTTAGCTGAGGCCTAGCGGGTAGGCACTGGAAGTCAAAGAGGCGGCTCTATCTGTGCTCAACCCCAGTGCAGGACAGTCCGGCCAAGCTACACAGCAACACCTTTTCCTCCACAGGACAAGGGCACCCAAGCTGACCTGGGCACTAGGTGACATGTGAGGACCATGCTCGCTCCAGCCTGAGTGACCTTCAGTTGACTTCAGCTTGTCACCTCCTGCTCCTACCTCCCCAGTGGAGGCTGAAAGTGGCCCCAGTCCAGCGCTCCTAGGGGGTGGCACCTGCCCCGGGGAGCCGACCAGGCATCTCTATGGCCCTTGTCACCCCTGAGGTGCCGGCAGGTGTCTGGGGAGGCAGCTAGGACGGGCGGGCACGGGGGGGGGGCCAGGGAGGGGCTTGAGATTCAGGGTGCAGTGGCCCCAAGTCTGGACACCTGATCACTCCCCTCCATGGACACGACCCCCCCCCCTCGCCTGTGTCCTAGGGCTGTCCCTCCCACCCTTCTCTCGGATTCCCCCAGCAACAGCAGCCCCGATAGGACGCGTCTCTATGTGTGCAAACATGAAGCTCCAAAGGAGTGTTTCAAAAACAAAGAAAAGGCACCTCTTGTTTTGGGATATCATTTTCTTGCTCCACATTTGGACCAAAAACGTTTCTATTTTACCTGAGAAGGTTAGTTCCTTCCATGTGGGTTTGAATTCTATGCAGCTCGGGCAACCTGTAATCCAAAGGAGACGGTTGGGGCACCAGAGGGCTGTCTGGGAAGGGGTTCCAGCCAAGCACAGAATTTCTCCTGTTCTTTTGGCCAAGCAGACACCCCCAGAGGGGCCCCAAGCCCTTGGTCCCCTTGATAGGCAGCGCCCAGATCCAATGGACCACTTCCCTGTACATCCTCTGGCTTCGCGTGCATCTGGGAAGGGGTCCCAGGAAGGGGCCAGGCAGGGGGCCCAACATTTTTCCCAAGTTGCAGGAGGTACATAGTAGGGGACAGGTGAGGGGTGAAGAGCCCTGAGAAGCAGAAAGGGCCCGGATCACCTCTAAAACTCCTCCTCATTGGCCTTTGAGGCCTCCTCCCCGAAAGATGTTGGCGTTTCTGGAGCAGCCAAGCCCACCTCGCCCACCAAAGGCCAGGCCAGCCATGCCTAGACAGAGCCCGCCAGGCTCCCTGTCTTCTCTCTGACCCAGTGGGGTGTCTCAGCCCTGCTGGCCTTTCTCCCTCCACCCCACCCCCACAGCTGGATGGTGGGGTGGCTCACTCCTCCCCCTGTCCCCCTGCCGCTGGCCAGGCACCAGGCTGGCAGGCAGAAGGTCCAGTCCACGGGCAAGGCCACATCGGAGGGCAGGGACCCACTACACCTGCGCCCCCGCCCCGGCTCACGGTGTGGGCAGCGGGCTGTGTGTGTTCATATCTGTGGGACTTGTACCCCTGCAGGCACAGGGCTGAGTGCTGGGACCAACAGGGAAGGAGAGCAAGTTCTGCCCCACGTGGCTTCCACCTCCTGTGGCCAAGGATTGACACATCGGCCGGCAGAGGAGCGACATCATTCGGGTCCTGAGGAGGGCTTGAGAGGCTGGGAGCTGGCCTTGGAGCCAGCAGTGTTCAGGGTCAGAGGTGAGGGCACTGGCAGTGATGGGGGGGAGGGGGACGCTCACAGGCCCAATGGGGGAAAAGGGCTGGAAGGCTCGAGGCAGCAGCCCCGACAAAGAGACCCCAACAGACGGCTTCCTGCTTCCCTGAGTGGACCAGCCCAGTCCTCCCCAGCTCCCACCTGCCCCCTGCCCCCTACTGCCTGCCCCCTGCCCCCTGCTCCCTGCCCCCTGCCCCCTGGGAAGTGGAAGAAAACACCTGGTTGAAGCCAGGCACAAACTGTCATTGTTAAGAAAGTGCTAAGATGACATTTTAAAACCTTAACCTGGATGAGGCACCTGCGTGGCTCAGTCGGTTGAGCATCTGACTCTGATTTCGGCTCAAGTCATGATCCCAGGGTCATGGGATTAAGTCCCGCATTGGGCTTCACGCGCTGAAAACTTCGATCCTGCTTGGGATTCTTTCTCTCCCCCTATTTTTACCCCTCCCACGCTCAAGCTCACACACACACACACACACACACACACACACTCTCTCTCTCTCTCAAAAATAAACATTGTTTTTAATATGGAGAGGAATAAATGAATCGTGTGTTGAATTGGAATCAGCAAGACTTCCGTGAACCGATAAGTTGCAATGTTTATAAACAAAGAGAAAAATTGTAGATGTAAACGTGTGTTTGTACAAACATCCATATAATTCGCAGCTCTGTCTAGTGAGAGGGCCTGAGAGGAGTGACACCCCAACAGCCGTGAGCACACTGAGAACACACATCCTGGTTTCTAAATTCCATCCTCCATAGAAGGAACCAGAGTTCTTTGGCAAGATGTTCCCAGGGCTTGGGCAGGGAGAGGACAGGATGCGCCTGGGACACCTTCCTGTGCCCAGAAGCACTGAAGGGCTCAAAGCATAACTGGGACATGTCAAAGGGACGTTACCAGCTTGAAGCTCCCCCCCCCCCACTGGCAAATCAGAGGTCACAATTATTGTCACAAGTTATAATCACAGAATAAAATAGGAAACCACAAGTCCACACATATTCAGATACTTACTAGGATAAATTATTTGTAAGTTGAAAGTTTGATGAGAAATAGTCTATTTGCCTGGTTTTAAAGTTCCTCACGCAAGGTTCCCATAATCACTAAGGGAAGAAGAGTGAGTCCCCAGGGGAGATGCGGGCAGACACCACGGTAACCAAACAATCTAATCGGACACCATCACTCGTTGGCTCAATCGTAGTCCTGCATCACCGACAGGGTGGGACGGGCAGACGGCACGTCAGTTGTGTGATTCTCCTGCCGAAGAAGCATAGCCTGCCTCTGATCACGAGGAAAACTCAGACATCCACGTGGAGGGACTATGTACAGAAGGACGGGCCCAGAACCTTCACAGGTGTCAGGGTTTCAGCTGTCAGGGAGAGGCCAAGGAATGTTCTGGATCTTCAGAGACTAAAAAGATGATGGCACAGTGCGATGTGTGGCCCTGGGTTGGATCCCATGCACAGTACTGGGACAACCAGAAAGTCTTGGATGCAGTCTAAGACCAGATGGCGATGACCCTACTTTGGACGAGGTGCTATGGTTATGTCAGAGAACAGCCTTGTTTGGGTGCATGGTAGAGCCCTAGGTCAGCAATTAATTCACAAATGCTTCAGGGAGAGGTCCTGTACCATTCTTACAACTTTTCTGTAAGCTGGAGATTGTTAAAAAAAAAAAAAATGTATTTTTAAGGATGTTATGGGAAGAAGCATAAATTCTCTCTTTGACCCTTCTTAGCTTGAACTGCCCAGCGGAGCAGGCTCTAGCCTGAGGCAGCCAAAAGTCTTACCATTGTGCCTGTAGGGTGAGGCCTGAGGGGACACTAGGAGGACACCAAGAGCATCGGCTTCTCTTTCAAACAAGAGGGCAGAGGAGCCGGCCCCCTTCCTTGTGTAACACAAACGTATGCCAGAGAGTGGAGGCCACTCTTTAAATGTTCTGTGAAAATGCACAGGGAAGGAAGTTCTGCAGAACTGGAAACATTGGAACATGAACCATAGTGGTGAGCAGTGTGGAGACAGAGCAGCCTACATGAGGCCTGGAGCTGGCCTTATGCCTGTTGTGAGCTGAGAGTTCAGGCCGGTGTGGGACACAGTGGAGGTCATAGGCCTTTCTGAAATGGGAGTTGGAACCAGTCATGACAGCACAAGTTAGGAAGGGGCTGTCCACTCTACGAAGGGGACTTGGAGACTCTGCCCACCAGCCTGGTGGTGGAGCTCAGAGAGCAGCCATCCCAGACTGGGACAGGACAGAGAGTTCTAGGAAAATGCAGAACCAGTGGAATATAGGATGCATTCTACTAGATCAAAAACTGTACGGAGTGCCTGTCGGAAGATGTAGGAGGCATTAGCTATAGGTACAGAGGAAACTCAGCAGGTGAAAACATAAAGGCAAATGTTAACTCCAGGAAAAACAAAGAAAACAATCTAAACAGAGTTCACTACTTGGCCCAGCAGTGAATAGTATTTACATAATTATAATAGTGCAAACAACAGTAACAAAAAAAAAAAAATGAAATAGTTCACTTGGGAAGATGAAAGAAAAGAAAGACTGGGAGCTGAGGGTGCTGGTGAGAGCTCCTTCAGTGACATCTCATAACGTCTAAATCTGGTTTAAAAAAAAAAGCAAGGGTGGGGCGCCTGGGTGGCGCAGTCGGTTAAGCGTCCGACTTCAGCCAGGTCACGATCTCGCGGTCCCGGAGTTCGAGCCCCGCGTCGGGCTCTGGGCTGATGGCTCGGAGCCTGGAGTCTGTTTCCGATTCTGTGTCTCCCTCTCTCTCTGCCCCTCCCCCGTTCATGCTCTGTCTCTCTCTGTCCCAAAAATAAATAAACGTTGAAAAAAAAAATTAAAAAAAAAAAGCAAGGGCATGTAATTTAAAAACGTGGAGAAACATCAGACAAGAAACAGCTGAAAGAATTGAGAGAGGCTGACACCAGACCCTTGGACGCAGGGTCCAGAGTGGGACTCAGGGACCACTACGGACTTGTTGAAAGTGGCCTAACTTTATGGCTCCTTCTGTTCCTTTTATCTATGTATCTGTCTTTCTTTGGTAATAATCAAAACAAACAAACTGGAACTCTAAACTGAAAATAACAAAGAAAAATGCATTCATATTCCCACCATAAAATGCCACAGTTTGGGACATTAAAGAACAGACTTTGACTAAGTCATTGATTAGAAAAGGAATTAAAATGGAATCACAAAATCTTTTAAAGTGAATGATAATGAAAACACTGTTAGTCAAAATTCCTAGATGCAGCTGACGTAGTACTTAGACTTTTATAGCCTTCAGTTCCTATATCAGAAAACAAGATAGTGGTTTTTGCCGAGTGAGGAAACTATAGATATTTTTAATTTCTTCTTTGTGCTGACCCGCACTTTCTAGTTTTCTAAAGAAGCTGCTTTTGGTTTTGTTGACCTTCCCTGTTGTTTCTTCTGGACCATTCTGGCCAGGAAGAACCCCCCCCCCCCCGGCCCATTCCCCATAGGAGCTTCTGTGGGGTCAGCCTTGTGGGCTATCCAAGAACTATTCATTCCACGTGGCTGAGATTGTGTGTCTGCCTTCCCTGGGATGGTCAGGGGCCAGGGTCTATGCAGGGTCACCCATGGGTCCCAGCATTCAGCAGGCAGTTAAGACCTGCAGGGTGGGGGTCAGCCAAGGTGACGCTTGGGAAGCTGAGCAGGGCACCTGGCCACAGGACACGCGAGTCCCGCTCTGGCTGCCATTGGGAATGAGGGGACGAGCCCAGCACAGTGCCGCAGGGGCTGACTGCCTCACCCTGTGCCCCTAAGTCCTGCTTGTCACCCCCATGTGCCCGTCTCCTGCCCAGGAAGTGCCCTTGTCTTCCTCCAGGTGGGAGGAGGGAAAATCAGGGGCCCCTTGCCCCAACCACCCCCCCCATGGTTCCACGGCACTGCCGGCTTGGCGGGTCCCACCGTGGCGGGCCTGGTCTCAGCTGCCGAATGGAGCTGGATGGGGCAGCACTGTCACTGCCCAGCCCCTGGGAGCCTGGGCAGGGCATCAGGGCCGTCGCGCCCAGGAGCCAGGTGTTTGCTGTGTCCCGCCTGTGGGCCCACAGCCAGGGCGGGAGGGGGCCTGGCCCGGGCCCCAGGCCCCGGGTTGGAGAGGCCAAGCCGGCTCTGGAACCCTTTCCTCTGGGAGAAACAGCTCGGCCAGCACAGAACACATTGGGGATCCAGGAGCAGCAGCAGGAAAGGTGAGCGGGGGTCGGGCCCAGAGCAACCCCCTCCGCCCCCCGCCGACCCCCAACAGGGGCTTTGAGCTCCAGGGCTTGCTGGCGTGTTCTGGGGATGTGTCCTCAGCTGCTGGGGCCCTCTGGAGAGGACTCAGCCTGGAGGAGTGCAGAGAGAGCCTGTGTGGGCGCTCTGCCCTGCGGCCCCACCCCTGCCTGCAGGACCCTGTCCCCCGAAGCATCCTGTGCTGCTCTGGAACGTACACCTTGCCGGGCATGGCCTGCCCGGGGCCCTGGCCATACCCCACGGATCACAGGGCGGCCGCCTCATGCCTGTGCCCCGTAGCCCTGGGCCAGCCGGGGGCCCCGAAGTCAGAGCGTGTGGCCTCCACGTAAGCCAAGAGGGGTGGGGGCACAACGCTGCAGGGCGGAGGGGATATCAGGGCCGAGCCGGGGCCCGGACATCACCGGCATCCTTCAAAGACCCGCCCCCACCCCCGCTCCCGCCTCTTTGCCCTACAGACACTGCTGAGCCGGGTGGGCACTGGGGACCCGATGGGGGCAGGAAGGGCAGGTTCTTGCCTGCAGGAAGTTTCCCACCGGCACCTTCCAGAGCCGGTCCTCCCGGGGCTGGACTTACCACAATGCCGCTTATGACCGTCGGGCCACGTGGCCAGAAGTGGGATCTGGGTGCCTGGGGCTGTACGCACACCCCAGTATCGAACCTTCGAGGCACTGAGTGGGGAGGTGCTACGGTCCCCGTGTCAAAGCAGAGCACGGCGAGGCTCAGGGTGCCCCCGACCTGCCCGGGGCACCGTGGGGTGAGCCGGTGGGAGCCTGCCGCAGGGTTCAGACAGGTGATGTGGCGGTGAGTGCTCCGAGCGCCCCGGTGAGTGCTCCCAGCATCCGGGGAGGGGCAGCAGGGAGCCCCTCGAGACAGCCATTTCCCCAAGCGGCTGTGTTCCCTCCCCATTGTGGAGGGAGAGTCCCACCTGCTGGGCCCCCACCCCCACCGAGGTGTCCCCTCTCTCTCCTGTATCTGCCCTTCCCCACAGCAGCAGGACACAGCCTCGTCTTCCCTCTCTCGGGCCCCCAGCCCCTCCGGCTGCCTCCGTTCGGTCCTTCCAGCCACGCGTCCCGGGCGCCAGCACTGTCCTCCCCCTCCTCCGCCCCCGCACCCAGGCTCTGGAGTGAGCCTCCCCTTGCCTGGTGCTATCTGCCCTCTGCCTGTCACCTGCCCCTTGCCCGCCAGGGGCCCTGTCACTCTAGCAGCGAGCGGTGAGTAGACAGACTCTCATTAAATCCTGGTGAACCGATTGACCAGCTGACAGAGGTCCGAGGAGGCACGTTGCCTCAGGCCCAGCCACTGGCCTGGCCAGGTGTCCCCAGGTGCTTCCTCTTGTCTGACAGGCACCGCCCTAACGGCCCCCAAACTGTGGGGGCCCTAAGACCTCTACCTCTCTGGGCCCGAGGTAGCCTCTCCAGGAGACAGAGAGGCCAGGTTGAGTTAGGGTTCGAACCTACTGCAGAGGAGGTGAGAGGACGCCGCACACCCCAGAGGTGAGGGGCCACGGGGGGGGGGGGGTGCTCCGGCAGGGAAGGGAGAAAGGGGAGTCATCCTCAGAGCGGCAGAGTCCCAAGATGAGGAGGGCAGCTGGCGCCCCCCTCCGGGTCTCCCTCAGTGCTCCCTATAGGGTTTTAGATGACTTAGGAGGGTTCTGTCAGCACCTGGCTGGTGGGGGGGGGGAAGGGGGGAGGAGTAGGGCCCGCACCCCAGGCCTGGCCACAGCACCCGGCCCCTCCAGGGCCTCCTCCCGTGCCAGGGCGACCCAGGTCTGTCATCTCCCACCCCAGGCCCCTGGGCCCCTCTCTCCTCGAAGCAAGGCCACAGGCTCCCCTCCCTGAAAATCATAAACTGTAAATCGGAGACACACTTGGTTCCCCGAGCAGGCCCCCTCCCGCCCTCCTGCCGTCATTCCTGGCAGGCGGACCAGTGAGCTCACTCATTACATAAGGCATGTGAGCTATTTCTTGGGGGCAGGAGCTCCCCCTACACGGGGCTCCGTTTCCCCTCTCCAGCTCCAACCGCAAGCCAAGGGGGTCTGGGCCTAAGAGGCAAGACCCCCATGTTCCCAGAGCCCCCTCACCCCCTGCGGGAGGAGGGGCTGCTCAGCCCAGGTCCCAGCCCCCACCCCTCCAGGAACAGGAGACCGAAGGTCCTCCCTGAGCTGCACCCGGAGGGCGGCGGGCAGCGACCCAGCCCCAGCCAGGTCTCAGGCATAAGGGAAGGGGTCCCAAGGGCATCACTGGCTGCTGCGTTTCAGTCATTGCTCCCAGGACGGGCACAGGCGTTCCTCTCTCTCTGGATTGGGGGTCGCTCCCGCTGGCACCCCCTCTCCCCCGGCCCCATATGATGCTCTTGGCCCCTCAGAAGACACCTGGATCATCCGAGGGCCCCAAGCCCAGCGACATTTCAGCCAGGACATGTGCTCCTGGGAGGAGAGGCAACCAGATATCACTTTGCTCAGACCAGAGGACCCCCAGGGAAGGACCCCGGGGGTGGGGTGGGGGGGTGGAAGGAGCCCCAGCAGGACAGCCATGCTTCCTGGAGGTGGGCCCCAGCCCAGGGAGCCCTCCGCTCGCTGCTGGCGGTCCTCCCAGGAGCCTCCGGCCTCAGCTGTTGGGGGACAGGGGCCCAGGGACCTCGGACCCCCTGCCGCACTTCCGTGACCGACTGGGACTGAGGGTGACCCGTGAGGACACGGCTTGAAGGGACGGACGGGCAACATGTGCAGGGCATCTGGGGGGCAGGCAGCGAGGAGCAGGGCAGGGCCGCTCCCCGCCTGGAAGGGGGGCCGTGGACGCGGGTGGGGTGGGCCTGCGGGCCGCCTGCGCTGTCTGCCCCGTGGTGGCGGGCTCTTCGGCGGGCTGTGGGGGGGGGATGGTGTGCGAAGCCCCGGTCCCCCCCCCGCCCCCCCCCACCCCCCCCCCCCCCCCCCCCCCGCTTGGCCCTGCCTGCAAGGAGAAGTCGGGAGGACACCCAGCCACTCGCCGCCCTGCCCGCCGCCAGGAGGGAGGCCTGTGCGGCTGTGCGGCGATCGGGGCTTCCAAGGCCCCTCGCTGCGCCCTGCGAGGGGACAGGGGACAGGGGACAGGGCTCTCGGGCGGCGGGGACGCGGGGAGCCCGCAGGCCGGAAACAAGACCACGGCTCCTTTCTTTTCAGAGACTCGATTTCTTGGAACGCACACCCTTCGGGTTTGCTATTTTTACCCGCCCCAGCCTTCCGGTCTCCATGGCGACGCCTCCAAACAGCAGATTCCAGGCGGCAATGACGTCACCTTTCCCCTTCCTGCCGCCCAGGCCTCCGGGCGCTGCCGGGCCGACCCCGTCGCGCGCCCCCCTGCGCCCCGGCCGGGCCCCCACCCCCCTCCCCTCCCCCGGCCGTGGGGTCCCCCGCGCCCCCGCGCCCCTGCCCGCCCGCCGGCGGGGCCTTGGGGGGCCGCGCGGCCCGTCCCCGCAGGGCGGCTGTGCTGGAGCCCCCGTGGCAGAGGGCACGGGCCCAGGGCGGCCCTCCCTCCCGCTCCGGGATCCCTGCCATGCGGGCCGCCCTGTGGGAGCTGCGCGGGCCCTCGCGGCCGGGGAGGCAGGGGCAGGCCGGCGCCAGGCCTCGCTGGCTGCGGGGGTAGCAGCCCGTCTGGCCTGGGAAGCCCCTGCCGCTCCCTCGTCGGACACCGGTGACCTACGGCACAGGGGCTCCGAGGTGGCGGGAGAGCCGCAGGGGCCCGTGGCCTGGTCGGCTGAGCCCCTGCCGCTGTGCCCCTGGGCGTCCGAACCCCCTCCCGCATGGTGGCAGTCCTGTCCGGGCCTGTCGTGGGCCATGCGCTGCACACCTGGGTCCTGATCGGCAGTGGAGCCGTGCGGCCTCTGCTCCCGGGCCCGGGTCTCCTACCGGGGGTCAACCGCCGCGTCCGTGGGGGCCAACACTTTACCCAGCTGTCCCTGTAACGCCCGGCCTGAGCTCAGTCCTCGGCGCAAACCAAGCACAGGGACACTTGGGGCTGGAGGGCCAGCCATGTGCGACTGGGGTCGGGTGGGAGCGTGGGCTACCCGGGTCACCGCCCCCCACCTCCCGCGAAACACCCTCCCCCTCCCCCCTCCGGGTGCTAGCGCCACACTGTGGACTCACTTTCTCCACAGTGGTTGAGGAGTCTCCTCGGTGGCTCGTGGGGTGGGGGGCACCACACCCCTGCTGTGGCCTGCTGGGGTGCGGGGGTGCTGGGGGGCCCCACCCCCACCCCGAAGCAGGGCCCGCCCCTCCCCAGCAGCCCAAGGGGCCGAGACAAAATAACCCCCGGCCCCACCCCCAGCAGCCTCCCCCACCCAAAGCAGAAGCTGGGCCTGAGGTTCAGAGAGGGGAGCAGGACAGGCAGGGCAGAGGCGGCACCGTGGGGGGGGTGGGGGCCCCGGAGAGTCGGGGCCACGCTGCATCGGGCCAGCGTCCAGAAGGGCAAAGAAGGCGCTTATAGCAGCTACACCGTCGGCTGCGGTCTCTGCTCCCAGAAACGGTATTGAAACAAGGTGGTTTCGAGGCTCACATTCCTGCCCTCCTGCTCGGTGCGAGGTACGAAGCCCCAACTCGCCCCTGCCTGACGTGGGCAGGCGCGCTCGCAGGCCCGGGCACGAGGCAGGCAGGTGGGCCCCCTGGAGTGGGGGTGGCTCTAGCCGGAGGTGGACGGGGTTGTCCACGTAAGCACCAACTCCAGCGGGCTCCGTCCAGACAGAAGACAGGAAGGGGTCACTGGGTCTGGGGAGCTGTTGGACACTGAGGGGCCTGAGAGCAGGCTTCATGCGGAGGGTGTGAAGTTTGAGGACAAACAGCTCGTGGCCCCGGAGCAAGCGGGGTCTGGGCACCCCCGGCACCCGCGGGCAGTCCTGTCCGTCTGCCCTTCTGCCTCTCGCTCTTTATGTAACAACACAGGCTCCTGGGACCGCCGCTGCCCCTACCCTTTCCTCCCGACTTGACCGTCTGGGCTCCTGCCAGGCCCCACGCGAGGCCCCTGGTGTGAGCTCCGGTCAGCCAGACGTGTCCTGCCCAGGCTGAGATCCAGGAGGAGGTCAGGGGGCTCTGGCCCTGAGGGGCGGTGGTGTCCACGGGGGAGACCCCACGCCAGGCATGAGTGTGGAATGGATTTCTTCCACCAAGTTTACCAAGGACCTGGTTTTACTGAGAGATGAGCAGGAAAAAGTTCTTGTTCTCAAGGGCTTACGGTTTCATGAGAGACAACGCAAAATTAAATTTCCATGTGTTTTATACGAGATGGGGACACACAGTCCTACAAAGAGTAGACCAGAGTGAGGTAGCTGGGATGCTGAGGGGGCTCCTTATGAAGTCCATTTCAACAAAGCCCTAAAATGGGTAAGGAATGAGCATTCTGGGTGGAGAACAGCAGGTGCAAAGGCCCTGAGGCAGCAGCTCTGGTCAGGGTCCACGTGGAGGGTGGAGGGCAGTGAAGTAAGGAGGAGGAAGAGGTGTGGGAGGGTGGGCAGATGACACTGAGCCTGCTGTTCACCCCCAGCATTGCTCCCCCAGGGACGGGGGGGTACTACGGGGTACCCTAGGGGGTAGTGTGTCGAGCCTGAGAGCCCCCCCCCCCACCTCTGTCGCTGCCAGGCTGGGGCAGAACAGCTTCCGGGTGGGGCGAAGGGAAGGGAAGTTCAGCAAACAGCACCCCCTGCCTCCACTTTGCTGCTGGAAACACTGAGGACTGGATACGGACGATAGATTCCGAGTGGCCGAGGCTACTTTTCTGAATGCTGTGTCCCCAGGCTGGAGTGACAGCCAAGAGGAAGTCCCTCGCCTGGCCCTGGCCAGGCCCCTCCGCGGTCCCTGGGCAGCCCCTCCCCACCCTGCTCAGGGACCCCCTGCCTGCTGCCCTGCCCGTGACTTTAGGAGTTGGCCATGGGGCCGGAGGGCCTGGGTACGGGGTGCAGGCTGCCTGGCCCGCCACCCCCCAGAGCCACCTCCCACAGCCCCACGGACACGGCAGGGAAGGTCCTGCGGCCACGGGCCTGGCATTGGCCTCTGCCCAGCGCCTTCCACAGACCGCCCCACCTCCAGGCCGAGCGCTGCCCAGAGGCTCTCATCTCCGTGAGTAATGTTTAACTTGGAAGGGCTGCCGGGGAGAGGTTAACAAGTTTGGATTGGGATCTGCCTGCAGGAGGGGGAGAGGGAGAGGGGAGGGGGAGAGGGCAAAGTTGAGAGGGAGGAAGGGGGGCAGGAGGCGGGGCTGTGGGCCGGCTCTCACGGGGGGGGGGGGGGGGGCAGGGCTTGAAGGGCCCCTCCCTGGGATCTCCCCGCTGCGAGCCGGGCCCTGCCAGTGGCTCCTCCCCGGGGAGGGGGGCTTTGAGGCTGAAGACACACCCTGGGCAGCGGGCTGAGCCCCTCTGGGCTCGGTCTCCCCCACGGGAACCCCGCGGTCAAAGCTCCGGGGGAGAGAGAGCACGAGGAGTGCGCACACACACACACACACACACACACACACGGGCCCTTGCGCACGCACCGACGCACGCTCAGGAACACGGGCTGTGGGCGGAAGGGCCCCCTGCGGAGCCAAGGCTTCGCCGCGAGGGACCCAGGGAGCAAGGATGAAGCCTGGCCGGGGTGGGGGTGCCGGGCAGCAGGAACACCGAGCTCCTGTCCTGCCCCCTCCGGCTCCGGTGTCCATCGGCCACACCTGAGAAGGCCGAGGGGCGCTGGGGAGGACTCCACTCCAAGCGACCAAGGGGAGAGGCCTTCTGTTCCACCCTGTGTCGGGCACGGGCCACCCCGGGCCGCCATGCTAGGCGGGGTCTGCCCGCCTCCCCCACCAGGACCCTGCCCGGGCTGGATCTCCCTCACACCAGGCAGAGCGCCCCCCACCCCCCCTTCAGCATCTGTAAGACAACGGATGCCTTTTCACGAAGATGGCTCTTCAAGGAAAATGCACCCCTCTCCAACCTCGGGTAGTTTTTCCTGACCGGCTTTACCCCTGGGGGGCCCAAACACCTGCTCTTGGGGAAGGGCCTACCCTGGCTGGTTGGGCCCCCCCGGCACCAGGTGGAGCAGGGGTCTCACCCTCACGGAGTAACAGCAGTTGATGGAAGATGCTGGAAGGGAGTCCCTTTCCCGCCTCGGCCAGCCCGCCGGCCAGCCGCTGTTGTTTCTCTAAAGATAAACTGTTTCACTTTGAACTTCCTCCTTGAGAATTCTGAATTCGTGACCTGTCTTGTGAGCTTGGCAAAGGGCCTGGACAGAGTAAAGATATTCCCCCCCCCCCCAACCGGTGTGCGTGTGATTGCACGTCAGAGCCCGGGTCTCGGGGCGCCCTCCCCCCAAGTGGTGGAGCCTGGGTCTCGGGGCGCCCCCCGCCCGAGTGGTAGCTGGCAGGGCACCTGGAACCCAGCTGGCGCTCTGCGGTCGGTGTATTTGCATCCCCTAAAATTCAAGGTTTCACCTTGAAACCTAAGCCCCCACTAGAGAAGTGAGGACTTTGGGAGGCGAGTAGCTTACAAGGGGGAAGCCCCATGATGGGATCAGTGCCCTCGAGAGGGGACCTCAGAGAGCTCCCTCGCCCCTTCTTCCGGGTGAGGACACAGCAAGAAGTCGGTCATCTGTGACCCAGAAGAGGGTCCTCAGCAGACCCCGACCCCGCCGGCACCCGGATCTCAGCCTTGCAGCCCCCGGTCTGCGGTAATCTGTGAGCAGCCCAGACGGGCTGAGACAGCGGGCGTCAGCACCCCTGCCGGGGCGCGCTGGCTCTCAGGCCAGGCTGGGGAGGAATGGAGAGGCTGAAGCCAGAGGGACCCTCGCTTTCCCCGGAGGAGGGCGTTCTCAGGGCCCAGGCCCGCCCCCAGCTGGGCTACAGAAGGCCCGGGTGGGGTGACGAATCTCCGGGGTTTCTCCCACCCTTAGCAGTGTGTCCAAGCACGTTGACAGGGGATTTGGGGACAGTCAGGAGCCCCTCGCTGGAGCCTGCAGCCTCAATGCGGCAGGAAATGCCCAGAGTGGAGACCACGGGCTCCTCAGGCTCCTCAGGGCCCTGCCCCCCAGTCCACGGTGCTGCCCACCACACGTGGCCCCCGAGCACTCACTCTGTGGCCAACGGGCCCCGCACTTGGTTCCAGACATCTAGCGTGACCAGAGAACGTGTGACAACACGCTCATCACGTACGTGCGGGTTCCTCGTTGAAATGTGATGTTTTAGGGATGTTGGGCTCAAATGAAACACGTTATTACAGTTAATCTCGCCTACTTTCTTTCACACTTCCACGGGGGCTACTGTCATTTACAGTGACCTGGGAGGAGGGGCCGACAGGGGGACAAAGGCCGCGATGGCAAGGGCAGGTCTGAGGATGGGCGCATCAGGGACAACTGACCAGCAGAGAGAGGACAGTGCCTGCAGGTGACAGCAGGGGACGCTGGTGGAGGTGGCGAGGCCCAGGTCTGTTTCACAGGACTCCGTGCTGCGGGGCATCACCACCACTTGAGTACAGGTCCCTCACCAGCTATCCCCGGAAGCCCCGGCCTGTGGGGACAAGGGCAGCTGGAACCCACCCCAGCTGTCCCTCTGCCACGTGCCCACCAACTCCAGGCCACTCTGGGTGGTCGGGGGGCCTGGGGCTGTGGCCCTCAGGGAAGGCTGCCCAGCAGTGGCAGGCATCTGGGGCGGCCTCTCTTTGTCCCCAGGGGGCCCCTGTGGCCTGAAGTCCTGGCAGACCTTCCCTCCCTGTCCACATGGCTTGGTGGCTTTTTCTTTGTACTGCCCGCCCCCCAAAGCCAGATGCTCTCGTTCCGTGGGGAGGAGGTGCTGCTTGTTGGCGGCTGTGGGGGGGGGGGGGGGGGTCTGGCCATCCTAGGAGGCGGTGGGTGGCTGGCCATCCTAGCAGGTGGGGGGGTTGGGCATCCTAGGAGGCGGTGGGGGGGGTTGGGCATGGGTGCAGAGCAGGGGGGACAGTCAGCTCCCCAAGGGTCTTGGGGGAGGCGGGTGCAGCAGAGGCCCCTCCAAAGCTTAGGAGCCCCCGAACGGGAGGAGTGGGCCTCACGCTCTGCCCGGCCTTGGGCACCCAGCTCCGCCCCTCGCGCTGTGGCCCCAACCACTCCTATGCCAGGCCCCGGGCTGCCGCTGAGGCAGCGAGACCAGGAGCCCGGACAGCAGCGAGGGGGCGCTGCGTTCAAGCCCCAGCTCTGTGCTCACTGTCCCGTGGTCTAGGACTAAGGGACGGATGGCTCCTGGCCTCAGTAGGCCCGTCTGTAATTGGGGCCGAATGACGGCACCTCCCCCGCGGGGCTGGACACGGGCGAGCAGGCTGGTGCCCCCGAAGCGAGAGCTGGGCCTGAGGCCCCTGGCCCCTCAGTGAGGCTGCTCGCAGGGCAGGGTGTGGGAGAAGCAGACATTGACACAGTCTCACCTCTGCCACCAGCACAGCTCTGAGAAATCAGGGACCTGTCCCTGCTTCCACCGCAGGCGGGGCCTCGGGGGTACCATCCCCACAGCTGGGAGACCGGGGGGGTCGCTGCTCAGGCCCCAGCTGCCCGCCCTGCCCTCCACGAAGGGGTGGACGGAGAGAGAATGACCGAAGGGGCCAGGCACGTATGACCCATGTGCGCCGAGGCCGCTGGGCCGCCTGGCGTCTGGCGGGGGCGGGGTGGCCAGCAGCAGAGACTTGCCCAGCGGTGCGTTAGCAGAGTGCGGGCCACACGGAAGCCCCCACACTCCCCGTGGGAACAGAGGGAGGCGGCGTGGGAGGAGAGGGGCTGCCTGGTGGGGCCTCCGCGGTGGCCAGCTGGTTCTGCCCTCCCAGCTCCACCGGGGGGGGGGGGGGGGACAGGACCACCTGCGCCTCCCCGCGTCCCCAACAACAACCCAAAAGGAGTCCTGTGTTCCAGATCCCAGTGCCCTTCTCCCTCCCCAGCCCCCTCCCTCCTCTCTGGGTGTTTTCAACCATCACGCACCCCCTCCCCAGGCTTCTGAGCGGCCAGCTGGGCCTGAAGGTGCCTCAGGGACTGGGGGGCCGGCTGTCTCCCAGGGCTGCCGCTCCAGCCAGGACCCCTCCCTCCGCATCCTGGACTGAGGGCTGGAGAGTGCCAGGCTGTAGACTGAGGGCTGGAGAGGTGAGGCCCCGGGGGAGACAGCGTGGCCCAGGCAGCCGGAAGGAAGGACAGGCCCGTTTCAGTGGCCCAAGGGGACTTGGGGCGGCTGCCTACGTGGGGGCCCCCCCCCCCCCCACTGCTTGGCCCCGGGTGGGTGTGCGGCCAGTTCAGACAAGGGATTCTGCAGGCCAGTGTGCCAGGGCTCCCGCCGGCCGGACGGCCCCTGCTGGCCTCAAAAGGGACCCTCGGGAACCAGGGCGCCCCTCTGGCCTGTGCAGGGGCGACGGGGTGTCGCCAGGCCCTGGAAGGTCCAGGCAGCAGAGTCGGAGAAGCTCAGCGCCTACCTGAGGCCCAGGCCCCGGGGCAGCGGCGGCGGGCGAGGCTGGGGCTCCTGCAGCTCCGGCTTCCCGAAGGGTGAAGCTGAGGGGTCTCAGGTCAGAGAGCCAGCCTGGCCCCTCCTGCCGGCCCCCTCGCCGGGCCGGGAAAAACCCTACCAGCTTCCTGCTCCAAACCTGGCAAGCGGAGACACAGACCCTCTGCTGGGGACTAGTGTCCCTCACTGTGCCGCGAGCTGATAACCCTGTGACCCCTGGTGGCAGCCTGGCCCTCTGGTTGGTCAAAGGGTCCCAGTAAGACTCAAAGGCTGATAAATAACTCCAGGTGCCTGGCCCCTGGGGGTAGGGGTAGAGGAGAGAGGGGGCTCCCCCTGCCCGTGCCCAGCAGCCCTGCCCCCAAAGACCTCTACCTGTCATTGCCAGGGAGGTCAAATAACCATCCACTGACCCCTGACCCAGCCTCTCTGCCCTCGAATGGAGGAGGGGACCAGAGAAGAAGGGTCAGGGTTGGGGCAAAAAAGGAGGAGGGGAAGAAGGAGAAAAGGACAGAGAGGAAAAGAAGTCAAGTGGGAGGAGGTGCATAAAGGAAAGGGGAGGGGAGGAGGGGTGAGGGAGGAGGGAGGGGAGGAGAGAGGGAGAAGGGGAGGAGGGCAGGGAAGGGGAGGAGGGAAAGGAGAGGAGCACGGAGAGGGAGGAGGGGGAGGAGGGGAGGGGAGGAGAGGGAGCAGGGGAGAAGCGGAGGGGAGGAGGCAGAGGAGGGGAGGGGGAGAGGGGAGAGAGAGGAGGGGGAGCAGGGAGAGGGAGGAGGAAGAGGAGGTGATAGGGTAAGGGGAGGAAGAGGGAGAGGGAGGAAGGGGAGAAGGGGAGGAGTGAAGGCCCAGGCTGAGGCCCAGCAGCTCCTCTGACAGAGAACCCCCCCCTACTGTGGGCCCCAGCAGGTGCCCCAGGAGCCAACTCAAGGACACCTCCAGGGAAGCAGATGACAGCTTTCCAGGTCAGAGCTCTCTCACAGCGCCAGGCTGGAAATTGGCCTCACAGAAACGGGGGCTCGTGGTGGCCGTGCAGCCATGGCTCATGGTGGCCGAGGCCGGGGGCCTGGAAGGCACAGGGACCTGCCGGCATCTCAGGAAGTCAAGGCCCCGGCAGGGTTGTCCTAAGGAGGCAGCAGGTGGGACGAGCGGTCCTTGCGGAGAAGCCACGCCCACTCTGGGGAGGCGGGGGGGGGGGGGAGGCCCCGGGGGGGGGCCCCACACTCGCTGGGAGTGGGTCTGACCCCTGTCACCCCGTCCTGGGTGCCCCCTGGGACATTCGTGAGCTTGAGGCTGAGCTGGGCCTGCTCCGGGCCATGCTCTCAGGCGGCAGCGGCCTCCTCCGCTCTGGGGGGTGGTCAGCGGGCAGGGGGTGAGACAGGCGGGTCGGGGATGCCCCGTCGCCCCCGACTGACCGCACCGCACCGGGTGCTGAAGCAGACGGTGTCCCGACGCTGCCGCACAAACGACTGGGTGCTCAGAACCACAGAACTAGTCCGTGCTCGCACAGTCTGGGGGCCAAGTCCCCACTCACGGTGGGCAGGGCCGCCGTCCCTCAAAGGCCCCGGGGAGGACCTTTCCTGCCCCCGGGCCGTGTCGCTCTGGCAAGCTTCCCTCTTCCCACAAGGACACCAGTCGGGGTGGACTGCGGGCCCACCCTGACCCAACGCGGCCTCTTCTTAACTTGATTCCGTCCGCGGAGACCTGGCCTCCAGATCAGGTCCCATTCGCGGGTTCCCAGCGGACGCAGTTTGGTGCGACGTGGCTCGACCCCCTGACGTGACCCCTGCTCCCCACAGGAGGAGGGCCCACGGCGCCGCCCACCCCCGGCTCACGCTCAGGGTCGGCCGAAGAGTCCCGTCTGGGCCCCCTCTTGGCCGGCACCGCCGGAGGCTCTGGGGACACGGTGGGGGGCAGACGGCAGGCTGGCCCTCCGGGAAGGTAGCGGCACCCCCGGCCTCCCGCCCCCACTTGTGCGGTGGGAAAAGCCAGCAGCGGCCACCCGGTGGACGGAGGGCCTGTGGAGGAGCTTCAGGTGGCTCAGGAAGGCTTCTTTGTGCGGGGGGCACCGGAGCAGAGCCCGAGGGTCGGCAGGGGGACCCCGTGGGGGGCAGAAGCCTGAGCCGGAGACACGGGGACACAGGCAGGGCCGGTGTGGCTGTGCAGAGGGCACGGGCGCAGGACGGGGCAGGGGGCGCGGGACGCGGGACCTCACGGCAGTGACAAGGTTCTACGGGACGCTGGGACGGGGTGGGGAGGCTTGGAAGCGGGGCTCGGAAACTGGTCCCGGAGAGAGGTGGGGGCTTGGAAACGGGGCCGCCGTCTCTCCGTGCCAACGCCCAGCTGTTTCTTGGCTTTTGGGCTCGTAGAGCGGGGGCTGCAGCCCGCTGCCCGCCGCCGGGTCCCGGCCGTCCACGCCCATCCCTCTGCGGCCGGGAGGGGACCCCCGGAGGAGGCCGCGCACGCCCTTGTTCCAGAACCGGTGAGCGGGCCCCACACACCCACCGCCGCCCGACAGATCCTGCGATGTTTCCCAGGCAACTGCTTCAATCTGGCCCGTCTACCAGGCACTCCGCACGCCCACGGATGCCTCTGCCTGGCTGCGGGCAGGCTTGCCAGCCTGGCACACGCCGGCCGGCAGGTGTGGTCCAGCGGAGCCCGGCGCCTGGCTTCGTCAGAGGGCCGAACTCTGGGGAGGAGGCGGCCCGGCATTCCGGGCCGTCCTCACCTGGAGAGCAGGCGCGGCCGGGGCGCCCCGAGCGGGAGCCCTGCTGTCCCGTCACGCGGCAAGGGAGGCGGCGGCCCCGCCGTGAACACGCGCCGCCCACGGCCAGCGTCACCTACGAGGCCGCTCCGCTTTCCAGGGCTCTCCAGGTCGTGCCCGCCAGCTTCGGCCCCTGTTCCGCCCATGTGTGCCGTCCTGACCCCATTTGCACGGTGGCCCGCGGGCAGAACCGGCCCCCCCAAATCCAAGGAGGGGGCGGGCGGCTTAGACCGCCCCAGCTTGTTCCGGGCCAGGATGTGGCTAGAGGCCTCGCGGGGCTCAAGCCCTGCCTCGGAGCAGGGTCTGATTGGGAACCTCGGCCGGGCTCCCGGGGACATCGGCACCTGTGGGAGGTCGGTCTCGCTCCCCCAGAGGGAGCGAGGAACCCGCACCCACCCGGCTCTGAGAGCACCAGGAGCCGAGACCTGTGCTCCCCGGTGGTGGAAGGTGGCGGGAGCGAGGGGCCCCTGACCGCCCGGCCGCACATGTCCCACGCTGGACCCGGCACCCGGGAGGGGGTGGCACCGGCCCATCACGCACATGCCAGCACTGCCCTGCGGACGGAGCCGGGGAGAGCTCGGAGTGCGCTGCCGGCTGCGGGCTCCCGCACCCCTGCCCTGCACTTGCTGCTTCGCCCGAGGGGGCCTCTTCTCGCGGAGACGGTCTTCGTAGACGCGAATTTGGCTCGTACGGAACTTGTCCCCGCAGGGCGGGCATCCGTCACAATCAGAAATGATCTTCCAGTGAAGCTCCGCTCGCTGCCTGTCACCGCGGCGGGCGGCCCAGAAAACGTGAGCCCTTCAATCAAGTTCAACGTCCGACCTGCTCCTGTCCCACACCGCCGCTGCGTCGGGGGACCTGGCGCTTCCGCTCCCCGTGCAAAAGGTCCCTGTGCGGGCAGGGGCAGCGGGCAGCTGTCTGTCGGGCAGGCGGTGGCAGAGAGGGGGAGGGGCAGGGCTTCCTGACAGGCGCCAGCACCTGCCACCCCCCCCCCCGGCGGGTCACCCCAGCTCCGTTGTCCGTGGAAGCGTCCCAGGCTGTAGGCGCCGGGGGGGATGGGGGGAGTTGATCCCCGGGAGCCGGATGAAACCAGGGAGGAGGAGACCCCAGGAGGACGAGTCGTACATGGCGCTCTGGCTCCCGGAGGGCCTCTGCTCCCCAGGCGGCGCCGGCCTGGCCTGGGGACCCGGGCTTCTCCCTTGGCAGCCAAGGGCAAGCAAGGCCCCCTGGGCTGGAGAACGGGTGCCCCCCGCCCTTCTGGGCCCTAGGCCACAGCCAGGCTCTGTCAGGCCCTGACTCTTTCCCTTGGCTCGCGGTCACTGGGTCACCTGCCCTCACCGGGGGCACCAGTCCTTACCAGGGTGTCACCTGCCCTCATCAGAGGTCACCTGCCCTAACCAGGGGGTCACCTGTCCTCACCGGGGGCACCTGTCCTCACCGGGGCACGACTGCCCTCACCAGGGGTCACCTGCCCTCACCAGGGGGTCACCTGCCCTCACCGGGGGGTCACCTACCTTCAGGCCAGGGTAGTAGTCTCCCTGCCAATGCCTTGCTCTGCCTTTCTTGGTCAGGAGCCCAGGCCGTGTGAGGTCTACACAGGAAGGCACTGGAAGGGGCAGGAAGAGTTGGGACACTGAACCGCGGCGCTCAGCTCCCGGAGAGAAGTCAGCGCCTTCCTCTGCCTCAGGCGTGGCGCCGGCCCTCCCGCATGTCCCCGTGGCCCGGACCGCAGAAGTGCTGGTGTTTCCATCCAAGGCTTCGAGGCTGTGGAGGCTGAAGCCGGGCGCGTGGGAACCCCTGACATGAGCCGCTGGGCAGTCCCGGGGCTGCCGGGCTCCTGCGGCCTGCATGCCCGGGGTCCGTCTGGGCTTCCCTACCCTGGGAGCAGGCCCCGCGTAGGTCGCCTCCTCTAGGGACTCCCGGGACCCCCTGCTTGCAGCTCTGCTGGCTTATGCGCGTGGGGTCTGTTTTCCATCGGTGGGCAGGCTCTGGGGGTGAGGACCCTGCCTCGTTCCCCCGGGGGGCGTTAGTATCTACGACAGTCCCCGACACAGGTAGACATTCAGGGAGCATTGGCGAACAGGCCCGTCCCCCACCGGTGAAGGTCTGTCCTGGCATCTGGATGAAGGGTGACTTTGACCTCGGGATGGGGGGCCTTGGGACTGGAGTGTGCAGTGGGGGGGGGTGCCCAAGACGTGGGCTTGGCGGAGGGCAGGACCGTGACGCGCAGAGGGGCCAGGGTGAGGAGGGTTGGAACTGGGCCGTGGGAGCCCTGAGGAAGGGGGTGCAAGAGCAGAGCCCCAAAGCCGCTGGGGTCCCAGCGCCTCAAGTGACATCCACGTGTCCACGGAGGGGAGCTTCCGGCCCCCCAGCTCCCTGTGCACTCCAGCCCCGTCTTGGGGCCCACGGGGCACAGGGCTCCGCAGAAGCAGCAGCAGCGGAGGGTGCCTGGACGTTTGCTGCCACCAAGTGGTGGGCTGGGGGCTCGCCGGCGAGAGTCCCCCCCCCCCCCCCCCCCCCCCCCCCCCCCCCCCCCCCCCCCCCCCCGCGCGCCAGCGCGCGCCAGAGTCTCCGGGAGCCCCCACAGGCCCTCCCCTAGAGGCCCCCTCCCCGCCTTGGCTGGCCACCTGGACCTCGTTGCCTCACTTTTTCCCCCGCTTAATTTAAAAAAAACAACCAGGTTCCTCCCTTTATTAGGAAAACTCGATGGTCCTGAGGAGGCTAGTCCCTTTCTCCGCCTGGACTGAGAGGGAAGCTGAGGGTCCCAGCCGACTCCTGCGGTGGCAGGTGGGAGAGCCAGGGCTGGCCCAGGCGATGGGGCAGGTGGGCTTTAACTGAGGGTGGCTGCCGGGGGCGGATGCGGAGGGCCCCCTGGCCCGACTTTCTGTACGGTTTCTCCTCCCAAACCTCTGCAGACCCCAAACCTACCGGGGGGCAGCGCGAGATGGGTCCCCCCACGTCCCTCTGCAGCTGGAAATCAGTTCCCTCAGTCCCACCTCTGGTTAGGGGAGGGACCCCTGGCCTCAGTCTCCCCAAATGTTGAGGTCAGAACCCCTTCCTCCCTGACGGTGTCCCAAAGGCGAGGCCGCCTCGGGGCCGCGAGAGCAGGCTGTGGGGTGCGCTGGGGTGGGTGCAAAGCGCGGCTCCCAGCGCGCACAAGGGCGGGGTGGGGTCAGGTCGAGGAGGCGGCCCGGGTCCACGGCGCCCAGGCGGGAGATTGGCGCGCGGGACCGTTGGCCCGGGCCCTGTCCCCGCAGGGAGGGGGCGGGGAGCCGGCGGGGGAGCCCTGCGGGGGCCGGGGCCGGGGCGGGGCCTGTCTCGGGGGCGGGGTCCGCGGCGGGCCGCCCACTTCCGCCGGACGCGCGGCTCGAGACGAATGGAGGCGGCGCGGAGGCCGCGGTTGGGGCTGCGCCGCCGGAGGCCGTCCTCGGGGGGCGGGTGAGGCCGGGGGCGGCGGGACGGGGGAAGGGGGCGCGGGGCGCTGGGGGCAGGCCCGTGTGTGCTTCCCGGAACCCGGCTCGCTCCGCCCCCTCGGGGTTGTCACCCTCCCCCGCGCCCCCCTCCCCGCTCCCCCCCAGCCCTCCCCGCCCACGCCAGCCCGCTCCCCCGCGGGACGCACGCTCACTAGGTCTCCCCGCTCCAGCCCCCACCCCCCGCCGAGGTCCTCCCGCTGCCACCCGCCCTCCCCGAGCCCCCTCCCCACGGGCCCCCTGCGGAGCGCCCCCCACTGAGGTCTCTCTGCTCGCTCAGTGGCCGCGCGGGGCCCCTCCCGGAGGACGGAGGCGAGTGCGCGCGGCCGTGGGCGGAGCTGCTGCGCGCTGCGAGAGCGGATCTGAACCCCGACGGAGAGCTGCCGCCGCTGCCCGCCTTCCCCGACCCGGTGCGTCGGGGGGACCCCCGGAGTGGCCGGGTGTGTGTGTGTCCCTGGCCCCGGAGGCGCCCGGGCACCAATGACGCGGCCCGTCGACCCCATTTGGCAGGAATCTGGACGCGGTCCCGAGCGTGCCGCGTCCCCCGAGGTGTTCACCGTGGGACCCCACACCTTTTCCTGGACGCCCTTCCCGCCGGCCCCGAGCGGAGGCGGGGGCTCAGGCCGTTGCTACAAGCTGCTCCTTGGGGCCGGGGGGCGCCCGGGGTCCCCCGCCCGGTCCCCGCAGCGATGTCTGGGGCCTGAGCCCCGCGGGACCCCCGGCGCCCGGGAGCGACGGTGGGAGGCGGCGCCGACCCTGCGGACCTGCCCCATGTGCCAGACCGACTTCGCCCCCGGGTGAGTGCGCCCCGCCCTCGGCCTCCCTCCGCCTCTGCGGACCCCAGCCCTGTTTGGAAACCACAGCGGGCTTTAGGGGGTTCAGGGTGCCCGAGCTCAGTTGTGGGCCCTTCAAACAGTAGTTCGTGCGGGCGGAGTGCGCGGCGCGCAGGGACTGCACGCCTCGGGAGACGGGTAGGTCTGGGGGTCCGCCGGCCCTCTCCTCCCTGGAGAGGATGCCACGGCCCCGGGGGGGGGGGGGGGGTCACCGAACCTCTTCCCCCGCCTCTAAGCCGGTCCACCCTGACACAGGGTCCCTGTGGTGACTGCCAGACTGTGGGGTCACCAAGCAGTTTCCTGTGTACATAGTTCACCGGTACCTTCCCAGTGGTAGGTTGGAGGTTGTAAAAATGACTTTTTGTGTGTAGAGGTGTTTTGTTTTTTAAAAACTCGATGTATATCTTTTATCTTTTTTTTTTTAAGTAAGGGGAGTGGCTCCAATTTTGTTAAGATATTAATCTCCAGACGCCCAGCTCGTGGGCCGTGTGTCACACAGCTCAGGACACAGACGTGGGGGTCACAGGGGTCAGGATTATCAAAAGGATCCCGGTCAAGTGAAGTGAATGGACAGCAGGTTCAGTAAGCGGACCAGCGCCGGACCTCGCGTGGCTGGGAGAACGGTGTCCTTAAGTCGCGGGTCACGTCCCTGGTCCCCGGAAGCAAAAACAGCCCAGGACGGTGAAGACAATGGAGCCGCTGACGACAGAGCAAACACCAGCAAACCTTGTCAGAATAGGCAGCGCGGAGCCCGCACGGGAAGGCCTTTAGACCCGACCTTCTAATCAGAGAGACGACGTCCCGTCTGTGCTCAGCTGTCTGGGCTTCTCCAGGCTGCGCTTTGTATCACAACAAGGCTTTGAGAGCCTGGTGTTGGGGGTGGGCCCGGCACCCCTGTGCTCATCGCCTCGCGGAGCCCACAGGTCGGGCGAGGCAGTGGGTGAGGCCCCGGCAGGGGAAGCCACCTGCCAGGCATGGAGAAGGGAGCCCGGTGGCCCACGGGAGGTTCCCTGGCTGTCGTGTGAGCGCCAGGTCTGCAAAGTGTCTGCAGACCCAGCCTTTCGCCGTCCTGCCTGCCTCTTGCCAGAACCGGTGTTTGGGGCTGGCTTGCCCGTTCTGACAAAGCAGTGAGCACCTTTAAACCGGGGGTGCTCCTGATTTCCTGACTCATCCCCATCCACAGAAACCCAGGGGCCGGAGGTACCATCGGGAGCCCCGGAGGGAAATGGTTTTCTGGAGAGCTGATGCGGTCGGGGTGCCCCAACTGTCCTCCTGTTCTAGGGGGTCCTTTTTGTCCTTGGCGTGCTGGCATTTGTGCACAGTCTAAAAAACAGACTTCCAGCGACGGAGACGTTACAGAAAAGTTCCAGTTTCGGGTTTTGTAAGCAGTCGAAGGAAGACTTGGGAGCGCGCCTCATTTTTCCCAAAGTAGGTGTCGGCGTGTTTGGGCTCACGTCTCCGCGCATCGGAAACGCTGTGGCACGTTCTTCCGCTTGACGAGGGAGAGGGTCCGTGGGCCAGAGCACACCCCTCAGGTTGTGGCTGTGACTGGGGACAACAGACATCCCGTGTCACTGGAAGCGAAGGCTCACGTCCTTTGTGGGATGTTCGGGGCAAGGAGACAGACTGGGCCTTGGGAGTGCCCAGGTTAGCAGGTGGACACGGTAATCGAACTGTCAAATTGTCTTCTGACGTTTCTAGAAAAGCGTGGGCTTTTAGTAATTCTTGGGAATTTTTTAAATGTTAATTTTTTAAAAGTAAACGCTACACCCAACGTGGGGCTCGAACTCATGATCCCCGACGCCAAGAGTCACACACTCTTTTGGCCCAACCAGCCAGGCGCCCCACTTGGGAACTTCTCTCCCGGAAACCAAAGTCACGCATTGCTCTCCGTGTTCATCCCCGGGGGGGGGGGGACAGACGCCCGTAGCGATTCTGGCGGAGTATGTGCCTCGGGGAGACGGCGCCTGAGGACAAACTCGCCGATCTTCTCAAAGCCTTAGCGTTTTCCAGGTCACTCGGGGCACTGCTTTGTTCTTCAGTGTGACAGACGACCAGGTACTGGGCTCGCCAGACCGGGTGTGAGCCCCGTGCCCTGAAGATGTGCCTGTTGGCACGCCCGGTGCCCCATGTACTTTCTGATGCCCGTGAGTCTCACACACACACACACACACACGGTTGGGAAAACAGGCTCCCATGGGCCAGCTGACATGAAGACGTGGAAACCGGAAGCTGAGCGGTGTCCCCTGTGCTCCACGAGAGCCTGGCTTGTTGGCGTCTTGCGGCTCCGAGGCCCCTCGAGCTGCCAGACACAGAGCCCGCTCTGTTTGAGTCGGAAGCCGGCGGAGGATCTTGGGCTGAGTCTCCTCTCGTGCGGCCAGGCCGGCTGTCCACACACTGGATTCCCGTGTGACAGCGAGGCAGGCCTGTCTTGGGACAAGCTGCTGCAGGGAGTCTGTAGAGCAGGTCTGGCCGAGACAAAGCTCTTTTACCAGGGGGAGGTCCGAAGGGGCCCGAGGGTACCTCCCGGACACCCCAGACAAGGTGGCCTGGAGCAGACCTTAGAATATTCTGGCAGCCTCGGAGAGAGCCCGCAGGAGCCCCAGGGACTTCAGAGCACACCGAGCCGCCTACAGGGTCTGAGAGGGCGGCCGCCGGCCACCAGAACGGGCATGGGCTCCCAGAGCCACAGGGTGAGGGCGGTGCTGTGGCCCTCAGGGCCTCGCGGTGATGCCCCGGGGAAGGGCCTTTCCCCTCTGGCCGGTGAACTTGGCCAGCTGACCAGGATGGCCCTAGATGTGGGCAGGGGAAAGGTCCCATCTTGGGAGGTCTCGGAGTAGAGAAGCCATCTGGGCAAATCCCCTCGGAGGCCATGTCCCTCAGGCGTCTCCAGAGGTCCCGACGGGACTCAGGACGCATGAGGCGGCCGTTCTGTCAGCCACTGGTGGAGACCTGGGGAGCCCCGGTGGGGAGCGCTGTTGGGGCAAGACCCGTGTCTTCTACTCTGTAAGGTGCAGGTGGGGCCTCAGCCGCCGTGACACATGCCTGGGCTGGGGCAGAGGTTGTGGGTGACATCCGAGTCCCAACGTGAAAGGGGTCGTCATCCAGGCTGCCGAACCCAGGGAGACGGAGGAGGCTGGGCCCGTCCGGAGCATGAGCAGGGCTGGACGAGGGGGGCCGATAGCAGGGGGCCCAGGGGCTGTGGGCCGGCCAGCCACCGGGTAAGGTAGACCCCACGCTGCAGTGGACACGGGAGCTATGCTGCTTGCAGTCGGGGGGCTCAGCCCTCTGGGGGTGTGGGCACGAGGAAGGAAGACCTCACGTCCTCGTGCCCACAGGCTTCACGTCACGTGCCCGGGAGGCCTGACGGAGGAGCTGCTGCCCCGTTCTTGCACCGCTGATGGTCTCTGCCGATCCCCTTTCCTGGGGACGGCCTTTTAGGCTCCAGCGCCAGCAGTTGGCTGGGAGCCGTGGGGTTCTCAAGCCGAGTCGGGGCCAGAATCCCCTGGGGAGTTCGTTCAGACACAGGGTGCCCCCGCCCCCCCAGCCTCAGAGGCAGGAGTCTGCGTGAGCCTCGAGAACGTGTCTGACGGACACGTGGCAGGTGCACTGAGCGCCTGGGCCCAGAGAAACCTCCCCAAGGGACAGGATTGGGGAAGGGCCTTTTCTGGTTGGTGCAGGCCCCCCCCCCCCCCGGACCTTCCCCTGGGTTCTGACTAGCTGCGGAGACCGGGTTTCTCTCTGGCTGACCTTCGCTGTGCTTGTCAGCAGAGGGAAGGGCGGGAACGTGTGTGCTGGGCGCCCTTCCCTCTGTGTGAGTGACCATCTCCCTGTCGCAGGCTGGCCCAGCTGGACATCGACAACCACCTCGCTCAGTGCCTGGAGGAGAGTGCAGAGGACGTGGTGTGGTGACTGACCTGCGGGAGCCCCGTGGGCACGGAGGCCCTGACCCCACCTGCCAGAGCCGTTTTGGAAGCTGCCTGTTAAAAAACGTGTCCGTGTGGACTGCTGGCGTTGTAGGTAGTTCGTCTTGAGGCCGAAACACAGGATCCTTCCTGGCTTTCGGGAAGCGGGGTACTTTCCTGTAGTCGGAGACTCTCGCGAGCAAACTAGGCATCTGTCCCAAAGTCGGCCATGTCAACAGACAGGAGGATGGGCGGGGGGCAGTGCATTCTCCCACCTCCACGGACTCCGCTCGCACCGTGTTTTAATTCCCCGGATGAACTTGTTCCTTGCACGGCGCAGACTGCTACGGGGTGAAGAGAATCACGTGAGGCACCCCGGACCTCGCCGACGGGCAGCGTCTCCTCCGGTGGGGAACTTCAGGGCAGGGAACGGGCCAGGCGCCACCGGCAGTGGGCAGGCCGGTCTGCCGGAACATTCTGCACCAGCCCCGTGTTCGGGCTTCCAGGGCAAGTGGAAAATGGGGCGCGAGACTGCATAGGTAGTTTCCCTCCCGGTGCTGGTGGCCCACGGGCTCCGGTGACCTCTTCGTCCCCACCACAACCACGTGGCTGTAGAGCGCCGGCAGCGGGAAGCGGGTCACACGAGCCGTGGAAAGACCACGGCGGGACCGGGTGACAGACGCCGCTCTGAAAAGACTACCTGGGACAGGACTCCAACTGGGGGAGCTTCTGGGAGAGGCAACACCACGGAGACGGGAAGAAGACCGCTGGTGGCCAGAGGATGGGGGAGGGGCACGAATCGGGAGCCCGGGGGGCTCTCGGGGCCCGAAGCTACTTTGCATGAGCTGAAGTGGCAGATACGTGTCCTGAAACGTTCTGTGCAAACCCGCGTGCTGCCCAGCGCCGAGACGTACACGTGGCGCCCTGGAGACGCTGCCGCGTCCCTGCAGCCTCTCGGAGGGGGAGGGGGACCACGAGGGTGGGGGGTGCGCGGGGGGCTCTGCAGCTGCCCCGCCATTTTCACGTGAACCTGAAACTGCTCTAAATAAAGCCTGTTTTTTAAAAAACTGCTGCTTCCTAGAAACATCCACCGGTGACGAAAATAAGTGCAAGTGTGTTCACTACAGCCCGTGCTAGAGGGGCAGAGTCCGGACGGCCTGGGCCCGAGGGCGGCAGCATCGTCTGCAGGAGGCAGGCGGCCAGCCGCACGGCTCGTAACTGCACAGACCACACGGGACAGCGCGGCGGCTCCGGTTTCCTCGGGCCAGCAGAAGGATGCGCGCCGTACGGGGCTCAGAGCCGTTGGCAAATGTCGGGATGGCCGTCTCCGACCCCTCCTTCAATCTGTCCTGCACCTTAATCTACACTTTGGCCACAAGCGGCACGCTGCACACGTTCGCACGTGAGCGGCCACGCTGGTAACTGGGAAGCTCGTGGCACCGCGGCAGGGAAATACGTGCTGCAAATGGGGACAAATCCGGGGCCCCTGCAGACGTTGTCCTTGTACCCGCTGTGGCAAATGGCCCCCATCAGGATGGAGGGGGCTCTCAGGGGACGTTATCCCTTTCCTGGGCGCGCTGGGGGTCTCACCCTCCCCAGGTGACATCCGCTCGTCCCCGGGCGCTGCTCACCAGTCACGAGTGACCGCGTGGCCCTCCGACAGGAGCCGTGCTACTGGGCATCACCACCGGCTGTGACACTGAGACCCCGAAGTTGGCTCCCGCATCTGCTCTGCGGTCCTGAATTTCGGTCTTCGGAGGCAACACTTCCGGGTTGCGGTTGAGATGCTGGTTGGGGCAAGTGTCCGTGTCGTGTAAAGGCTGCTCTGCAACCGGGGTGGGAGGGTCCAGAGGCCACGGGCGGCCGGGGGCTGTGGGTCGGTGGTGCCTCGCCCTGAGCACGCGAGTCGGCTCATCTGCTGGAGTCAGGGCAGGACGGGGGCACTGCCACGCAGGCGCCCCCTCGTTTCCACTTTTGCTACCACCATCTCCCGCCCCAAACCCCCAGCCACGGGGTGCAGAGGCGAGCCCTGGTGCGCGGGGGATGCGGTGCGTGTGGTGACGGAGCACGAGTGGGCAGAGGGACACTCGGTGTGTCCGGCGGGTGGAAAAGGAGCCCTCCCACGCCCTGCCCGGGGCTCGAGCCACAAGGAGCGGTTAGAGGCGGCTCACCTCCTTTTAGAAAACCTTCAGTTTGGCATTCATCTGAGGAGGAGGGTGATGGGCGCGTGCCACCTGGGCAGGTTATGGGGGCAGGAGGCGGGCTGTGTCAGGAGCGTGCGTGTGGGTGTTCCAGACTTACTCCGTAAGCGGACGGCCACCCACACAGATCTGTTCAAACTTCCCAATTCTGAGCATCATTATTACTGATACGAATAGTTTTAAAAAATTTAATACGTAAGACATCACGTAGGCGCTGCTTAGTGTTTTCAGAAGTATTTTGTGCGAGTTTAGTTCGATTTTCTCCCTTTTCTGTGGTCTTCGGGAGCTTCGGGGAGCAGCGTTAGAATCTAGGATCCCGGCCCCTTGCCATCCAATGCCCCCTCTGGGTGAGGCGTGCCCTCTGCATCAGCCTGCACCGCTGTTCAAGCACCTACGTGTTAAGGGGCACATGGGGGGCTCAGCCGGTGAAGGGTCCGACTTCGGCTCAGGTCACGGTCTAGCTGTTCCTGAGTTCAAGCCCCGTGTCGGGCTCTGTGCTGCCAGCATGGAACCCGCTTCGGATTCTGTGTCCCCCTCTCTCTGCCCCTCCCCCACTCGCTGTCTCTCAAAAACAAACATTAAAAACAAAAGTCAAACAAAATATGTGTTAAATCTCAGCGACAGGAACTTACCGAATCTAGCCTCCTGCAGGTGCACGGCCCCGCCCGCTGCCGCCCGCCCGTGCGATGTCACCTGCCAGGCCGGGCAGGCGCCCCTGGCAGGAAAAAAGGCACCGAAGGCAGGCTTCGACATCATGGGCACATTTTATTCCTCAGGACGTTACAGGCTAACTCTCCTGGCGGAGCAGGTCAGTTCTGTTTCTGTGGAAAGTGTGCACCTTCGAAATCGTGGGGCAGTTTGTCCCTCGGACACGGTCACCGCGGCTCCTCCGCGGCGCAGGCACAAGAAGCAGGTTCCTCCAGCACGAAGCCGGCCGCGCGGGCCCAGACGCGAGACCGGTCCGCCCCGAGAAGCGCCGGCGGGACGCCCCCGTCCGCGGTCTCAGCGGCAAGCGTCCCTCCCTGGCCGCGCCCGGAGCCCCGCGCCCAGCCTGGCATGCATGCGCTGTGGTTAAGGATAGAGTGAAGGGGTCATTCACAGACGTGTCCATGACACAGAAGACGGCCTCACACGGACTCCTCGGTGGACAGCAGTAACGGGTTGATGTACTCAAAACCTTCAAACTCCGACTGGTCGATCCTCTTTATGACGTCCCTGGGTGCACAGAACAGCGCGGGCTTGGGTCAGCCCCGCCCCCGCGGCAGGCCCCGCCCCCGGCCGACGGCAAGACACCCCAGCAGCCTCCGCCCCAACCCCAAAGAGGCCCCCTACGGCCCCGCCCCCAGCAAGCCCCGCCCCTGCCCGTAGCCTCCTAGCCCCTCACAGCCCCGCCCATAGCCTGCGGCATCCCGCCCCCAGAAGGCCCCGCCCCGCCGCGGCCTCACCTCCTCAGGCCCCGCCCCCAGCGGAGAGCCTCCTAGCGCCCAACAGACCCCGCCCTAGACTTCCCCCTGCCTCGCCACGCCACCCTCCCGAGGCCTTACTCGTCGTCAGGGGTCAGTTGCACGGGCTCGCTGGTGAACTGGGTGTCAAAGTTGTCCAGACCGTACTCGTCGGTTATCTGGGGCTGGAACGGCGGGAGGGCCTGCTTCTTCTCCAACTGGGAAGGACAACGCGAGAGGTCAGAGCCGTGCACTGTGCGTCGTCTCCACCGGATTTGGGTTTTGGAAGGGACTTAAGTCACAGAATGGAATAGGAAGACGGCGTTTAAACACGTCCTGTATCTGAATGCCAGTTTTCCATTCCCTTAAACACAAGATCTGGGAAAACGTATCTGAAGCCAGAAACGTCCTGACCCGAGTTAAAAAAATGCTGGCGGTACCTGGGACAGAGCCACGCTGGGCCCAGTGGTCCTGCCACTGAACCCGAAGGAGGCTGCTCCGGGGAGTCTTTTTGTTTCTTACATCTTGGAATCCTGGTCATAAAGGAGCGGGGACTTGGCAGGGACACCACTGCCCACGCCGGTGCCTGGTGAGTGCCCATCCCGCCAGGCCCTTCCTCGCCACAAAGCCACCGTTGACCTTCTGACTTTCTAACCGCAATGCTCACCAGGTAGGAAACGGGACGCCTCAGGATCCAGACTCTGACTTCCAACTCACCATTTATGGGGCTGGGACACACTTGTGCCACAGGGCAGAGACGAGTGTTCAGGACAGGTGCCATTCAGCAGCATGTCACATGGGCGAGGGTGGGGAGGGCCAGCGGCTCGGTCCCTCAGTTACACGCCCAGTTCCCTCCCCCCTCACCAGGTGCGTGCTGTGCACCTACCAGTGCTGGGCCAGGCACGTTCCCCAGAACACTGAGCCATAAGTGAGGGACGAGGGTCCCTGCTCCATGGATCTATCGCGTTGGGTCTCCTCCCTCCCATGTAGCCACACGTGGAGCCAGCCCCGTGCAGCCCCCACCCCTCAGCTCCCGGGGCCTGGAGGGCCCTTGGAAGGGCTGAGCCTGGGTCCTCCTGCGGGGGCCGCCACATGTCCCCGAGCAAGCCGTGGGACTGTCCAAGACCAACGTGACGGGGAGTTGTTCCGGGCACGGAATGTGACAAGCATGGGCCCCGCTTCAGCCAGTGAAGGACATGAGGGTGTCTCAGACGTGAGTGAGTCGTTTCCGGCAGCTGACACGCACAGGGACGTGGCCAGCACGGCAGCCAGTCACAGGGCAGAGACATGCGTCTTCTGTCACCCAGAGGATGCCAGGAGGGGTGCGTGGCAGAGAGAACGGCTGTCCCTGCAGCCAGAGCGGGTCAGCCGTGTCCAAACGCACGGGCTGCCATGGGGCTGTGCCTGGGGGGATTTTGCAGTTTCTCACCTTTGTGCAGTTACCCAAATTCTTTGGTCAGGACGAAGTCTTTTCCCACAAAAAGTGGGAAGGGGGGCGTTTCTTAAACTAGCTCCCTACCTTAGGTCTTGGCTGCTATAAGATTTAAACAGCAAGTCACGGCAGATCAAGAAGCGAGCGCACCTGGGTGCTCACCTGGGATCCTCTCTGCGCCCCCCACCCCCCCAGCCTCCCTCGGACCCCCTTTCCTCAGTCAAAAGCAGGAGCAAGAACGGTGCACCTGGAGTGCCTCCCGGGGCGGCTGCTGATTGGCCGCACCGGGTGAGAGCAGAAGGAAGGTGCTGGAAGGGGCTCGCCATGGCGGCCGGGTGGGTCTGTTCCGATGGGCCGAAGGAGGTGGACGGCCCTGCAGAGTGTGCCAGGGGCATCGAGGGGCTCAGTGCCGCCTGAGAGGAGGCTGCCTCTGGCGAGGCCGGGCAGGGGACCGCCGGGAGGGCAGCAGTGGGGGCGGGGAGAGGCACAGGCCCCGGAGGCCGAGTCCCCGAGGACTGGGCAGAAAGGAGGGGCAGGGCAGGGTCCAGCTGACCGCAGGGCTCCAGCCCCAGCCCGGCGGGAGGCTGATGCTGCACGCCGTGGCGAGACGGGGCTTCTCTGGTCTCCACTGCTCCCTGTTTCCCCAGCTCTGGGCTATGACCCCCCAACAGCACGTGTGTGGAGCAGGGACTGGCCTGGGGGCCATGAGGCAGAGGGACCCTAGCACCCACTGCATCGAAATGCTTCTTCCCTCCACTATCTCATAGTCCTCTCGGCGAAAACGGCACCCCCCCAAGCCCTGCGGGGGCTCCGGGCCCTGGACCCCGTGTCCCTCTTCATGCAAAGCACGTGCTTCTGCTCAGGCAGATGTGCACCTGTAGCAATGGTGGCTGCCAGCCAGGCTGTCCCTCACTCGGTAGAGCCAAGGGCGGGCCCGCATGCACCTGCCTCGGCCCACTGGGGTCTGAATGGACTCTGATCATAAAAGACTAACCTCCTCACTTCATGTCCACGCCCCCGACCCTTTCCCTTCTGATCTTGGGAAAACCGTTAAGGTCTAGAGATGAGACCCAGGCCAACTAAGATAGGAAGGGGGCTTTCGGCAAGGACGCACTGGTCAGAATGAGCAGATGCCACCTTCAGCCGGAGCCCCAGGGCAGTGGGCGAGGTTTCCACAGAGGCCTTTCCTGTTTCTGGGGCTGCACGTCGTGGAACCTCAGTCTGCAGGGCGCGAGGGCACTGGGCACTGCCATAGCTTAGCCAGTTGGCACGTGGGCCACGGGCGGTCCCTCCAG
This sequence comes from Lynx canadensis, assembly GCF_007474595.2. NCBI lineage: Eukaryota > Metazoa > Chordata > Mammalia > Carnivora > Felidae > Lynx > Lynx canadensis. Next base: position 999,521 of record NC_044310.1, on the reverse strand, counting down.
GGGTTCTGTGGGTGCCTGGGTGGGGGGACAGGCCTGAAAGCAGAAAGGGGTCATCACTAACCCTAGCCTGGGGGCAGTTCGTTCCTCCAGCGTGTCCCGAGCTGTATGGATAATAGAGACCAGCCAGAATCTAGATCTCCTCCCCACTGCTGCTGGAGTCATCAGAAGCAGTTCCTTTTTTCCTTCTTCAGCTTTCCTTTTTTTAAGTAGGCTCTATGCCCAACGTGGGGCTTGAACTCACAACCCTGAGATCAAGAGTCGCATGCTCCACTGACTGAGCTGGCCAGGCGCCCCTCAAAGTCAGCTTCTTAGTTAAAAAGTGCATGTGCTCTGAATATTGTTCCAAGTATTTGTCTAATAACCCCAAGGAAGAGGAGGCTGGATTCTGTCTTGAAAACAGCTCAGCCGGGGCCTGGACAGGGCAGCGTGTGGCAGGGCGGGCGACCAGGGTCTTGAGAATGGGGTTGGCCCTTCTCCCGACAAAGGCACAGATGGCTGTCCTCTGGAAAGTGACAGTGACAGTGACCAGGTAGAGCAGACAAGAGCTTCTCCGTCCACAGGGCTGGGGGTCGTCCTCGGCGCTGGCCGCGGGGCCAGTACAGCAGCCAGGAGGGGGGCACGACACTGCCCCAGAGAGGGGCTTTCACGTGATGTAGTTCAAGCTCAAGTTCAACATGTACTTAGTGAGCTAATCTCCTTTTCCTCAGAGGAGCATATTTTCAAGGTTATATTTCAGTAACTTGCAACCATCTATGTATTTCAAAACAAAATTGGTTCAATTTCCCCTTAGCACCAGAAACCACGGCACAAAGGTCGGAAGGGCTTGCACACTTTGCTGTTAGCAGCAGCCCGGGACGGGAACAAGAAAGGCAGCTCTGGAAAACCAAGAAGACACCCCTCGCTGGGCTGGCTCCCACCACTGGATTTCTGACCAGGCGGTGTGGTCACAGATCAAGGACATTCCCAAGGGGACCCAAGGCGGTATAGCGTGTGCTAGGGGACTCCCAGGCAGGACTTCTCCTAGGACCACCTGGGACCACTGTCCCAGGGGCTTATCACAGCCCCACAGGGTCCCTGTCAATTATAGGTGAACAGGTGAGTTTCCAAATCGCTTCCGGGGCCCAGACCCTCACGAAGGCAGGAACCATGCCCTTCACCCCCATCCCTGCCTCGGGGGCGAGGTGGGGTAGGAACTGGGTCTTTTGTGCTTTACCAGGTCCCAGTCGATGCTGCGAAAAAATGCATGAGACTTGATATCGGAAAATCCAGTCTGTGGCCGGCAACCGAGCCTCTCTTTGGGGTCCTAGGGGTCAGAGATCAAATAAGGACATGTCAGCATTGAGCAAAGAAGCCCCAAGTCACGGCAAGAGAAAACCAGCTTTCCTTCCCTCCAGGATAGAAAGGGCTTCCTCGAATCATCTCCAGCCAGTCTTAACCAGCCCGGTGATGAGCAGACATTCCCTTCACTAAAAATTCTACCCCTAACACCGGAGGCTTCGTTAAATTTCTCTTTGGCATAATTTCGCATTTCATGTTTCGTCAAGTGTGACTAAAAACTGATGATTCACGGGACAGAGGTCAAACAGGGAGGCAGAGATTCACACCCACCCCGAGGCGTCCCGCAGCTGACCCTGGAAACAAGTGCCCGCGGGGCCCCGGTCAGCCCAGGCAGCCACAGACGGGACGGGACGTCAGGGCGGCCACAGTGTACCTTGTTTAAAAATCCTTTCAAGACGTGGGAGGCTTTCACGGAGAGGAATCGGGGGATCCGGATGGGTTTCTCCAGGATTACTGCAACGATCGGGGCCCTGGTGAGGAGTCTGTGTCCCTCCCGACGCTCCCTACTGTGTTTGCTCTGCCCAGCTACCCAGGAGCTCCAAACCCTTTCTGAGCAAGAGTGTCCAGGGCGCTCTTAGGGCCCTGGCCCCTCTTCCCTCCATGCAGCAGGGCCTCTCACCCACAGAAGGTCCCCCACACCCCCCATGTGCGCATAGTCACAGGTGCCCAGGACCACACAGGAGCCAAGAGCATCCTCACAAACGTGGGCGCCTCCACACACGACCGCCAGAGGGCGCCGTGGGGACCCGGTGTTCCTGGGCATCAGCATCCCGCAGGCAGGTGTTCTGCACTTCCGGATGGCCTTGGCCTGGACCCTAACGGTGGCCCCGCCCACCCAGGCCTCCAGGGCGCACACCTGGCAGGGGCAGGGAGGAGTCTGGGCTACAGGAGGGCAGGCTGTCTTTCCTGGTGGGGCTCTCACTTCCCACCCCAGCCTTTGCCTTCCTGAGAGCCAGTCTATGAGGACGTGGCTTCTGTAGCACTGCAGGGGGCCAGCCCGGGACCCTTCCATCCATAGCCCCCCAAAAGAGGAAACACCTGCTCCGTGAGGTGGGGACAGACCCGCGCGCACAGTCTGGGGGTGGCACCTGAACCCTTGGGAGACGCCCGGTGGCCCACGCACCTTGAAAAAGGTAGTCCTCTGTGTTCATGTCGGGGTTGTCGGTGATGATGTCAAAGGGGGAGCGCCCGGCCATCATCTCAAACATCAGGACGCCCAGTGCCCACCAATCCACGCTGAACCCTGGAGGGATGGCAGAGGCCCGGCACACGGGCGGTCGGCAGGGGCACGGCTGCAGGATGGGTGTGCTCCAACCGCTGAGGGAGGCAGCCGAGTGGGGCAGTGTGCACGTCTCTGACCGGCGCTGTGACCCCTCTGCCCACCATCGTGGGGCCCTTGTCTTTTCTTTCTTAACTAGTTGCAAAGCTGTTTTCACATCAGGGCCATTAACTCTATACCTGGCACTTTGCTGGTTTTCCAGATTGTCGTTTGGCCTTTAAACCTGCTTGTGGCCCCTTGGACCACACAGACGCGTAAAACTGAGCACACCTGTTGGGCAGCCACCCTTTTCGTTTTCCTTCGGTTCACCTGAGCTTGAAAAAAATCCCTTCTCTAAGCCTGCAAAAACTCAGGGGCACCTGGGTGGCTCAGTCGGTTAAACGTCCAACTCTTGAGTTCAGCTCAGGTCCTGATCTCACGGTTCGTGAGTTCAAGCCCTGCATGGGCCTCTGTGCTGACCGTGGGGAGCCTGCTTGGGATTCTCTCTCTCTCCCTCTCTCTTAAAAAAATAATTAACTTGAAAAACAAAACAAACCCGTTTTTCACATCTTTCTATGTTCACTGTTTCAGTTAATCTGACAGGGTTAACAATTTTATTGCACAGGGCAGCGGGAGTGGGAGAGCCTGGCTTCAGTCGTGCCCGCAGCCCCTAGACTGTTTGGGACAGTCGCCCCCATCCCGTCCCGGGCCAGCTTCTAGACTCTCCAACTTGGCCTGCCCATCTACTGGCTGTCCTTCCCTGTCTGGCTACTCAGCGACTTTGGTTATAGCAGCCTCCTGGGCGCCTCCTGCCCCAGAGGACAAGTGACCTACCCGCCCAGCCAGCCAGCCCCCATTTTCACGGCAAAGAAACGTTTAAAAATACTTGATGACATGTTTGTGATGTGCTCCACTGCAAACACTAGGACACAAGGGTGTGGGGTGTCCACACGTGTACAAAGATGCATCACACATGTGAGCACACACACACGTATCCGGGGCACACACGCAAACACAGGCACGCGCACACACTGTAATCTCGTTTTCATTTCAAACCCGGAGAACGGACAGGTGCAGACACGCTCTTCACAGTCTGCAGGGCATTCTGGGTAACCTACAGCTGCTGGCTCGGTTTACAGCCGTGTCTCTCCCACTGACTGGGGGCAGGACACCAACTGGGGCTCCAGGCCTGGGGGCTCGTGGCTTCGTGTGGGTTTTCCTCCTTCCCAACCCCTTAGGGCTCCTCGACAAAAGGAACCCCACGCAGTGTCCTCCACCAGGGGACGCTTGAATGGACACCCGGGACACGTGGGAGCCACAGAGGTTCACACAGGGCGGAGGCCAGCGGGTGACAGGAGGGAACAAAGTGAGGGCTGTGTTTTTTAGGTGTAATTTGGTCAATAAAACCGCTCTCCCGGCTGTGGGGTCCGTGGTTAGGCCCCCCGGCAGCGTCAGCCCCAGCAGGTCAACCAACCTGACCCTCTGCATCGCGCCCGCATCCCCGAGGGGTCAGGGGTCCCTTACAGGGGTGGGGGGCTGTGCTCGTCCACACCCGCCTGCTGTGTGCCTGCGAGCAGCCCCGTCCCGCAGCCCCGCTCACCGTACTCCTCTCCCCGCAGGATCTCCGGGGCGATGTAATTCGGGGTCCCGCAGAACGTGCTGGTGGTGTCGCCAGGGCCCAGGCCTTCCTGCGGGGACACAGTCAGTTACCAGGAAGGAAGAAAAGCGTCTGAGGTCGGTTAGAGCAGGAGGCGCCTCGCCCAGGCCCCTTCGGGCTGCGGTGACCGGGCGGTCAGCACCTCCGACCCTGAGGAGCTGAGACGGCCACGGTGCTATGCTGACCGTGGATTCCGGGGGCAGGCGGGGTGGCCCTGGGGCCGGGTGCTCGCCTTGCACATGCCGTAGTCCGTTAACTTGATGTGGCCGTCCGCGTCGAGGAGGACGTTGTCCAGCTTCAGGTCCCGGTAGATGATCCCTCTCTCGTGTAAGAAGTTGAGCGCGACGCAGATCTCAGCGGCGTAGAATCTGGGGGCGGCAGAGCGGAGTCAACGAGGCGCCTGGACGAGAGGCCCGGGTCCAGACAGAGCGGGAGCTGGGGGGACGCCCGACGCCCTGGGGTCCTCGTGCTCACCCAGCACGTGGGGCCAACCACACCGCCAGAGGCGCTCGGTGTCCCAGACGTTAGGGCAGCGCAGATCGGGACCACCACACACCCGCTAGGATGGCCACTCTCAGAGACGGGCGGAAAGTAAGCCATCCTGGCGAGGACGTGGAGTGGACTGTGAGAGCACGACCGGTGGGCGCTCCCGTGGAGAACGGCACGGAGGGTCCTCAGTAAGCTAACACGGGAATGCCGCGCGACGCAGCGTCCTGAAGGGCCGTCTGCACACCCCCGGTCACCGTAGCCAAAGGCGGGAGCACTGTCAGACGGGCGGGTAAGCAAAACGGGGTCCCTCCATACAAGGGAACGTTCCCGAGCCTGCTGCAACAATGAAGCCTGAGGACGTCGGCCAGTCCTCAGAGGACACATGCCTAGGATTCCACTCTCGAGGTCTCTTGGGGGGACTGGGGAGGGGCTGGGGGCCAGCGTTTCACAGGGGCAGAGCATCAGTTGGGGAAGATGGAAAGTTCTGGAGGCGGGTGGTGGGGATGGCCTCATGACTGTGTGGATGTGCCTCATGTCCCTGAGCTGTGCGTTTACAATGGCGAGAATGGTGTATTTTGGGTTACGTCTGTTCTACCACAATCAAAGAAAAAGAAAACGTGAGGCGCCCAGGGGGCTCAGTCGGTTAAGCATCTGATTCTTGATTTCGGCTCAGGTCCTGATCTCACGGTTCGTGAGATCAAGCCCCATGTCTGCACTGACAGCGCGAAGCCTGCTTGGGATTCTCTCTCTCTCCCTCTCTCTCTGCCCCTCCCCCACGTGTGCCCTCTCGATCTCTCTCAAAATGGATAAACTTTAAGAAAATAATAAATAAATAAAAAAGAAAACGCCACTGTGTGGGGAGCGAGCCATTCCTGGGTTAGTACCTGCCTTTCCCCGGAAAGGATGTAAGGTGACCAAAATCACTGTATGGGATTGATTTTTTTTTTTTTTAATGTTTATTTATTTCTGAGAAAGAGAGAGACAGAACATGAGCGGGGGAGGGGCAGAGAGAGAGGGAGACACAGAATCTGAAGCAGGCTCCGGGCTCTGAGCTGTCAGCACAGAGCCCGATGCGGGGCTTGGACTCACAAACTGCGAGATCATGTCCAGAGCTGAAGTCGGACGCTCAACCGACCGAGCCACCCAGGCACCCCTGCATGGAGTTGATTTAAGGGAGGTGATGAGGAGCAGGATGGAAAACAGGAAGGAGGTAGAGAGGAGATTCACACTTAGGGCCGAGGCTGCGGAGGGAGGGCGGGGTGGGTGGCCCCGAGAGTCACTGTCACTTCAATAGAGATGGGTTATTCTCCTCCGAGAGCCATCGCCCTGCATCCGTGAACCAGAACCAGAGGCGGCGGCCATGATGCCCACTCAGGTGAGTTCCCAGCAGGAGTGTGCCCCCCCCCCCCATTTTGGAAACAGGAAAAAGGCAAAACAGCTCGGCGGTGTCCCCGTGCGCACATACTCGCCTAGGAAGCACCCACTTCTCCGGGCGACGTGCCAGCTGGCTCTGGAGTCTGACACTCGGCAGGGGACAGCAACGTCCTCTTTGCTGTGCCCCCCGGGGCCCTCCCAGCTCATCGCCGGCCTGTGCCGGCCTGCCCGCACCCACCTGGCATGGTCCTCTGGAAGCTTCCTCTGTCTCTGCATGTGGAACATGAGGTCCCCGCCGTTGACATACTCTATGACCAGGAACAGCCTGGAGGGAGACAGAGGGTGGTTGGGGCTGGGACCCCAGGGCGGCCCGTGCGGACCTCACCAGCGGGGGTTCAACGTGGGGAAGCCCCGGCACCAGGAACGCTGAGCCAGGCTGCGGGCGCGTCAGCTCTCCTCCCATGAGGAGGGAGGCCCCTGGGTCACCTGACCCCTCTCGCAGGGTGAGGCATGCGGCCCAGCCCGAAGAGTTGGGTCACTGTGGCAACATCCTGGGGGGCGTGCTCTCAGTTCCAAAAGAGAACACCGGGACAATCCCGTTCAGCCGCTCGTGTCCCTCAGCACAGGAGCAAGCACTCCCCCCACGGAGCCGGCCTTAGGGTAAAGGAGGCGAAGTATGGCAGGGGCGGGGGCCGGAGGCCACTGCGGGAAGGGAGGGCACCACGTGCACAGGTGGCTGCGGAAGGTGTCCCAAGAGGGCAGACGCAGGTCATGGAGCTGCAGGGCCACCCCGGAGACAGAGGGGACAGGAGAGCGGTGTGCGGGTGCACAGGCCAGGTGAGGGGTGACGACGTCCGGCGAGTGACCGCTCTGGCCGCCGAGTCCGGGTGGACCCCAGGGAGGCACAAGGAGGTGCCCTGTTGCCGGGCGGGAGCCCAGGAGGTTTGGATGGGGGCGGGGCGGTGAGCAGGCTCCAGGGACGGCGGGCGAGGTTGCGGGGGGCTGGACACCGGACGGACAGCCCCGGCACAGGGGTGACTTCATGGTGAGAGGCCTGGGGGCAGCTGGGCAGGGCGGCCCGAGTGACCCTGTGTGACCCCGCGACTAAGGAACTAAGACCACATGCTGTCCCAGTCTCCAGGCCATCTACCGTGTGGTTCCTACTGCATGACCTCTTTCTCGAGTTCGGTAAGATGCCGTTTTCAATGTTTTCAAAGTTAAACTCACGCACAGTCTTCCAGAAACACCCCGTTGAGGGCAGATCATGGTTCCTCCGGGCGGGGAGTGGGAGGGTCACAGGCACCCACACGACCGGAGAAGACGGGCTCCGTCCCCCTACCAAGGTTCTTACACACTTACAAGAGCAACGGCCCAAAATCTGTGAATCCGCAGATGGGAACAGGTCCGAGCAGCCCCGGCCACCCGGCCCGTGGCGGGGGGCGAGTCAACCCTCACTCTGCTCCCCTGCTCCAAAGGGCACATCTGGTGCAAAAACCTGGACCTCCCCACAGATTCGGCTGTGTCTGTGACGCTCCCCCCGCACAAAGCCTCGCCCGCTCACGTGTGTGTTGTGTGTTGGCATTCACGCTGCAGCAGAGGTAAGAGGGTTCACGCCACCATCTGGCTCTGACAGTTTGCACAGGCGACCACCAGGACGGAAGTGTGGCAAAGGTCATCAGACCCCTGGGAAGAGACCCCCGGACCTCTAACCCCGAGGGTGACTTCAGATGCAGGGCAGAGATTTTCCACAAGGACCAGGAATCACGTCCCCAGGCGATACGGCTCCCTTGACAACCTGCACCCCAGCAGCAACGTTCACCCCAACGCTGTGCTCCCCGGGAAACGCTGCTGGGGCCCGGCCCGCCTGCGGTGACATCAGGTGATGATGCAACCCCACGCCGCGGCCAGAGACAATAACGGTACGCTAACTCTGGGGAGAGCATCGGGAGCTTTAAGGAGCCGAAAAATGGAGGGGACGTTTAAAAACGGAGCAGTGGAAGCAAAGGTAGTTTCCTTTTTCCACCCAGAGAAAAGCCGTGGGAATCTGAGGGCACGCGGAGCCAGGCTGGGCTGGTCTGTGGTCCTGGGCTAATTCCCAGGTCAAGGGGTTTGTTCACTTTGCAAAGCTGATCAAGCCCCAATCCCAGTGGAGGAGGAGCTCTGCTTTCTTTGCCAAGGCGGTGGCAGACCTATGTTTTCCTCCGTTTTTGGTTTACAGATAAACCTAAGACTGCTTTCGGCGTTTCCTCAGAGCAAAATTGCTCCAGAGTCACAGGGCTCACCTCCCGCTAGTGCCCCTGGCGCGCGGGGCAGATCCCGTGTGGCGCGAGTCCCTTCACCCACAGCCCCTCCCAACCCAGAGGGGGGCCGGCGACAGGTGGAGGAGGCCTGGGGCGGCCCTTCAGCATCGGATGGCCAACCTCTGCCCAACTCCCCCCAGCCTGCGTGTCCGACACCGGGAAGGGAAGGAAGCAGGACTGAGGAGCCCAGGTCCGCGCCTAACCCTGCCCTGACCACCCCCAAGAGGGGGACCGAGGGGCTGTGCCCCGCTGGCTGCAGTAAACCCGGGCATGGGACTCCCATGGACCCCCACAGAGCCTCAGAGCGAGAGCCCAGCGTGCACTCACTCCTCAGAGCCGAGGACCTAGCACCCCCTCCCCACGTCTCCCCACCCCTGGGGAATAAAGCCCCCAGCCCCCCAAACCAGTCAGACGGAAACATCGATGCCACAGGATAGAGCGAGCTTGGGTCAGGAGGTGATACTATGAACTAGGTAGGGGCCGGCGCGACCTGTTTGTAAATAAAGCTTTATCGGGACACTGGCGAGCGTCGGTGTCTCCGTGCTGGGTAGGGCTGCCTGCACCACGGCAAACACTTCCGACACGAACCGAGCGGCCCTCAGAGGTGAAAATCCTTACTGTCTGACCCTCTGAGAGAAGGTGCAGGCCCCTGGTAGGAGAAATAAGGACGGCTCGTGCGGCCTCACCGAAGCTCGGGCAGTGACCTCAGCACATCCGCACCTTAACGGTCCGCCCGGTGACCGAGAGGCAAAGCTCTACCCCTCCCCTACTTCACACGCGGGTGGCCGGGGCCCTGCAAGGCTAAAGGACTCCCTCGGGGTCACGGTCGCTGTCGACGAGACCTGACGTCACACGAGGCCGGGGCACCGAGACCCCAGGCTCAGAGGCCCCGCTTGCAGGTGCCCTTCCCACACCACGGGGGGCCGTCGCCCCCCCCCCCCCCCCGAGGGACTGGTCCCAGGAGGAAGGAGAAGCCGCTCGGGGGACAGAGGAAAAGAAGAACTCGTGGTGAACGGCAAGGAGGGGAGGCGGGAGGCAAGGCCGGTGAGTCCCCAGGACCGGGCTGGTCGATGATGGCAGAGAGGTGCCGGCAAACGGCGGAAGCTTCCGGAGCGGGAGACACTGCAGAACACACCCACCCGTGGCTGGGGCCTGGAGGCTCAGCCCGGGGACGCAGGGGCCGAGCTGGGGCAGGCGTCCTCACCCGGGAGAGGGACACACAACGGCTCAGGAGGCCACCTGGGCACGGAACGGAGCAAAGCAAAGCAGGAGAGGCCACTGCCGCGAAGCGGCCGCAGGACACCGGTGGGAGCGCGTTCCCGCCAGGAAAACGTAAAAGTCATGTGAACAAAAGCTGGCAGGCAGAGGGGGAGGCAGCTCCTTCCACAGCCCCAGCCCCAGGCATCTCGTGAGGTCCTGCCAAGAGACGCCAGCGCAATTGAGAATGTTCTAGAGAATACAAAACTCAAAAATCCAGCGAGGACGGCGCAAGAAGCGTACAGAACGGATATTGGTGAAAACTCCTAGAAGAACCACCTGCAAACCAAATCTAAAAGCACATTAACAATAATGCACGGACGTGGCCTTGTCCCCCAGGGAGCCAAGCAAACGTCAACCCCACGTGTACCTCGTGACGGCACAGCTCAGGGGCTTAGTAACGGCTGCGTCCCGACATGGTGGGGACACTGACACGTCCTTTCTCCCTTCTACTTTTATTCTTTATTTTTAAAATGTTTATTTATTGTGTGTGGGGTGGGGAAGGGCAGAGAGAGACTCCCAAGAAGGCTCCCAGGTCAGCACGGAGCCCGACGCGGGGCTCAAACTCACAAAACAGGAGGTCACGACCTCAGCTGAACTGACTCAGGTTGCTTTTCAACCGACTGAGCCACCCGGGCACCCACGGCCACGTTCTTTCTGGACGGTAAACTAGAAACAAGGCCACTATCCCTGCTGGTTACTGGCCTGTCCGCTCTCAGCCTGTCCGGAACCTTCATGCAACTCCTGGGGCTGGGAGCCTGCAAACTGTAGCCCAGGTTCCCGGGGGAGGCCCCGGAGGAGACCAGGTGACAGTCGTCCAAGCGTCAGGAGGGGACGGCTCCGGCAGGCGAGGCACCCCTTCTGCAGATGCAGAGCCCGGTGTGATGGCCGCAGGTGGGGACACCGGCCTCTGCTGTCCCCCACCTCCCCAGCCTCTTGCGGGAGCAGGTGTCTGTGTGACGCTCGTCAGGTGGCTTGGTGCCACTTTTCCCACAGCAGCTGCCGATGCGCTCACGATGCAAACATCAGAACACTCCCACGAGGTCGGGAAGAGGCCAGGCTCGCCCACTGCCACCCGCCGCCCGCGCGAGGCAGCACGGGCCGCGTCATCAGAGAAAGAGGTGAACAGACGCGTGGACGGGAAGCGAGGGGCGGCCTCCTGTCTACCAGCGTTCTAAGCACACGTCTGAAAAGCCAGGAGGGCGCAAAGCTTAGCCGGCCGCTCTGCGGGGAGGAAAGAACTTGGGCCGGAGCGACACGAGGGAGTGGAGACTCCGCACGGAGAAAACTGTACCCACGTCAAAAAGCAAACAGCAGAAAGGAAAAAATAAGACGAAAAGCGTGACAGTGAAAATCCAGGGCACTGGGGGTCCGCTGAGTTGTCTCCCCCCCCTGGCGTTTCTCTGCATTTTAAGACTGCACAGGGGCGCCTGGAGGGCTCAGTCGGGAGACAGTGTGGCTCTTGATCTCGGGATCGTGAGTTCGAGCCCCACATGGAGGTGGCTTTAAATAACTAAATAAATAGAAAAATAAAATTGCATAAAGTTTTTAAAAGAAGCTACACTTTTCTGTGGCCTCTGAGGTCGCAGTCTGTCCTGACAATTTCCTGGACACGAGGAGCCCTGGGTTCGTCTGAGCCCAAGTGAGAACTGTCCTGGGCCAGGATGACTTGGCCTCATGGCCTCATCCAAGTCAGGTCCCCAGGTGCTGAGGGGGCAGTCCCAGGATGCCGCAGAGCATGGCCTGCGCCCAGGCTCCTCTGTCCTCAAGCACACGGCGATAACGCGCCTGCCCCCAACTTGTCCTGGCCCCAAAGCGGCCGGTCGCCTCTGGATGAGGAAGACACAACCACCCGCTTGCACACAAGAGCAGTGTATGGTCCCCGGTGGCAGGAGGGCTCGGCGCTGAGGCCCTGGGGACGGACGCTGGTCCCTCAGGGCCCCTCACCGTTCGGGGCTTCGAGACGGTCCATCAACACTGCCCTCGATGTTTCCAAAAGCAGTGCCGTCTACCTGGGCTTGTGAAGGTAAAGCGGAGAGCCCCCCAAAACCTCCTGAAGCTGGGACTGAACGACCCTCCCCCCACTGCGCCCTCCCTGCTGGGGGGTCCAGGGCCCAGGCAGTCCCACCGTGGGAACTGGGTCGGGGCCAAATCTTAACCCTTTTGGACGGTCCAGGTACAAAAGGAGCAAATGCATCGATGGCTCTGCCCCACCCCCCCCCACCACGTGACACCTGCTTCTTTAATTCCAGGCTCACATTAAATCATGACTCTGACAAGCGTATTGTAATTTGAATGCGCGGTGGCTCACGCGCTCACAGGGGAGGCGCCCATGCTCCTGCCCCGCTCACGGCCTCCCTCTGATCCCACGGCCCCGAGGCAGCCTGGTTTTCCCCCAGCCCCCAGGGACACGGTTTGCCTCTGCTCAGCCGCCTCTCGCCTCCCAACCATCCCCCGGCCTCCACCGTGTGCACAACCACGTGCTGCACGTGAGCTCTCCCGCACTCTCGGGGCTGCTTGGGGATCCCGCCTGGCATCGGGCAACACACTCCATCCCCAGCTCCGCTCTGAGCCTTCCCTTCAGGCCTCCGTGTGCCCACAGGGCCTCTGCTCATGCCCTGACCCCACGCTGCCAACCCTCCCGGGGACTGGGCTTCGGGCTTCCCCAGCACAACAGCACCTCGCTGGGAATTGCCGTCGCCTCGGTTTCCCCGGAGCCTAAATGGTTGTGCACAGCTTCGGGATGGCCCCTTACATCTACAAGCCGTCTCCTGCTCCTTCCTGACACACACCAGCTCGCCTGGGACACATCCCTGCCACCTGCCCCGCGGAGAGGTGCTAGGGCCGAGCTCCAGCCCCCTCCTCACCCCTGCTCTCAGGGCCTTCCCAGGCCGTCGCTCACGCACTGCGGTCCCTCCTCGAGCCAGGGCCATTACTGAGTCCCGGCTGACATCTCTCCAGAGCTCCAGGCAAGTATTCGAGTGCAGTTTATAAAGAGCACACAGAATAACACTGGCTAAGTGGCATTTAATACCTAGACACCACTTTGAACCAAGAGCAATTCACTCGAGTGTCTAAGTCGGTGGAGAGCGCACGAGGCTCTTCCACAAACAAACAAGGGTGTAACAGGCTCCTTCTGTTTCCAAGCGAGCACGCCCCCCACGCGGAGTGAGGGTACTACGATAAACCGAGGCACACGGAACAGCCAGTTAACTGCGAACGGTGTGACGGCAGCGTGCTCATCTGAGATCTGAGATCCCGCGAAGTGAGAAAAGTGTCCCCAGACTACTACTTCATGGGGGGGTTGCTAAAAATAGCCACGTTAGCCCATTTTTCCTGGAACGGCTCAAACAGAAGCAATTCCTGTTGAGGCAACTTTGCAGTTGATTTTGGCCGCTCGCTGGAAGACGGGCGGTCGGTGCAGCGCTGACGTGGTCCCTCCGCGACGCAGGTGTTCGCTTTGTATCACAACATGACTGCACTTGTTTCGTGTGTTCGCGGCAATATTATTGCCGAGCCGTAAAACTTGGGGTTTCCGCGTAGCCACGAGCACGGACGCGGCCGCCCCGAGAGGCAGCCACAGCTCCGGTGGCTGATCATCCCGCGGTGTCGGCGGGCGCTGCTGCCCCCAAGGGTCCTGTCCCCGCGGCCGCCCCCACCCCGCACGCTGGGGCCTCGGCACGGCTCCTGACTTCAGTCCCTGGGGGGGGGGGGGTCCTGCTGGCGGGAGGGTTTGTGGGCACAGTGCTCACAGACACCCGACCGCAACAGGGAGGCTGCTTGTCCCTCGGGGTCCCGACACCCCGCTGGCGGTGCCTCTGTTCAAAGGCACAGCACCCACGTGGAGAGAGGCCCTCACAGGGGCCCACGTCCACGCACAGGTGGCCACAAGCTGGGCCCGTGGCGACGGCTCCGTGTCCTACTAATCCCATAGGAGCCCCACGAGGCAGCAGCCCTGCAGCCCCATTCCCAGAGGACACTGGGGCACAGAGAGGCGACCCCGTGCGAGGTCGCACCGCCGACAGCGGGGCTGGGCCTCCAGGCAGAAAACCGGGGGCTGCGTGCACGAGTCCTCCCAGCTCTCTGCTCTAGGGGGTCTCTCGGCGAATCGGGGTGACCTCCCAACCGTGTAAGCGGCTTTGCCAAGGCCGACTTGCGAGGCAGCCCGTCTGCCGGAAGGACCCCCGGGCCCCCGGGCCCGGAACCAGGCGGTTCTCCCCTCGTGAGTCCGCATCTCTGCCGTGGATGGCTCAGGTGCGCGCGGGACCTGGAGCTCTCCTCCAAGCCGGTGTGACACCTGTGACCCCCGCTGATGTGTGAGTCGCGTTCTCTTATCCCCATACCAGGGACTTGACTGTACGTTCACAAAACGTGCTTTAAACTCCACGCCTGCCTCCGAGGGGCCAGGTGTTAACCAAGTGCTCAGGACACAAAACCGCCCAGCACCACTGCTGCCCCGGAACCAGAGCCAGTCGGGGAGGCAGGTAGGTGAACACAGCTCAGGACAGATGCCCCAGCCCAAGCAGCCAAGCGTTTGGTGCTTCCAGACAGACTGACAGATCCTGTGAAAATGGGAGACAAACCTGTCGTGCCCGTTAATTATTGCCCCCCGCCCCCAAACACTGTGAACAGATCTTCTAAATGTCCGTTTGAAAAGCGGTGGGGCATGAGGTTGTGTCACAGGGGTCACAGAGAGACACGGAACGGACAAGCAGTCCACCTGGGCACATGACACCCCAGGCCATCTCCGGGGGCAGAGAGGGCTGTGCTCCAGGCAACAAAAATGGGAGTGAAGTTGGAAGTCTGGCCTCCCACATCCACATCCCCGCGGTTCATACAGAGAAATTAACCAAAACACAAGTCTTTTGGAATCTCGCCATTCGGGAAGGATACGGTTGGGATGGGCTGTCTTCCCCTGGGCGTGTTCCATGATTCCCAGAGGCTGCGGCCAGCGCTAAAAGGACGCATGGAGAGAATGTACCGAAACACAACAAAGGGAATCTGTGACTGCCGGGCGTTTCCAGAAGCTCTCGGGCAGGAGGGGAGGTGGGAGGGGCTGAGACCACCTGGCAAAGTGGCAAAGGGCCGGGGCGGGGGGAGCCAGGGTGGAGCCCGGTCACAGCAACCTCATCCACATGCTGGGGAGCCCGGATCGTATCGCAGAAGCGACTGGGAAAGTAGCCAGAGAAGCTTCGAGGCGGGAGAAAGACACTCTGGACCCGTGTTTTCCAAACATGGCTTGGGCGCGACGTGGGGGAACAGAGACCCGAGGCCCAAAAGAGGCCGGGGCTCAGGCTGGAGAGAACAGAGGAATCTGAGACACCCTGAGGAGGTGCGATCAGTGAGACCCAGGGAGGGAACCAGGACCAGGTCATTTATCCCAGGTGCTTTGGACACACAGGGGGCAGCCAGCACAGGTGGGCCAGGGGACTGAAGGTCAGGAGGGAGTCGCCGGCCTGACTTACAGCTGAGCTGAGTTACCACGAGCGGGACAGACGCTGTCGTCCTCAGAAAGGCCTGCTTGCAAGGCTGGCCCTCGGCTGACTTGCCCGGGTAGTAGCTCCTGCCACCGATCAGGGAGGGCGGCCCCGCTGGGCACCAACAGTATGCTTTCTGCTCAACACCTGCTCGCCTCCCGGCAGCCCAGAGTTCTGCTCTGTGCCAGGTGGAGGGCGCCCCTTTGTCGGCCCCCAGTAGCCACCCCAAGCTGTCACAGTTCCTTGCTGGACGAGCACGGGCATCCTGTGTGACTCTGCCCTTAGAATCTCCCGCCTGCTTTTCTCCTGACTTGGCCCCAGGCGTCTCTTTCCTTTGCCAGTTTTGCTTTATACCCTTTCACAGCAAGAAATCTTCACCTTGAGTCCTACTATGTGCCGGTCCCATGAGTTCTCCTACGAAATCACTGAACCTGGGGGTGGTCTTGAAGACCCCGACACAGAATGTGGTCAATAATTTTTCAAATAAACAAACTGGGTGAGATCAGGTCAACTGGCTGAAAAGAATTCTAAATATATATTGACTATCCCAGACCAGTAGTTTTCAAGCCTTTTATTTTAGTTTAACTTTTTTTTTTTTTTTTTTTTTTTAGAGAGCGAGCGAGCGAGCACGAGTGGGGTTGGGGCAGAGGGAGAGGGAGAATCTTAAGCAGGCTCCGTGCTGTGGAGCCCACCTGAGCTGAAATCAAGAGTTGGATGCTCAACCAACTGAGCCACCCAGGCCTTTTATTTTTTTTTTTTAAAAATTTTTTTTTTTCAACGTTTATTTTTGCGACAGAGACAGAGCATGAACGGGGGAGGGGCAGAGAGAGAGGGAGACACAGAATCGGAAACAGGCTCCAGGCTCTGAGCCATCAGCCCAGAGCCCGACGCGGGGCTCGAACTCACGGACCGCGAGATCGTGACCTAGCTGAAGTCGGACGCTTAACCGACTGCGCCACCCAGGCGCCCCAACCCAGGCCTTTTAAAACAGCAGGATTCAGGGGCGCCTGGGTGGCGCAGTCGGTTAAGCGTCCGACTTCAGCCAGGTCACGATCTCGCGGTCCGTGAGTTCGAGCCCCGCGTCGGGCTCTGGGCTGATGGCTCGGAGCCTGGAGCCTGTTTCCGATTCTGTGTCTCCTTCTCTCTCTGCCCCTCCCCCGTTCATGCTCTGCCTCTCTCTGTCCCAAAAATAAATAAATGTTGAAAAAAAAAATAAATAAATAAATAAAAAAAATAAAACAACAGGATTCCTATATATCTAAGTTTATGAGCGAAGCCGTTGGTATTTATTTATTTATTTATTTATTTATTTATTTATTTATTTATTTATTTATTCTGCTTGTCGGTAAGACCTATAAGCACAGAAACCCACCTCCTGCCCACAGTGGCATCCCAACACCTGACCCAATGCCTACACGCCTAGACTCAACTCAGTGGGATGTTTTCATTAAATATTTTATAAATGCAGTGAAATAATGTAGGTTCAGATGCATGACATTTACTTAATATGACACCAGCTAATGAGAATAACAAAGCTAGTCTGATGAGCCAAAGAAAAAGCCCCATGCTTGCAATTCAGAGGACCTCACATACGATAGTGAAAACCTTATGCCAACTCAGTTCCCACGTAGCTCAATTCAGAAAGCAGCACTCTTAGAAACACGCTCTTTTTCTTACCGACTTGTTGTCTGGAAGCAGGAATGTAAGCCGACCAGGAAAGGGTTGCTGGATGCCTGCTCAAACACATGCTTCTCTGTCTGTACCCAGTCAATATCCTGAAATAGAAACCAGCGTGTGTTAATGAGGCTCCCAAACACCCTTCATCCTGGAGAAGGGGGGCAAGAGAGACATGTCTCTCACCTCTGCTTGTAAGAAGACAGTGCACCCAGGAAAGGAAAATGCCCACTAAGAAATATATCACCATCACCGTCCCCGCCATCACCACCATCGTCACCATCAGCGCCTCCGCGACCACATCGCCACCTCCACCGCCAGCTCTGTGCTGGCCTCTGGGTTGCAGGCTCTCCTTGCACTGCCTCAAGCGCTCCCCGCGGCAGCCTTGGCAGCTGGGTTTTATCGTCTGCACTTAAGACGCGAGGAAACAGGATGGACGCTTTAGCAGATTCCCCAGTATCCCATCCCATGTCTCGCACCAGCTCCTGCCACAGGCTATCTCCCTCCCAGTCCACGCCGGACTTGGGGGCAAAGCTGCAAAGTCAAGTTACTCTAGAGCCACAGTGATTCCACAGCTTTGATTCCATTCCAGCCCCCAAAAGCAGAGGTAGAGGAGGTTCCCAAACTTCCAGGTTAAACCTCTCCTCCTAGGGGTTGAGAAAGCGAGAGGGAAAGGAATGTGTCCAGAGCGGCGCCGCCTGTCCCTGAAGCTTTTTGCAAACAAAAGAGTGTGCTCTTCAGCGGACCAACGACCGTGTCGGATTCGTCCTCCTTGGGCTCAGTCTGGAGCCCCCTCTCTCCCCCAGAAGACCCCCCGTGCACACCGGCTGCAGACCTGACGTCCGTGCAGGGCGCTCCCAGCCCACCTCTCCCTGAGCTCCAGACTCGCTCGGGCGATGGGTGCTGGGTAGCCGCAGCGGGCATCTCGCACCGCAGAGGAGGCCTCCCGCAGCGCCCGACCAGCCTGCGCCATCCGTGCTCCAAAGGGGCTTGGGTCCCCAGGTGCTCAGGTGAAAACCCTTGTGAGTGGCCGAGACTCCCCTCCCCTCCCCCCTCCCCCTTCCCTCCCCCCTCCCCTTAGCACTCAAGGGCCAGTTGGGCAGTCCGTGCACTGCACGAATGCACCCTGCTAGCAGAGCAAGTAAAAGCTCCAGTTCAGCCCCGCCTTCTCCCTCCAAACCACGAGTCGGGGCCAGGGCAGGGCAGCCTTCCTGGGGTGCTCTGGCCCCACACACACCGAGCTGCCTCATGCGCTACAGGGCCAGGAGTCACAGGACCACTGCTACCTGTGAGCCAAAGACGTAGAAGCCGCGCTCAAGTGCGAGAGAAAAAGACCCAACGTCCACGAAGCCAAGAGGCCCACGGAGGGATGCGCGACGTTACGAGTCGCCACGGGAATGCACATCACACAGCCATCTCACACCTGCCAGGACAGCGGTAATCGAAAAACAGGAGACAGCACTTCCTGGAAAGGGTGCGCAGAAAGCGGGAGCCTCACGCGTGGCTGGTGGGAACGGGAAATGCTGCGTCTGCTGTGGGACCGCTTGCTGACTCCTCGAATAGCTAAGCCCCAGGAGCCCCGGCGCCCCGGCGCCCCCACTCCCGGGAAGACCCCCAAAGACCCGGACGCAGGGCCTGGAGCAGATGCCCGTACGTGAACACTCACGGCGGCACGAGTCACAGTGGCCAAGAGGTGGAAGCAATCCCGATCCCTACCGACAGGTGAGCGCATAGACCACGTGTGGTCTGCTCCCCAAACGGAGTCTTGCTCAGGCTTAAAAGGCAGTGTAGTTCTGACTACACGCAAGGGCCAGAGACGGGAGGCCGATGGGTGGTGCGGGGGCGGGCGCAACGGCCGCCCGGGGCTTCCTTGCGGGGGTGCCAACGGCCCGGAACGAGACGGCGGGGACGAGGCACCGCGTACACACAAACGTGTACTTGGACATGGCCGCAGCGGTGAATTCTGTGACGAGTGTCTTGCTCCCCTTGACGGGACAAACACGGGAGCCTGAAGGTCCCCACGAAGGAGGCGCGAGCCCGCGCCGGCCCTCACCTCGTCGTCATGGACCAGCTCCTTCTTCACCACCTTCATGGCGTACATCTGGTCGTTCTTCTTCAGCCGCACCAGGAGGACCTTGGCGTAGCTCCCGCGCCCAATGACCCGAATCAGGTCAAAGTCCTGCAGCCCGAGCCCCTGAGATATTTTGATTCCATCCATCCCGTCGATAACCGGCTTGAGGTCCTGAGGGCGAGACAGAACGTGGGAAAGGGCGGGACCCCTCCCCGCGGAGGGTGACGAGTCTCTGCGCGTGGCCTGGAGCTCAGGGCACGATTCTGCTCACGGGCCCCGACTCTGTGCCCCGAAGACCACCCCAGTCCCGCCACTCTGAAAGCCCGTCATTTCTGCAGACCGTGGCCCAGTCGCCAGCCACAGGCGGCCCTCTGTGGGCACGTGGGTGACAGGGGCCGGCCTCCCCAGGACAGGCTCCCCAGGGGGCTACAGAGAAGAACTAGCTGAGATCTGCAAAGCCCCGAGGTCGGACTCCTGGAAATACATAATGAAACAGAAAGGTGATCCGATTAAGAACAGAAGCCTCCCTCCTAAGAACTGTCTCTGGCAAGCGTATCTGTAGGGGAAGCAGGGGGTAACTAAGTGCTCCTGACTCATCCCAGACGGGGAATGACCAGGAAGGAAAGTCAGGAAGTCTGGGCGCCATTTATCAGGTACTCTGGGAAAGCTGTGGTCCCAGCAAGGCAGAGCTGTCCTGAGGTTTTGTGGATGGAGGCTGCACACTGGAGTCTGTGTGACTTCTCACTCACTGGAATCGTCTGATGCCCCACTGACCGCCCAGAGCCGGCCACACACAGGGCCGAGCCGAAAATCTCAGTCCAAAGCCGGGGTGGAACACAAAAGGGCAGCAGCAGGTTTCCCGGGACAGAAGGAGTAAATCGTGACCCTGGGATTTATACTGACAAATATGTTGGTCTCAGCCCCATTCCTGGCACGGAGTTCCCAACACCCCTGGAGCTCCCTACCTCACAGAAAAGGCATTTTTTTTTATGTTAATGAGACAACTTTTGAGAAGCCCAGGCCACCTAAGGATGGAGGTGATTACCAACCCCTGCTTATTATAGGGCGTCAGAACTCAGCCTCACCCCCTGACCTCCGGGGAGGGGAGAGGGGCCGGGGTTGGGCCCATTCTCCAATGGCCAAGGCCTCACCAGTCACGCCCCTGTTACGAAGTCTCCACACAAACCCAAAAGGACCACGTCTGGAGAGCTTCTGGTTGGTGACACGGGGCCGCCCCCTCCCCCCAGCCCTGGCCCCGTGCACCTCCTCCATCCGGCTGTTCCTGAGTGATCTCCTTTTACCACAAACCAGGAATCCAGGAAGCAAAATACTTCCCTGAGGCCTGTGAGCCGCTTTAGCAAATTAACTGAACCCAAGGAAAGGGTCGTGGGAACCCCCGATTTACAGCTGGTTGGTCAGAAGCACACGCAGGTGGCCGGCCACCTAGATGCGTGAATGGTATCTGAGCCCTTCCCTTTGGGGCCTGACACTAGCTCCAGGCAGAGGGGGGTCAGAATGCAGCGAACTGTAGGACACCTGGTCAGGGTCCCCCAAGACTTGGAGAACTGCTCGGTGGTGTGGAAACAGTACAACAGAGGGGCACCTGGGTGGCTCAGTCGGTTAAGCATCCGACTTCAGCCCGGGTCACGATCTCGCAGTCCGTGAGTCCGAGCCCCGCGTCGGGCTCTGTGCTGACAGCTCAGAGCCTGGAGCCTGTTTCAGATTCTGTGTCTCCCTCTCTCTCTGCCCCTCCCCCATTCATGCTCTGTCTCTCTGTCTCAAAAGTAAATAAACGTTAAAAAAAAAAAGAAACAGTACAACAGACAAATCAAGGGAGGGTCTGATGCAAATAAAATCGGACAAAGGTTGCAGCTCAAGACCCGTAAGCCCTGGGCCCACTCCGCTGTCTGGACAGAGAGGGGGCACTGGGGAGACTGAGCCCGCAGCAGGTGTTGCCACATCTGCGCCCCAAAGAGCCTCTGGGGGATTCATAAAGGACGTGCCCCAGCAAGACTGAGCCATGACAGGCCAGCAGCCTGTTTTCTACAGGCAGGTTCTGGGCCGGCGCCCACCCACTCCTCACTGCCCCCCAACAGACTAACTTCGCCATACTGCATACCCCGTCCCCCAAAGCCAGAGGCCCCGTGCCCCACGCGGGCAGTGCCAACATCCTGCCGCTTCCTGAGGTGCCAATTTCCCAGTGACGGGAACGCCTGTCCTGTGACAGGAGACAGGAGAAAACGCAACGTTTGAATCTTAGGAGTGAGGGGAGAACAAGTCACTAGCAAATTCGGCAAGAATCTGTCAATCTACCTCTGACCCTGGACCGCCCAGCCATAAACACGCCCGAAACAGGACAAAGGGCAAGAACAATCCAGGGTGATTCCTCCACGTGGACCCCGGGAGACAATAAAAAGCTGGCGACCCCACCCGCCAGGGACCAGCTCTCCCTCCTTTTCTCAAAGCCGAAGAGCATGGGGGCTCCCTTGTGGGGGTGGGGATGGCCTGTGCCACCCTGGACCGATGCGGAAAGAGCCCCACCACTGATTGGTGTCGTGGAAAGCTTCCTGTGTGTGCCAGGAGTGATCATTATCCCAACTGGACAGAAGAGGATTCTGAGGTCAGAGAGGTCCCCTGACCCAGGCTCACACCAGCCTGCAGCCTGGGCTCACACAGACCTGGCCAATGACACCTCATCCCCCAGTTCCCCGTCGCTGAGAGAACCATGCAGTGAACGCTGCACCCTCACGTCTGTGACTGAGCAGTGGCTCCTGTCAGCCGCACACGCTCGCTCTCTGTCCACCTAATGCTCTGGAGATCCCTTCTGCGCGAAACGCTAGAACCTCCGTGGGACTCCATCCTGAAGCCCTGAGTGAACGTCGTCGCCCTAGATGTCCGCAGACCACTCCCTCGCTTACGGTGAGGTTAGACAGGTTAGCATTCCCAAGCCTGTCTGGTTCCTATTTAAATTTCTATAACTGCCCCAGAAACGAGCTAATGAACTTATAAAAAAAAATTGGAAACACCAACGAGCCATCTTATTTACTCACCTCAGAATCATCTTTAATGTTGTCATGTTTCCGGCTTGAAGAAATATAAGCAACTAGTGAAGAGAGAAAGAAAAAACAGGGCATTCTAGGCATTGTCAGGAACGGAGCCTGACACACAGGGGAACCCAGGGCCCCTCGATCCTCTGGAGACACCGGTGGCCCAGGCCAAGTCTGCAGCATTCAGGGCGAATCACGGAGTGGCCACAGCTGAGCGCACAGTCATAAGAAAATGCAGCTTCCTGGTCCCACCCAGACGTGCTGACTCTACACCTCTGTGGGTGGAGCCTGGGAACCTGCATTTGTGACGCATGTTCTCAGCGATTCATGTGGAAGTAACTTCAAGAAGACTGTGGTATTTAGCTTTCCAGACACTGTTCTTAGAGTGTGCAGATGGATAGGAGGGCAGGCGGCCAGAAGAGGGGATGGTGGGTGGATGGATGGTGGAGGGATAGATGGATGGATGGATGGATGGATGGATGGATGGATGGACGGACGGAAGGAAGGAAAGAAGGAAGGAAGGAAGGAAGGAAGGAAGGAAGGAAGGAAGGAAGGAAGGATAGATAGGTGGGTGGACTGATGGACTGATGCATAGTTGGATGGATGGAAGGATGGGTGGGTGGGTGGACAGATGAGTAGATGGATGGGTGGATGGATGTATAAGGGGATGGATGGGTAGGGGGGTGGATGGATGGATGGATGGATGGACGGAAGGATGGATGGACGGATGGATAAGTGGATGGATAGGTGGGGGGTTGGATGGATGGATGGTGAGTGGATAGATGAGTGGACAAGTAGACAGATGAATAGGTGGGTGGATGGGTAGATGGGCAGATAAGTGGATGGATGGTTGGATGGGTAGGTGGGTGGGTGGGTGAGTGTGTGGGTTGTTGTCTGCTTTGTGTGAGCTGTTGTGCTAAATGCTTTATCTTCTGTGGTCTCATTTCATCCTTCAAGGACTCTCAGGGTGCAGAGCTCACATTCACCACTCGAGGGCAGGGACTCTTCCAAGCTCTCATAATACTCCACAGACTTTGGGAGCTCAGAGCTAAGCTATCAGTCCAACTAGTATTCAAAATCATTCTCCGAATGCTTCATACCATTAAACAAAAGTCTCTCCCCCACCCAAACCCCCACGAAATCCCACAGAAACTCAAGAACCACCTTGACAGCAGGCCTCTCCACGGATGGAGACCAGCTCGACGCAGCAGCCTGCCCAGGGTGGGTGCCACCGTCAACAACTTCTAGAACTCCCACGGTCGGTGCCGAGGGAAAACGCCCACCCCGACTCCTATGACAGCCACTCACAGAGATGTGCGTGCCCACAGAAGGCCACCCCACCCTGCCATCTCTGCCCAGGATGAGGGAAGGCCCTGGGGACATCCCCAGCCCCGCAGTGAGGTGTGGTCAGAATGGCGGGCAAGCAGGGATTCCGGGGCGGAGAGCCCGGGCTCCACGAGCGGGAAGAAAGCCCCTACTTCCATCGGTGTTCTCAGAAGGAAGGTCCACGTTGTCCTTGTCGTCTACTGCAGGTTCTTGGGAAGGCATGACAGAATCCTGCGAAGACATGAGCATTACAAAGTGACCAGTCAGGTGTCACAGTGTAGCTTCTGGAGATACCCTGTGACTTTCTAGAATCACCTCTTCTGGTATACACATTGTAGCGTGTGTGACAATACATGTTACACAAGTGCACCTGGTAACATTGTTGCCCTGGAGGTGGAAAGACCCACATAGAAATTTCCTGAGTCCACAGGCAGGGTGATCACTCGGCACCTCACACTGTGACCTTTCCAGCAGGTGCTTTAAAAAGCAGGGCATCTGTTCATAATGCTTGGTAGTCCCCCCTGCCCC
The DNA here is from genome assembly GCF_007474595.2 of Lynx canadensis. Lineage (NCBI taxonomy): Eukaryota > Metazoa > Chordata > Mammalia > Carnivora > Felidae > Lynx > Lynx canadensis. The sequence continues at coordinate 975,725 of NC_044310.1, read as the reverse complement.
CACGGCTGCATCAGAGTCCCAGGAGGCTGAGGTCACCCCTGCCACAGCCCCCTACTGGCGGACACCAGGCTCCAGGCATTGGCATCGTTCGGCCCCCGACTGACTACATCTGTGGGGCTGGCCTCGTTTCTTAGGCCGACGCGGACCTACGGGACCCCACATCCCAGGGCTCAGCAACATCGGGGTGCGACAAGGTCTGGACTCTGTTCTAGTCCCATCAGGGGTGACGGCCAGAGGCCCGGGAGCACAAGCGAGCCTGGACGCTCAGTAAGGAAACGAACAGCATCTCAAAGGGCTGGGAGCTCCGACTCGAGGATCGCGGGCGGGTGGTGAGGGTCACACGGAGCAGGTCCTGGCGTGCGGACCGTCATGGCGCTTTCCCCTCTGCTCTGCTCGAGAGCTGCTTCGTGCCTGGGGTCCACACAAGCCTTCCCTGGCCCCGCACCTTCGTGCCAGAGTGGCAGCGGGCACCTGAGGCCCCCCCCCCCCCCCCACGAGTGCTAGGGGCTCACAGGGCTCGGAAGAGGGGCCCCGTCCCAGCCCCTCCTCTTGCCTCGCTGGCGGCAGGACCCTGTTTGGACAGAGGGGGACTGAGGGCCGCCTGGGTCAGCGTGGGCAGTGGGCTCGAGGCTGCCCCCACCCGCGGGCCCCCGGGGCCCAATCTGGCCCACACTCACCATATGCCTTTTGCAGGTCAGCGGGACGAGCACGTGGCAGCGTTTATGGACCAGCAGCTTGCAGTTGATGCATCTGTAGCCCTGCCCCGCGAGGCCCCATATCCTCTCGCTGCACCGGCCACAGTACGCTCTCTGCAAGGACAGCGGCCGTCACGCCGAGGGCCTGGGCGCCCCTGGAGCCCGCGCCTCACTGCAGGGGACCCCACGTTGCACCTTCCCTGATGCCCCGAAAGACGATGGGGCGCTAGACAGGAGGTGGCCCAACCAGTGGGTCACGTCGGGCACCAGGCTCTGCCCAAGCTCCGGGCCCCCTGCTTGGGTCCGTTCCCAGGCTGGGGGAACCATGGGGTCCCGCTCTGGCAGGGGTGACAAGGCCCCCCCCCCCCCCCCCCCTTGCTTGCAGGGACCGGAGGGGATTCCAGCCCTTGCCGGGTCGTGTGCCGAACAGGGTGGCGCCCCGTCTGGTGCGGTGACCCAGGCCGAGGGGGGCGCGGGGGGCATCCACACACCTCCCCCGGACGGCCACAGAGAGACTAACTCTGCCTGGCATTACGTGTCGCGTGTTGGCCGCTAGGGGCAGCCTGCGATTGCTTGGGTTTTTGGGAGTTGTAAAGATTTTTCCGCGGTCAATCTTCGTTCTTCAAGCTCTAAGTAGCTGAAATTAATGGCAATCGTCAGCCGGTTTGGTGATGTTTTCCTCACGTTGGGCTGTTGAAAGGGCACGAAGATGACTGTGTTCAGAAAGCCGGTCACACGCGTGGCCGCACGTCTGCCGGGTTTCCGCGACCATCTTTCCTGGCTTGAACTCCCTGGCAGGCTTTAGCCTCTTTTGCCGTTTTTAACAAACTCCCTTCTTTTGAGAGAGTCTCTGCTCCTGGAGACAACCGTGAAGGACCACCCTGCACTGTAGTTCATTCACGATGGCTGATGGAATCCTCTGGTGGGTGGACTCGGGCGGGGGCCGGGGGCGGGGGGGGGGGCGGATCGGGGTGACACGGACAGGCCGTGGGCCTGTGCTCCGGGCCACGGGCACCAAGAAGCCGACTCCTCGCCAGCGAAGCACCGAGCTCGGAAACCAGGGCCTGAGGGGGCTGGTCCTGGCACACAGGTGCCCCAACCACGTTTGCTAAGGTTAAGCAAACACACACTCACACACCCCACGTCACTTTTAACTCCGGAAACAGGAAAGAGAAGAATTTATTCCGAGTCCTCCCTGTTGCCTAAAGCGTCTGTCCCACGAGCTGGCAGGCACAGAGGGTGGGCCCGGCGGGGAATGGCCTGGACGGGGCGCAGTGGACGGCCGCGGGGGCCACGGTCTCATGCCGGGTAAATGCCCAGCTTCGCATTCAAAGGAGGAGCTTCAGGTATGAAGACGGGTTTCACTCTCTTCTGCGTGTGTGTCTGTCAAACACCGTTTATGAAGCCGTGAAACAAAAGCACCTTCTTACGTAACCCACCAACACGCGCAGCCTTCCCATCGTCACCCCTGAACAACCTAATCTGCAACGCTTGGCTCGCGGATAGGGGCAAACTCACAGCCGATCGGTGCCTTTGCGAGGTAACACATTCCTTCCCAGAGATGAGCAGGGGCCGGGCCGGGCCAGCCGCTGACCAGCAGCAGCGTGCCCTCGCTTGTCCGGAGAGGCTATCACACGTTGGCAAGGGCTCTCGATCTCAGACCTGTGTTTGACTTGTTAACACTTCAGGAGACATCACGAAGAAATGAAACAAAACCTAACCCCCGAGCCACGATTCTCTGAAATTCACATGAATTAATAAGTTAATGGGGTAAAAACATTTTAAGTCTCCTTACACACCACTGAATCTGTCCCTTGCTCGGATTTCGCATCATCCGTTCTAGTTTTTGGCCATATTGAGCTCTCATCTGAGGTCGGAGCCTTTGGTCTGGGTTTCTGCTGCTTCTTGGGGGGGTGGGAAAGGCGGCTCCCGCCAGGCCCCAGACCTGCTCCTCTCGCGGCCTGATGGTTCAGCCAGTGGTAACTCCAATCCCTGGTCCAGGGGCAGGCCAATGAGGACCACCACCTGTGTTTTCCAAATAAAGTTTTACCGGAACAGGCCCTCACTCGTTTGTCGACCCACTGCCTGTGTACACTATGACGGGGCGGTGGCTGCAACAGAGGCCTTGTGGCCCAGCAAGTCTGAGGTATCTACTCTCCGCCCTTAACATGGATTTAACAGGAATTGCTTGCTAGCCCCTGTTCTAGTCGCTGGGACCAAGAAGCTCAGGAGAAATCCTCGACGGGCATTTGCCAGAGATGCTCACGCCCCGGGGCTTCCCAGGGCGGGACTCTGACCATCAGCCGCATCCTGCAGAGGGGGCCTCGCCCTCGTGCCCCCCATCCATGCCGCCCGTGTCTCCTGCTCCGGGACGGAGGTTTTCATTTCTTCTCCAGAAACTCGCTGGACCTCTCCCTTTGATTCACCGATGGAACCTTTTCTCATTGTTCTAGAAGAAACGTCACGTTGACGGCAAATAACGATCCAGGCAGGTGCCTCGGGAAGATGGCCGGCGGGGTGACTGAGTTCACTCACTTTCCGCCCTTGAGTTGCCGAGGAGGACGGAAGAAATGACCTCTTGTGGGCTTTTCGCCTGTAGGTCTTGCCGATTCCTGTAGAACAAAGCGCGGGGCTCTGCAAACATCCTTTCAAGTGACAGGTGGAGTTGAAGTGCACAGCCCTGTGATTAACACAGCGAACGGCACGGAGCCAGCCTCCAGGGCTCGGGCCACGGGACGTCGAGCCAAGGACAGTCAGGCGGGAAACCAAAACTGGCAACAAATTGCGCACACATCTGCCTGCTCATCTGTGAACGACCAAACGATCTGAGTCGAGGGTCTTTGGACAGGATCCCTTCTCCCTCCCCGTGTGTGGGAAAACCCACTCTGGGGCTCTGGGGACAGCTGAACATGTATAACAGGGTGGGAACGGGGAGGGGCAGGAGGGGCAGGCAGGGGAAAGCAGAGTCAGGGTCTGCACCCTGTAATCAGAGAAATGGGGTTTTCTCCTACAATCTGCAGGGGGGGGACAAGCCGGGCCCCGGTCTGTCTTGCTGGGCGGGTGGGCTTCGTCTCGGACCAGCGAGTCAGCTGTGACGAAGAAACGGTGTTTCACCAGCAGTCAACACGGGGGAGCAGGACGCCTAGAACCTTCTGTGATATCCCGAAAGCTGGCTGGTCCCATCTGGCCGAGACCCCTCTCTGTCCAGAACCAAGCTGGTGCCCAGATGTGCAGAAAGAGAAGCCTCCTGGCCGCAAAGCTGGCTGGTAAACACGGGGAGGGGGCGGCAGATGCTTCGCATCCTGGGAGTTGGGATGTTTCCATTTCTTCACGTTGTGGGCAGCCTCCTTTCATCACAAAAGTTCCCGTCCACACCCAGTCAGTCTGTCCTCAGGCACTGGCTTGCTGGTGATGCCTAACCTCCCCCAAGACACCCGACATTCCTTGGAGCCCGTGCTCTCCCGCCACCCACCTCGGTTCCCGGGGTCTTTCTCATTCCTCACAGACGTGCCCCATTCTTCTTGGTCCCTACACAGTGCCCTGGGTCTCCCCTGGCTCCAATCATCGAGGAACCCACGTTCAGGGTCCCAGTGACCAGAGCACCGCACCCAGTGGGGGGCAGCAGGTGCATATGTGACGGGGGCACAGACGGGGGGCTGGATAGTCGTCCAAGCCAAGAGACAGAAAGTAAGACAGAGCATGTGCTCCGAGAGCATGGGGACGGGCACACCAGGCACGGCACTCAGCACGTGCAAAGGCCCTCAGGTGAGCACGCGTGTGGCTGCTGGAGCGGGTTGAAGGGTGTCCCCGAATTCACGTCCCCTTGGAACCTCCAAATGAGGCCCCATTTTGAAAAAGAATTTCTGTAGAGGTACTTAGTTAAAATGAAGTCATAGTTGGTTGATCAGGTGGGGGCTAATCCCGACGGACGTCCTTACGAGAGAAGAGAGGCCATGTGAGGACAGAGCAGACATCGGCCTGCAGCAGCCACAAACCCAGGACCGCCACAGCCCCCGGGGAGCTGGAAAAGGCTGGAAGGATGCTCTCCTAGAGCCATCAGAGGGAGCAGAGCCCTGCCCACGCCTCGGCTTGGGGCCTGTGGCCCCGCAACTGGGACAGAAGGACTTGCGGCTTTAAGCCCCGTCTGTGGCGCGTGGATGCGGCGGCCCCGGGACGGGAGGGGCCTTGGCCAGTGAGGCACCTGCAGGCACCCCCTCCCCCCTCCCCCGCTGTGAAGCGGACCAACCACAAAGCCACACAAACCACATCATTCCTGGAGAATGCGACAGCGTCCTGAAGAGGAACGACGGAAACGAAGGGCTGGGCAGCGGGCCCACCTGGGTGGCAGACGCGGGCGGTGAGGGGGCCCCGGGGCACACAGGAGGTCCTCGCGGCCAAGAGCACACGCTGCGGCTGGTGTCATCCCGGCAGAGCAACGCCGAGATGCACGGACTGCATAAGTCAAACAGCCACCACGTGCGGGAAAGGCCTGACCAGAGCCTCACCGCGGCTCATTTCTGGAACCCGCTGGCACGGCCTCCGCGGCCCCGCCCACTCTCCGCGGAAGGGTCCTGCTCAGGCCGGGCCCCGCGTCGGCGGCACTCACCCTGTTAAAGCGCTTGGCCTGGAAGAGGTGGCCGTTGGCGCGGTGCAGCTTTCTCCATCTTCTGGCTCCGCGGCGGTAGACGGACTCTAGGGAGGATAGAAGACGGGTAAAGGACAGCCCCGCGGCCACCAGCGCCCCCCCACACGAGGACAGGAGCCCGGTGGCCGTCAGCCCGCGGTGACGGCCGCTCCGTCCAGGGGCTGGCGCGACGGTGTGCCCGGCGGCCACCCCGGCAGGGAGGACAGCAGCTGGGTGGCCCCCGAGAGGGTCCGGCCAGAACGTCACTGGAGGCCAGCCCACTTCCAATCCCTCCTCCTTGTTTTCCTTTCCACCCTCCTTCCTCCGGGCGCGGAAACCAGGCCCCCCTGTTCCACACTGGGATGTGGTTCAGAGGGGCCATGAGCTCACGTCTCACCATCCACAGAGGGGCTGCGGCTGCCACGTGGAGTCCACGGTCAGCCAGAAACACAGCATTCGGCCGGGCGACCTGCCCGCCCGGACACACAAGACCCCCTCCCGGTGTCACCGGCCTGACACATCTCGGGGCAGAGGTGGGGCAGACAGGCCGGGCACTCGTGCTGAGTCGAGCGTTACCCAACACGTCGCTTTCAAAACACACGTTCACCCATCTCAACTTGTCAGAAGGACACTGCTAATCAAAAATGCCAGAGCCAGTTGGGGAACTAGAGCCGCTGGCTTGATTCTTCCCTAAAAATGCTCATAACTCGCTCCTTCCAAACACTCTGAGGCAAACGCTGACAAACAAAACACTCAGGATACAACGGGAAGCTTTGTGCTTTTATAAAGTTCCGCAGTGAAAGCCACTTTCATGAGCCGTGGAAGTGCCACGAATATACACCAATGTGGAAACTGTAACGGAATGTTTTTAAAACAAGCAAATTAGCAGCTCTGGCTGGACGGCCACTCGGAGCCTGCTTCCCTCCCTTTAAGCGGGAGACCAAGAAACAAGAAGTCGGATTCCTCTGCGGCAGGAGCCCCACAGCCGGCGGGCAGCTGGGGCTTTGGCAGAGGCCCACGCGCTGCCCAAGGACCCCTCAAAGGTTTCCCGCCACAGGCTCTCAGCAATTCCCGGACAAGAGCAGGGCCTGGAGGGAGGTGGCACCAGCCTCCACCTTCCTGCTCTCCCCCTGCGAGTTCACACCTGGGCTTCAGGCCTGGAGTCCACAGGAGGCAGTACCACCCTCAGTCTATGTGTCCCTTGCCCCTAAGGAGTCCCCGTGACCTCCAGGGCCTTTGCCCAGCTGACAAGGTGTGTCCAGCCACACCCAGGCCTTCCAGGCCACCTGGCTCGGTTTGAGGGATGCCTGGCTGGCGGTGGGTCTGTGCTGACGTCCACAGGACTGGCTGTCCCCATGCATGGTGATCACATCCGCTGCCCCTCCCTGGATGTGGCATTCACAACCCCCAGGTGTCCTGAAGAGAGAAGGCACTGAGTGACAGACACAGACCAGGGGACACAGAGATACAGAGGAAACTGAGCCGGCCTGATGGGGACACACCAGCACCAACACTCTGGCTTTCCTGATTCCGGCCGACTTCCACACGGAAAATATGCCCTAAAATATGTCTAAAAATATGCCCAACCGGATATCCTTCAAATTTGGTTAAAGTCGGCCAAAACAAGACACACAAAGATGTCCTAGCAGAGGCCAAGGGGCATTAGGGAATGCACAGCAGGCAGGCACACTCACCGAGGGGACAAGACCAAGGGCTGCACGTGGCCCGCATAGGCCTCACTCCACACACAGCTCTGTCCCCTCAAAAGACTAGAACTTACACATGAGGAGCAAAACGACAACAAATTCTATAAGGAAACGTAGGAGAAGATCTTACTAATATGAAGGCGAGAAAAACTCTGAAAACACAAAAGGCAGTAGAATAAGGAGCGAGTGCGCCTGAGTGCATCAAAACAAGCACGCATGTTCTTCCAGAGGCCACCAGGGAAGCCAAAGAGAATCGGCCTACAGTATCGGCACACACACGTGGTGAGGCTTCGTGACTCAGGATGCACACACAAGTTCCATAAGTTAACAAAGGAAAAAGGTGAACAAAAGACAAGAACAGGCATTCCACAGAAGACAGTGAATGAAAATGACCAGAAGCCCCACCTCGTGAGTAATCAGGGAAACCCAAAGGCACCTCGGTATCCTTGATGCCTGAGCGGTGGGCCCAGGTTAATCTCCCACAACCCCGACGTACAGCAACCTGGAAGCTGCTTATTCTCCGAGAGGGGGGGCTAACATAGCACCGATATTTGTGGGGAGGAACATTTGCTTCCTCCATGACCTAGCGATTGCATTACCCCTTGATCAAAGCCCAAGAGAAACTGTCGCACACGAGCTGGGGGACATTCAAGCACGTCTGAAGATGCCCAGGGTCACAGACAAGAGGATGGTAAATGGACGCGGTGAGCGTGCGGCTGCACCACAGAGACCCGACCGGCGGTAACACCTGACTTGAGCCACCCGCAGCATGACAGATACATCTTCGAAAATCAAACTACCTAAAAAGTCAATAGAAAATGATATATTGATACATATAAAATGGGCTTTAGGAAACGGTGCCACTCTTACACAACTACAAAATAGACAAAATCAACAACAAATTGTTTTAGGATCCATAATCACGAGACGAAATTGTTCTAGTAAGTGAAAGACCAATGCCAAGTTCAGGACAGTGTGGTCTCCGGGAGACAGGTCATGGGGGTGGGTACGGGTTAAGCTCTATCCTGGCTGGAGGCTATGGGCACAGCAATTTACAATTTCAGACTTGGGAGGAACGGTGCAGACCGCAGGCAGGCCCGGTGCCCCTCTGGTTGACGTCGGACGAGTGTGTGGAGCCTTCGTTACCGCCAACGAGCTGACGTGTCAACTAAGACACACGCTCTGCCCCACTAACTTTTCCCTGACGTGCTGGTTCTGGCCCAGACAACACCCTCAATCCCACACGGCATGTTGTCCTTCCGCGGACCCGCTGGTGGTGGCGGTTTCTCAGCCGGCCCCGGTTTTCACGACCTTGCTGGCCTCGAGGAGCACGGTCAGACTCGGGTGCCCGCCTGGGGGTTTAGCCTGGGGCTTCTCCCACGACTGGACTGGGATCAGCACTTCCTTAACTTCTGAACCAAACTGAGAGCCTTTCCTGAAAAACCCAAATTCCCTCAGTGGCAAACACCAAAACGCCCAACGCTTTCGAAGCTGAGTCTTTACTGGAATGTTCCCCAAGTGCAGGGCCGGACGCCGCTGGATGGAACCCACTCTGCCCTCCTGAGCCCCTGATCTCAGAGGTGATGATGGAGGCTGTGGGGGCCCAACGGTCCCCTCCCCTCGTAGGCCACGGCCACCGACCTCACGGGCCACCGGCTCAGGCAACGGTCGCGTTCGCAGATCCTGGGTTCCTGCCCGGAAAGTCACGGCCCTTATTCCCGATCCAAAGTGACAGGCACGGTTCACAAAGGAAGAAAAGAGCACGTGTCCTCGGAGAGCACGTGCGTGCAGAGACGCGGCTGCTCTGGGGAGAACACGGGCCCCGCGCCCCCACTGCTCGACCACCTCGTCCCCCTGATCCCAGTGCCCGCGGAGCCCGCCCACAGACGCGCGGGGGGCCCGTGTGAGGCACGTGGAGCTCGCCCACAGTCCTGGTGGCTCCCAGGGTCCCGCCTCGGCTGTGCGGTCAGGGCCGAGCTCCGGGCTCGGGGTGTGCCCTCCGGGGCCCGTCCTGGGCGCCGCAGACGTGGCATCGCGGCAAAGCTGGGCCAGCTCCGGGCGGCGCTGGGCCCGCGTGGGCTGCCCCCACCCCCCACCGCCCTCGGAGGAAGGGCTGCTCGCCTTTGAAATTCTATAATTAGGAGGCTGTGGGGAATTTTAACGAGCTCGGTTTCTATGGCAATCGAGCGTCTGGAGGGCGCCGACGAGAACGGCCGAGGAGCCGTGAGATACGCCCTGCGCCTGCAGACCCAGGGCATGGCGTGGGGCGTGCCGAGTGTCCCGGCCCCGCTCGTCCCCGGGCAGCGGACCGCGGCCCCGCGCGGCGCCTCGGAACCGGGTGCGAGTGGCCGCACCACGTGGCACATGTCAGGGCACAGTGACTGGATGGCCGGATGCCCCCGGGGAGGGGGTCCCACGTGGGTGACGAGGCCCCAAGCGAGGCCGAGGTGGCTTCGGGCCGTGGGGTGGGAGGTGGCGTGAGGTCGACACCGGGGTCTCGGGGCAGAAGGGGCGCTGCTCTGTCAGGGAGAGCGACCTCCCCCGCGCCCCGGCTCTGTGCCCCCGAGGGCGGGGACTGCCGGGCTTGGTCTGTGACACAGGACAGCAATGACAAAGAGCATGTTTTGGGTTAAGACGTCTGAGATGCCCTGGTCACTCGGTCATCCAGGACTGTGTGCAGAGCTGGTGTGAGGGGACAGAGGCGGGGGGCCGGTGGCCCTGCCGGGCCGTTCTCTGCGCCACATCGCCCCGCCGGCATCTGGGCTCACAGGACACTCCCCCCAGGTCACATCCCACTGAAAGGCTCCTACTGCGTCCTTCACGTGACCTTGTGCAAAGAGCAGCTTGGGGGTTCGGGTGGGATGTCAGCCCGGCCGTGGGGAAACTGTGGGGCCGCTGCACAGTCTGGCAGGTTCTGAGGGACGAACACACGGTCACCGTGCCAGGGGCTGGGGCCGCGGGGTGGGACAGGCACAGGACACAGACCTGGTGCACCTGAGGGGTGTCCCCGATCACAAGGCTGCCTCTCAGCATCTCCTTCCAGCTGGAGGTGTGGGTCAGAGGGTGCTGAGCTGTGGAAGGTGGGCGAGGAACCACAGGGACACAGGTGGCCACGGGAAAGGTCTTGGGACCACACAGCCGGGAACCACGTGATGAGGGAGGTGGGTGGCCTTCTCAGGTCACGTGAGCCACAGTCCTTGTCCCCGCGGGAAGTGTCGCACCTGCCTGGCTTCTACCTGCACGGCAGGGGCCACCTCCTCCCCACAAGGACACAGCACAGGACACGGCCTTGTGACAACAACACCACGAAAGGTCTTGGTAAGTACACGGAAAACACAGGTGCTTGACTGGCCCGCACGGGAGTGAAGCTGCTGCCCGCATCTCCTCATCCCTGCAAGCAGTCAGCACCCTCGGGGGGCACTAGGGACACACACAAAGCGGACAGAAGACCGTCCTGGAGCTGACGGCAAATGACGTTTGCCCCCCCCCCCCCCCCCCCCCGTTCTAGGCTAACCCGTGGCCACACCCGCGGGCAGACCCTGGTTTTAAAGCTTAAATTGCGTGAGGGCCGCACAGCAGAGCCTCTCCAGCAGGGGGAGTGGGGACGCACTCGGGCTGGGCCGCCAGCACCTGCCAGCATGACATCCCAGCCAGCCCCCTCCCCCCACGGCCAGGACAGCAGGGCAGAGAAAGCCGGGTCACCGAGGAGGGGACGGGGAGGCGCTGCCGTGTCAGTGGCCGGGGCAGGGGACGCAAAGCGCTCCTCCTCCAGAGGGAAAGGCGCCGCGGACAGACGCAAGCGACGGGGACACGCAGGACGCCCGCTTCAGAACCGATCTCTGATTGGCTCTAAGGACCCAGAGAGGTGCACGCGTCAACCACGGTGATGGAGCACCCATGGGGGCGCAACCCCTTTACCACTGGGAGGACAGGGTTGTGGGCCACCGAGGGGTCCTCACAGCCACCCTTCCTCACCGAACACCATCCACGTCCGTGAAGAAGACCAATCCTAAGAGGTGTTTTGAGCGAGAGGAGTTGTAACAGTTCAACTTTCGAATAATTTTATCACAAATATCTTAATGTTTGGTGGTACAAATCAGCGTTTAATGAAACAGCTGACCGAGGGGTCCCTGGGTGGTTCATTCAGTTAAGCGTCCGACTTCGGCTCAGGTCATGATCTCATAGTCCGTTGAGTTCGAGCCCCGCGTCGGGCTCTGCGCTGACAGCTCAGAGCCCGGAGCCTGCTGCTTCAGATTCTGTGTCTCCCCCTCTCTCTGCCCCGCCCCTGCTCGTGCTCTCTCTCTCTCTCTCTCTCAAAAATAAATAAACATTAAAAAAAAAAAAAAAAGAAATGGCTGAGCGAAATTTCTGAAAGAGTCTATGGAAAGACGTATACCAACTTGCAAGTAACCTACTGCAAATACACTCATGCGGAATGCAACTCTTCCCTGCGTGGGGGTTTTCCTCTGTGGATTCACTTTTACAAGCTGCTCACAGCTGCCCGGCGCCCCCATGGCTGCAGCAGGACCAGCCGCCCCTCCCACGACACCTCCCACGACACGGGAGCCAGAGCCAGGCTCACCAGGGAAGTGGCAGCTCCAGCCAGGGGAACGGGCACCGCGGACGGGCACCCGCGTCCAATCCTGCCTCCAAGAGCAAACCACGACAGCAGGAAAACCACCGTGGAAAGTGCCAGGGCCTCACAGTCAGACACATGAGCAGATGAGACGATGCCAGGAGGAGCGCTGTGTCACCAGGGCCACCTTGTGTCCTCAGGTTTTTTTTTTCTAGTGTTTATTTATTTATTTTGAGAGAGAGTACGGGGGTGGAGGGGCAGAGGGGAGGGCGGGGAGCTCTAACTCACGAACCGTAAGATCCTGACCTGAGCTGAAATCCAGAGTCAGTCAGACGCTTAACCGACTGAGCCCCCCAGGCGCCCCGTCGGGCTGCTTGGTGAGTCCTTGGAGGCCAAACAGAAAGGCCTGCAGCTCCTGGGCAGCCATCAGGAGACAGAAGCCGGGGCTCAGCACGCCCAGGAAAACCCAAGCCTAAGGAAGGGGCGCAGCCAGCGCCCCTGGTGACACAACACCAGAGACGAGGGGGTGGGGAGCAGCCAACAGTGACTCTCGGTCTGGAGGGTGGAGGTCTGAGCAGGATCAAGGCGCAGGTGCGGCGGTCCCCGAGAGGCCTCCTCCTGGCCCGAGGACGTTCTCGCTGTGTGTTCACAGCAGAGACAGCTGTTGGGCTCTCAGAAGGGCAATGATCCCATCATGAGCGCCCCGCCCTGTGACCTCAACTATCACCTCCCCGAGACCTCATTTCCAAACACCATCGCATTAGGGGTTAGGGTCTCCGTATAGTTTGCGGGGACACATTCGGTCCCTGACATTCTGCCCCAGTCCCCCCAAGTCTGTGTTCTTCTCACATGCAAAGTACACTCGTGCCACCCCACCGACCTCAGGCCTCAACTCATCCCAGCATCACTTCTTGCCGTCCACGGTCTCGTCTCCATGAGGCACAGGTGAGACTCTAGGTACGATTCACCCAGAGACAAGACTCCCATCCAGCTGGGGACCTGTGACTCCAAAACAAGACGTGTGCTTCCAAAATACAATGTGGGGACGGGCCTGGGATGGCCGTTCCCGCTCCAAAAGGGAGAGACAGGAAGGAAGGAAAAGGTGCTGGGGCCCGAGCGTGCCCACAACTTAGCAAGGCAAGTCCCATTAGATCTTAAGGCTGGAGAACAAGCCCTTCTGGGCCGACGCTTTGCCCTCAGGCCCACCGGGGCGGCATCGTGGCTCAGCCCTGCGAGGCTCCCTCGAGACCCTGCAAAGAAGGGAGCCTGCAACCAGCCTGCAGCCAACCTTCGGGACATCCAGTGGTTCCCGAGCTGCACAAGTTCAAGGCCAGAGGCCAAGAGGTGAAGCAAAGAGCAGCTGCTAAAAGAAAAAAACAAAACCCAAAAGACAGCCCAGGTAGACATTTTGGCCGGCTCTTGGTACTGGGGAGACAAGAGCTGGAGACTGGGGTTCTGCTAACCCCCGGACCTTCTGGGTTGACATTACTGAGAGACATATGTGGAAAAGGGGCAATGGGCCAGCCTGAGCTGAATCAAGGTGATTTGCCCAAACTCCGTCGGCCAAAATAAAATTACATTATCTCATGAGGAAAATAACATCATTCAGAGTGCCTACCTAGTTTTTCAAACACAATATCTGATATTCAACCAGAAATTACCAGGCAGGCCAAGAAATAGAAGCATACTGAATAGTCTACAGAAATAGACTCAGGTGATTCAGACATTCAAATGTATTTAAAAAGATTAGGTGAGAGAATTTCACCATCAAATGAGACCCAGAGAAAAAGAAGCCCTAAAAAATCCTAGGATTTCAGAAATTTAAAAGCAAAAAAGAGTAATTGATGTTAATAATTCAGGAGAAAGATTTAAAAGCAGATTATACCAAATAAGACACATCAGTAGAGAATATCCAGATTGAAGCACAGAAGGTAAAGAAAACCAGGATGGAAAAAAAAAAATACAGAAAAGAGCATAAGAGACAAATGGGATATAGTGAAAAAATGTGGGTATGCAGTCCTGAGGGAAGAAGGCGGAGTGAATGGGGCAGCAGTTGAAAAGATACTGGCTGACATTTTCCAAAAAGACAAAAGACATTATACCCTAGATCCAAAAAGCTCTATAACCTCAGTTGGGATAAATTCAATACTTCCCTCTCGTTCACAGGGCTGCTGAAATAGAAGAACAAAGACCACTTTAAAAGCAGCCAGGAAGAAAAAGAGAGAGAGAGAGAGAGAGAGAAGCATCACCTTCAAGGGAACAAGACTGACAGGTGACTTCCCGAAAGAAACAACGTACTCAAAGTGCTGGGAGAACCCTGACTGCCGACACTCGTGCACCCAGCGGGAAATAGCCCTCCAAAATGAACGCAAAACACATTTTCGCACAAACAAAACCAACTAATTATCAGCAAATCGGTGCTAACAGAAACGCTAAAGGGGATATTTCAAACAGAAGAAAAATGGTCTCAGACATAAACATGATCAGGCAGGAAGAAATCAAGCACATCAGAAGGTTATAGAAACAGGTAAATCTGAATGAGCACCATTTAAAACAATTATTAATGGGGCGCCTGGGTGGCTCAGTCGGTGAAGCGTCCAACTTCGGCTCAGGTCATGATCTCACGGTTTGTGAGTTCGAGCCCTGCGTCGGGCCCTGTGCTGACAGCTCAGAGACTGGAGCCTGCTTCGGATTCTGTGTCTCCCTCTCTCTCTGCCCCTCCCCCACTTGCTCTCTCTCTCTCTCTCTCTCTCTCTCTCTCAAAAATGAATAAATGTTAAAAAAAATTTAAAACAATTATTAATGATGATTTCTGGGGTTTAAAATATATGTGATATCCACATGCATGACAACAATAGCATAGAAATTGATAGGGGTTAAATATAACTGAAGTGTTCCAAGGTTCTTGCCTTACCTGGGAAATAGTACAAGTATTTAATTTAAGGTACATTCCAAGAACATGTTTTGTAATTTCTAAGGCAGCCAGAATATTTTAAAAATGTATTTTTTGAAGTATTTCTAAACAAAGCTAATAAAGGGGGGAGAGTTCGGAATACTAACACTTGACTGAACCTAGGGCAGGCGAGAAAGGAAGGTGAAAAAGAAACAGATGGGTAGGTTGTAAAATGAATAGTAAGGTGGCAGATTTAAACTGTAACATTTCAGTATCACATTAAATGTAATTGGACTAAATGCTTCAATTAAAAGACACGGACTGTCAGCCTACACTAAAAGCAACTTCTGCTAGTACAACCTGTTTTCAAAATATGAAACAGGAGAGTTGAAAGTAAAAGGACACCATGTAAACACTATGTTCTCCTCCCCCTTGGCATATACAGGTGCTAGTATAGTTATGTTGATGCTGGACAAAGGAAACTCGCAGGCTAACGGTATCTTTCATCTTAAAAATTTAAAGATGGTAAAAGTATCAATCCGAAAAGCAGATATCATGATCCTAAATTTGTATGCACCCAATATGACACAAAACACATGATGAAAAACTCACAAAATTAAAAAGAGAAAGACAAACCCAATAATATCTACAGATATTAAAGATATTTTAAAACACAATAAAGCTACGAACTTTCAATAAATCTTTAGACATTTCTAAGTCCTTCAAAACATGACTAAAGATGACGAGAGAAGAAACACAAAATTTCAATACTTGATTTCTATTTTAAAAATTAAACAGCTTTTAAGACTTTCCCACAAAGAAGACTCCAGGTTCATAGAGCTTTCCTGGTGAATCCTTCCAAATAATTAAGTTAGGACTAACATCATTTTACGTAAAATGTGCGTAACAATTAAAAAAAAAAAAACCATTTAATTTTGTAAGGCCAAACTACCTCGGTGTTAAATTCTGACAATAACGTTACAAAAAAGGAGACTAATAGGCCAGTCTCTGTCACAAATAAGGTTGCAAAAACACCAAACAAAATGTTAGCAAAGTGAATCCAGCAAACTATAGAAAAGGTAAGCATCACAATCAAACGGATCGCATAAAGGGAGTGCAGGGGTGGGTGACGTTCAAGTCAATCAGTTAATTTGCCTTAGTAATAGAAAAAAAGAGAAAAGTATGTCAAGAGACAAAGGAAGCATTTGATAAAATCCAACACAATTCGGGACAAAAACTCGACTAGGAATAAGATAGAACTGCTTTAATTTGATGGTGGGGATTTTCAGAAGGGAAAAAATCCCTTCACAAACATCTTTAATGGTGAAATTTTGCAAGCTTTCCCCAGATCAGGAGCAAGAGGCTGCCGGCTGTCACCACTTCTGTTCCACATCATTTGGGAAGGTAAACACGGCCAGTGCCAGAAGGCAACAGGTGCAGGGTTGGGAGATGGAAATAAAAGTTATTCACTGACTGAATGATTGTCTAGGAAATCGAAAGGTGTCTGCAGAAGATGTGGCAGCATTAATGTGTGAATTTAACATATTCACAAGGTCGCTGGACAACAAGTCAACGTGAAGCAACTAACTGCATTTCTCAATACATTTCTATCAACAAATAAGTTTTATGGAGAACTACAAAAGTAATGTCACTTAACATGAAGTTAAATATCAGTGAAGTGCTCTACAAACAACGTGCAGGGCTGCTGTACAAGAGGCTATAAAACGTTACCGAGAGAACGTGAAGACCGCACAAGCATATGCTCAGGGGTTGGAAGCCTCAATATTGTCAAGACGACAGTTCTCCCGTGTTGATCTATAAATTCAAATGCAATCCAAACTGAAACCAACCAACCAACCAACCAACCAAACAAACAAACAAACAGCCTCACTGGGTTTTGGGAATTTATAAGCCAATTGTAAAATCTGTATTGAAATCGAGAAGGCAAAGAGGAACCAGGAAAATCTTGAAGGAAAACAAAATCAGAGGACTTACAACGCACGATATGAATGGTTATCATCAAGCTGAATTAAACCAGTGTGATGTTGGTATAAGAGATCAACGGGACAGAAGGCCAGAAACAGGTCCCCACACACAGTCACCTGATTTATGACACTGAAATGTGGTGGAGACAGACGGGCTTCTCAAGAAATGGCCCTGGTTCAACTGGTTACCAGCAAGGATGCAAACGACCCCGACCCCTACCTCACACTACACACACCAAGCTCACTCACAGGAGTCACAGGAGTCACGAAAGCTTGCAATCGCGGCATGAGAGAGCATGTTCAGGTCCTTGGGGCAAAGAGGCATTTCTTCAACACACTACCAAAAGCACTAATTGTGACATAAGGGTCCATTTTCTGTTCATCAAAAGAATGAAGACGCAAACCGCTGGGCGTCGGAGCAAATCTGTGGTGGTCAAAGACCTCACAACCAGAATACATGCAGTGACTCTACAGATCAATAAAAAGGACGCACACCCCAACTGGGTTGTTTTTAAACACCCCAATTTTGAAAGTACGCAGAAGACGTGGGCAGGCACGTCACAAAAGCGGGTCCTGAGGAAAGTCCAGAAGTACGTGGGAAGAGGCGATGAGGAATGCAAATCGAGACCAGAATTTCATTTCGTTTTACATCGGCTCCGTTGGCACACCTGAAGAGCTTGGTGACACCCCCACGTGCTGGACACCCCCCCCAAAGCCTGAAGGGGTGCGATGAATTCACACTCATCACAGGGGTGGGCTGGTGCACACGTCCTAAACCCCTGCAGTCTCCAGAGTAACACAGGGAGGGTCTTTTGCACACTAAGGAGAGGACTCGCGTAGCTTCAGAGAGAGTGAGGCGTGACTGGAGGGCTGGGACCCCACACCCAGCCTCTGGGGAGGGGAGAGGGGCTGCAGGCTGAGTTAATCACCAATGGCCGAGGATTTCATCATCACAGCTCTGTCAGGCAACGTCCCCAGCCGACGAGGTCTGAAGGGCCTGCAGGCTGGTGCGCCCGGGGAGGTCATGGGCGTCCACAAGCCAAGGCCCGCACCTCACCCTCTGCAGCTCCCCCCTCAGGCTGGTCCCGAGTTGTACCCTTTACGATACACCAGCAAACTGAGGTGTCCTCCTGAGTTCTGTGAGCCATTCTGGCACATTCCTGAACCTGCGAGGGGGTCTTGGGGACACCTGGCTGATAGTGGCTTGGTTGGGAGTATCGTGGGACCCTGACAGGTGTCTGAAATCGGGGCAGTCTTTCTTGTGGAAGCAACCTGTGGGGCCTGCGCTAACCCCGACAGACGGTGTCAGAACGCAGTTCAATCGTACGACACTCGACTGGTGTCACGACCGGTTGCTGGTCTGGAAAAAATCCACACGAGTGATGTCCGGAAACAGGGCGGGGCGTAAACTGGTGCAGCCGCTTCAGGAAAGATGGCAGGTGAAACACGGCTGGCCGGGCCCAGGCCCCGAGGCTCCGCGCACATCCACCTACACGGACGTGTGCAGCAGCTAAAAACTGGAACCTTCGCGAGCGCAGCGGGTAAAGTCGCAGTGAATTCACGCAGTGCCCGACAGGGCAAAGGGAATGATGAGCCAGAACCACATGTGACACTCTGGGGAAGTCACACTGACAGGATGCTGACTGAGATCCTGTAGGATTCCACAACGAAAAGTTCGAAAACAAGCAAAACTATCTGCCGGGGATGGGGGTGGGGGGGCGGTGGGGGTGGGGGGAGGCGCCTGGGTGGGGGGTATCACCTATTCCACTGGAAGCTGACAGGGACCTTGTAAAAACTCATTCCGTTGAACACTCCAGACTTTACAGTTTCCGGAATGCTTTATTTTGGTAAAAAAGCAGAAACAAAATGGAGAATGGAGGCACCAGGTCATTTTCTTCCACGGAGAAAATTAAAACTCCCAACAGGCCCAAGAGGGGACTCCCGTACTGCGTTCTTAACCTTGTCTTTGGCCTTTCCCCCCCACCTCTCTCTAAGATGAACCTTCTGGGGCCCACACTCAAAACGCAACCTGTTATTTGGTCACCCTTGTAAGTACCCTTGTAAGTCTCATAAAAGCACCTCTGAAAGAGCTCACGTCTACTGTGTTCTTTTAGTGCAACGAAGGGGGCGTCTCTCTTGTTCCAGACGCGGCTTCGCTCACCACAGCGCATCGATGGCACTGCCATGAGCACAGACACCCGGGACGCACACAGAAAACCCGCTCCCGGGGTCCCCGAGGCACCTCTGTCAGCCTGCGCTTCCTGTCCCTGCCGCGAGGGGCTGAGCAGGCAGGTTCTCTGCCTCATGTCTCTGACTCCCCAGCAGACACGTGACAGTCGTGCAGAGCCCCGGGTCATGTGTTTCTCTCACACCGCCTGCAAGCCCCCTCTTCCCCGAAAGCCGGCCCCACGGGGCCCTCGACCTGGCATCCACCTCCCAGGGCCGGGGATGGCGGGCGGGCTCCCCGCGACCACTCCCTGCCCCTCTGCACGCGTCAACACCATCATCTCCCCACCCTCAAACATCTGGGCACTGGGTCACCTTCTCTCCATCTCAACACCAATGACCTTGACCGGCCTCCTCCTCGGCCACACCATAGACCTGCCATCCGTCAGAATCACCTCCGGGGACTGGTCCACAAGTACTTCTGTGCCCGCACCCCACGCCCACACCCAGCCCTCCCCCTGCCCCAGATGCCAGCCCAACCCCTCAACATTCCACGTCTAATCTAAGAGGCCCAAAACTGGAAACACCACTATTGTGCGTGCCCCCAAGGGACACACAGACCTGCGAGACGCGCCCGGGCCTCAGGGATGCCAGCAGTAAGAGGCCTGCCCTCCAGCTGCGGGAGCACAAGGAGGGGTCTGCCCCAGCTCATCTGTGAGAAAACCAATGGTGGTCCTCCCCTCTTGGGTGGAAATTTGCAAACCTCGAGGGGCAGATGGCTGGATGGTGGCCGGATGCACACAGGTGCCAAATTTTTGTAAATTCTGTGTCTGAGGATCAAATCGTAAGGAAGAAAGGTTTTGGGGAAAGGACCTGGACCCCCTTGAACAGGATCCCAGAGAGGGTCTGGCAAGGGTGGGCTTTGTCCCAGGCAGAGCCGAGGTTGACACAGTGGCTTAAGGGAGTCCAAGGCTGAAGCGTGAGTGTCCCCAGAATCCTGCCAACACGCTGGCCTCTCTCTTACCCACCCCATGCACACTTACTGTTACCTGAGCGCCGGCATGAAAACAGTCCACATCTCTTAACCCGAGGTACAGTGTGAATATGCCCAGAATCTGCCCTTGGGAGTCGGGGGGGGGGGGGGGGGGGGCGCATGTGCTCTCCCGATGACAGGTGTGGCACCCTGAGGAGAGGACCCGCATGGCCACGTCCGAACAGGTGCTTGTACCCCCAGCCCTGTGGGGCTCCACTCCCCACCTACACAGTCTGCCCCCAGTTCCCGTCGGGCCCAGCCCTCCCCATCCCCGTAGGGCGGGGGGGCGGGGGGTTTGGCCAGTGAAGGGTTTGTGAAGGACCGAGGGCATCCAGGGGACAGTGGAACCTCGGAGTCAGGCCAGAGGCTTCGTTTGTTCCCCGAAGATGTGACCCGGCAGACGGGAGGCTAGGAAGTCACCTGACTGGGGGTGGAGCGCCTCCCAGGAAGCCGGTGCTGTGGAGAGAAGCCGATCTCTGTGCCTGGGCCCATCTGCTTCCTGTTCTTGGTCACTCCTGGGAGCCCTCAATAAAACGCCCTGTCCCGAAGGTCCCTGGCCTCTTCCCGGGCCACCCTGGCAGCAAACCCACACTCCCCCTGCACCCCAGCAGGTGACCGAGCCCACCAACCCTGCCTCTGGACATTTTGGACTCACCCCCACCCCACCGCCTCCGGCCTGCCCTGGTCGGCCGCCGGACATCAGGCTGCCGGCACCAGCAAGATCAAGTCTCAGGGACGCGCTTGGCCCGCAGGCCTGTGTCAGGACATCCCCGAAGCCGGCCTGAGTGTGAGCCGACATCAACCATCAAGGTCACTGCTGTCACCTCCCCTTCCCTCCGACTCACTTCCAGGGGAACGGCTCCGTGCGGCTGGCACCTGCCGGCCACCTGGGGTTGCTCAGTGCAGGCGTTGTGATTAGCGTGTTTCCATCCTGTTTCCATCCATTACTACCTTGGATCAGAAGAAGCCAGAGGGGAGGAAGGGGTAGGTATCATGGGCTCCACTCCACAGAAGCCAGTGGAGGCCACCCAAGGCCAAGGGTCCCCTAGGGATAGCTAGAGCTGGCTCTCAGGCTCCCACTGCAGGAACCCCACCAGTGGGGACAGAAATCCCCACTTACAGGCCTAGAAGCTCCCATGTTCGGCTGAACGACGGCCCCCAGAGACGTCCCCATCCTAGTCCCTGGAAACTGGACGTCACCTTACAAGGCAAATGGGACTTTGCTGCTGTGATCAAGTTAAGGGCCCTGAGATGGAGACAATGGGTCGGCCCAATGTCATCAAAGGTTCCTGTAAGAAGGGGCGGGGGGGTGAGAGTCAGAGATGATGGAAGCGTGCGGGGTGTGCCCCTCACTCGCCTCAGCCCCTGGCGTCCTGTCTGCACCAATCACATTTGTTCCAGAGACCCAGCATGGGGTCACGCTCGGGGGGCCTCAACTCAGGGGACATCCCATCTCACCACGGTCACCAAAGCCACCGCCAATTCCCTCACCTCCTCTGTTCAAGCTGTCACGAATGCCGGGGACACAATAGTGGTCTGCCAAGACCGGGAACCCAGAGGTGATGACAACGTGGCCCCGCCTCCAGGGACCCCGAGGCGGTAAGAACATGGCTTGGCCTCCAGGAGCCACCAAGGTCAGTGCCTGGTCCCAGGGATGGGAGACCCCCTAACCTGAGGTACGTGGAAAGCACAGAGGTAGGAGGGGCCAGGCAGGCTTCCCGGAGGAGGGAACATTTGAACTGAGTTCTAAGGATGAGGTGAAGAGAAGATCGGACGAAGGGCGGGCTCGGCACAGGCTTCCGCCAGGCCCAGGAGGACCACGGGCCCCGCAAGGAATCAGCAGGAACTCACGGGAGGGGTCTACCTTGATCCCTTTTTCTCTGAAGCGGTACTTAAAGTACGGCTCTCCCACTGTCTCAGGTCCGCCGTCACGGAAGGGCAGCTCCGAGCGGGCACGGGAGGGCCCGACGGCGGGAGTCAGCAGCGCCAAGCATAAGCACACAGGCCCCCATCACGTGACCCACTGCCAGGAATCGCTCCCAGGGAAGCCCCTGAAGGAGCAACGCGGGTGTGGTGTCCGTGTAAGGATCCTGCTGCGGGCGAACCCCAAGACCCACGGGTGAACGGCGCCCATCCACGTGGGTGTTCAGTGCTGCTCCAGGGAGGAGTGGCCGCTGGTCTGGGCAGGGTCTCCAGGACTCACTGCAGGAGGGCGAGGCCATCTGCCACGGGACTCACACCCACCACCCACTGGTGAGCAGCTGACCAGGGCATGTGTGGCCACACCGTGGAGCGCTACGCGGCAGGAGAAAGGAGCCCACACACACACACACACACACACACACACACACACGCCTCCCTGGGTGAGTCCCCAGACGCTGTGCTGAGTGCCGACACCAGTCCCAAAGGACCGCACACTGAGCACATACTCACCAAACACCAGAATTACGGAGATGAAGAACAGGTGTGCGGTTGGCAGGGGTTAGGGATGGTGGGGCAGGGCAGGGCAGGGGGCCCAGAAGAACAGCCCCGGGGGGACCCTGGTGCAGATGGAACGTTCAACACACGCGATAAACGACACGGACCGCACACACATCCACACGCGCGATAAACTGCGAGGTACATGCCTTATTGATTACAGTTCTGATTCAAAAGCAAGCCCTCTTTTAAAAAACTGAGGCAGTTTGGGAATTGGAATAGTATTTACCAATTTGGCGATATTAAAACGTGACATTAAATGTCTTTCCGTGTTGGTGAGACAACGCTATTACGGGATGCTTGTCTTTCAGAGACGTCTGCTGGAATGTGGAGGCTAGAAGTCCGGGATTTGGGCTGGGAAAGGGCGGGGCCCTGGCTGGCCAGAGGTCACTGGTGGAGCTGTCTTCAGTACACAATTCTAGTTTTGTAGATGTTTGGAATTTCTCATGACAATTTTCTTTAAAAAAACAAACAAGAAACTCATTTCCATTTTTCGGCTCTGGTACCCACTCTGAGTCGGAGCTCTGGTCTCTCCAAAGCCGGCTCTCGGGGAAGAAGGCTCTGTGATCATGAGAATCAGAGGTCGGTAGGGCCACTGAGTCAGCTGGGGGGCAGGGGGCTCGAGCCTCTGGAACAAGTCAGGTATAAATGAGGCCACGGAGGGCCAGAGCAACAGCTCCCCTCCCACGGAGGACCCCCCGGGGCTCGTCCCAGCACACTGTCCACCCTGCAGGAAGGACTCTTGTCCCACGACTACTAAACATCTCAAAGAAATCCTCCCGAAGTCGTCTGATCATGGCCCCCAGAGCAGCACCGAGACAGGACGCTGGGGGGCCCTCGGGCTCCTCTTCGAAGCTCTTAGCCACGTGACTGCCTCACCCCAAACCCACTTCACCTGGACATTTAAAACGACCTCACGGGACACTGGAACAACAGCTTGCTGCCCTCACTTCACTCTCAGACCAGCCGGAGGGAAACGAGCCTGTTGTCAGCAGTGAGCCCCCCACACGCTCACGACCACCTCCCCACACCTCCGGCCCCTTTGGGGCTCGCGTCTGCCGATGCCCTGTGTCCCCGGCCATCTCTGGGCTTGGAGGACCACACAGGACAAGCGCAGACACGGTGCGGAGCCAGTGGGCAGGGTCAGTGTGGCCGTGACACAAGTGTATGTGCCTTGGAAGCCCCCCGACAGGAGGCTCCAGGTGCAGAGGGCACTGGTGCTGTGACAAAAAGGAATGACCTTCCCCACGAACAGAGTGTCCCAGCGTCCGCTCGAACAGCACCACCACTCTGGAGGTACCGTGGGGCCGCAGGGGAGCACAGATGAGGCCAATGGGGTGCCGTCCCGGATGCGGGTGGACCCCGTCGCTGAAAACAATGGCTGGATGCCTCCGGACGGTCAACAGGGGCTGTGCGGGAAGGGTAAACCTTGTAATCCTGTGTGCCCCTCCCCCGGAGACCTGCCCACGTCCACCTGTCCACGTTCCTCCCTCCACGCTCACTTCCCGCTCCCACCCATTCACAGGGGAACCACCCCCAGCCCTCCCAGGTTCCGCCAATGTTGTCCCAGTGCCGGACTCCTGCCCCTTCTCCCTAACCCTCTCCTGGGCAGCAGTGGGCCCATTGGGTTCCTATATCATAGGTCCCATCACGTCCAATCCCGTGGCTCCCACCTCTCCGTGGCACCTCCCCTCCCCTCACCCCCAGTCACCCCTGTTCCTCTGCGCTCCTGCCTCACCTCCTCCCACCTGGGCAAAGCTGGCTCCCTCTGTGCATGGAGGCAGCCGCCCCGCCCCCCCCCCCACCCCCCGCAGCCCTTCCAGCCATCGTGTGGCTCCACGTGCCTGCGGGCTCACCTGTCCCAGCTTCTCTCCCCAGAGGTCTGCGGGCTCGCCTGTCCAATCTTTCTCTCCCCGCCAGGACACAAACTCCGTGTGGACATGTGGCGTCATCCCAGGCCCTGAACCAGAGGCGGCCACCATGGGGCCTGTGCACAGTGACCAAGTCCACTGTCTTCCCTGTCCCTCCAGGGCAAGTGCCCCGCGCCCAGGGCCACCGACCTCTGCGGGGCTAGAGATCCTAAGAGTCCGGCCCCAGTTTTGATGTTCAGCTGCGGATGTGTAAGCCCCACCTTCTCCTCCCTTCTGCCCACATCTGGGCAAGCCGATGAGGAGGCCCAGAAGCACAGGTGCACACATGGCCAGGAGCAGCCGGCGCCCGCAGTGCTGACCATGTCCCGCGAGACCACCATTTACTTCGCTGTGCCGGCCCTCGCTTGTAACCGGAAGTTTCCTGAGCACAGGAATCCCATTCCCGTTTCCATTCTCACCATGGGCCTCAGTAAGTGTGCATTAAACAGACAAATGGCTGCGGACTTTCCACTACTTACACCTCGCCTCATTCTAAAAGGGACCGGAGAAAGCCAGCTGTAGCTCTATCCACTGAGAAAGGCCTAGAATTGTCGCGATATTAACAATTTATTTATCACACTGATGTGGTTTGAATTCAAGAGGCGGTTAGATAGGGCGCTGGGAGCCGCCAGCCCCAGGCTAGGGAGGCAGCTGTGTTCGCAGAGCGCCCTGGCACATGTGGGGGGGGCCGGGGGTCAGGAAACAAGTTCCTGCGGGCACCTCCTTCACACCTTGTCGTCCTTGAAGAGAAGCCTTGCGCCTGCCCGGAGAAGAGAACAGCACAAGAAAAAGAGGGGAGGGTCCCATGATCCCCTGGTGGGGCCACTTACGGGTTATCTGCCCCCATGGTTGGCCATTACATTTGCTTCTGGACCCCCAGTGAGGGGTGGGGGGGCTGTATTTTTAGACTTCTCTACTACAAAGTTGAAATAAAGAAAAAAAAGACGAAGTTTCTAGGAATCTATGGTTGACCCACACAAGCAAACACAGAACAAGAAACTTGCAAGCAGGACTTGCAAAGCCCACAGAAGACTCTGGGGGAGAAATACAAATTAAAACAAAACAAAACTTCAGGCAGAGCTAAGGGACGGGTCCGGGGTGGGGCCACCCACTCTGGCCTGAAACCCCGCCTGGCATCAGGGCCCCCTCAGAAGTTATGCTCCCTCACCGGCCGGGACAGGAAGGGTGGCTGTTCTACGTCTGGTAACGTGAAAAGACGGAAAGGAAACTGCACTGTTTTTCCAGCCCTTATCCGCAACCCTTTCTGGCGCAGAGGGCCCCGGAATCATTCCTGATCCACCAACAGTGTGCTGGGCCTGTTATGTGTCTACCACGCGTGTTTTAAGGTCTGGATTTACCAGGCACCTGTCACAGATGCAGTTCTGCTACAGAGGCATCACCCAGGTGACCCTTGAACACACCCTGGTCGGGGGTGCCGACCCCACCGCACAGACAAAAATCCACGTAGAGCAGTAACAGCCTACTATTGACCAGGAGGCCTTATCGATAACATCAACAGTCGATTGACACACATTTTTTGCGTTGCCGTAATAATACCGTATCACAGCACCACAATAGTATTACAGTAGGCTGAACTGTACTCTTAGAATAAAGGAAGCTAGAGAAGAGGAAATGTTGCAAAAATCGTACGGAAAACATTTACAGCAACGCACCGTATGGACAACAAGCATGTGTAAGCTCAAACCCATGTTGTTCAGGAGTCCTCTGCGTACCTACTCCGCGTCCGTGGTACGCACGCCTCCACCGTGTACTCGTTACACATCTTTGCATCTGTCACATGTGTGTTTCTGCTGTGTCACACATCTCTGCTCTCGAGACACATCCACTGTGTGACCACCGTATGAGTGCCTCTGATCTGTTTCTCTTACGTACCTGCCCTACGCCTGTCGCATACGGAACAGGTGTCTCCTGTGTATCTACCACGCGGCTGCTGAGGGTGGGCTCTGTGTGGCAAGTGCTGACCTCCTCCGCTTTCCAGGCCGGACCGCAGTGCCGGCCAGAGGGTGGCGCTGTCTGGACTCAGGTCAGTTCTGTGTCTCTAAAGTCTGCCCGGTCCATAACCTCCAAGTAGCAGCAACAGACAGGAGAGCAACACAGCAGGCAGGAATGCGCGTGCACGCGCGCACACACACACACACACACACACACACACACACACACACACCCGGGCGGGGGGGGGGGGTGGCTGAGGCTCAGATGTGCATCCGCGGGCACACCTCTCCCTTCCTGGGGCCTGTTCTAGTGGGTGAGGGACAAGAGGAATCCCGACCGCTGCCAGCACAGAGCACGGTGTGGCCCCTCACACCAGCCCCACCTGCCAGCCTAACGGGCAGGCAGTCCTACCAAGAGGGAGAAACTGAGGCACGAGGAACCTGAAGTCTTTGCTCTGGGTCCCACACCCAGTGGCCAAGAGGCCAAGTGCACCTGAATTGCCTGGCTCGTGGTCACAACAGCTGAGCTTGAATGAATGAACGAATGAACGAACGAACGAATGAAACAAACACAAACTAAAAAGAAAACAAGTAAATTAGCATCGGAGCCTCCCCACTGAAGGTCATCCCTGGGCTTTTATAACAAGGTCGAAGGAGAGAAAGGGGGTGGGGGCGTCAGCAACTGCACGGGGGATCCAGGGTCCCACATTGAAGAGTGAGGGTGGAGGGTGCCCCCCAGCATCCCCCCAGTTAGAGGACTTAGCCAGTGCATTTTTTTAGATTCTCAAATTCTGTTTGAGATTCAAAACAGCTTTAGTAATTAAACACACAAAAGGGGCCTGTTTCTCCTAGAAATTAAGCCTTCTGAAAGGTTTTAAGAATCTACTGTGGGAAAGCCCGGGGTTGTCAAAACTAAAACCAGAAGGGGACACAGGCGGATTTCGATATTGCCAGAGGGACTCCAGGGTCAGAAAGTAGCACCCCCCCCCCCCCCCCGCCACCCTGCGAGGGGCCAGGCCAGTCCCAGAGGAGCCCCTCAGGATCCCTGCACAAAAAATCATTTTATTTATTTTTTATTTAAAAAAAAATTTTTTTTTAATGTTTATTTTTGACAGAGAAAGACAGAGCATGAGCAGGGGACGGGCAGAGGGAGAGGGGGAGACAGAATCTGAAACAGGCTCCAGGCTCTGAGCCGTCAGCACAGAGCCCGACGCGGGGCTCAAACTCACGGACCGCGAGATCGTGACCTGAGCCGAAGTCGGACGCTCAACCGACTGAGCCACCCGGGCGCCCCAAGCATCATTTTAACAAAATAAAGTAACTATTTCCTCGTAGTCCTGCTTACTTTAGAAAGGCAGCCGTCAGGAAGCAAGGCAACCCACCGGAGCCCCCAGCCTCCAGGAAGTGAGCCCCATACCCCCCACCCCGCCCACCCGAAGTGCGAGATTGCGTACCAAAACGACGAAGTAAAAGTGTGATCCTTTACCTCGTGGAAATTCCAGCAAGACCAAAACCTCCCTCCGAAGAAGTGTCCCCGCCACAGGGGCCTCTGCTGAACCCCCCACCCCGCCTCCCCTCAATGAGGCGGGCCTCGACGGCCCCTGACGGCCACCACCCTGTGTGGCCGCGTCGGTGTGCAGTGCGGTGCTGGCCCGTCTGTGCAGTGGCTCATCCAACCTGATGGAGGTCTCACCCCGTGCAGGTCACACCAGAGTGGGAAACTGAGGCAAGGAGAGGCCACGTGACCCCCGCTGGCCACCGAGACACGAGGGAGGTGCCTGGAGAGAGGCTGCCCACCCCGGCCCCGCCTGGGATCCCCTCCTTATCGGGGAGCAGTCTGACCAGGGCACCTGCCTCCTGGGTGCGGCCCTGGTTTTCCTTGAGGTGAGTGGAGGCAGTGGGGGCACGAGAGGTCAGCTGGGGTGTGCCCTCAACACACACACTGGGCAGCCGGTCCTCAGGGCAGCAGAGGAGAGGGCAGTGCTAAGGGCGGACCGCCGGTGTGCCTGTTCCTCCTTCGTCCCGTCCCCCATCCCCCTACATTCACCCCAAACGGCCGCCCGGGATCCTGAGCTGGGAGGAGGTCCAAGAGCCCGCAAAGAGCCCGTGGGCTCCCCATCACTGGTGTCCGGGCGAGGCTGACCTCAGAGAGGGAGGGGGGAGGCGTTCAGATCCAGAGACAGAACCCTGGGGGCAAAACCCAGACCTCGGAGACAAGAAGGAAGGGGCAGCCAGTCGGGGCCACCGGAGGCAGGGACAGAGAGGAAGAGGTCCCGGCTGGCAGCTGGTGACCGCCAGGTGAACAGGGGACAAGACGAGATGCGCCAGCACAAAAGTTGCTGCCTCTGTGGAATCTTCGCGACCGCAGATGGTTTCCCCTGACGCACACGGTTTTCCACGTGGCACATTTAGAAATAACTTTAGCAAAACAACCTCTCCCACTGCAAGACGAAATCGAACCGAGGGAGGCTGCACTGTGGGTCACGGGGAGGAGCGGGCGGGTCGGCCAGGGGAGGGGAAGGTCTCCGCTTCGCCTCTGGGCTGGGGTGCAAAGACTGAGCGGCGCCGTGTTGAGAAGACACGGGGACAGTTAACGGTCGACAGGGATGGGGTCCGGTTCAACGAGCTGGCTCAACACCGGTGCCCCCGTCACCCCGGGACAGGGCTCGTCAGCACGGGGTGCTCCACACCGAGCGGCGCCTTCTCCCACAATAAGACATCCCCGTCTTACTTTTGTCACCTTGAAAATGTATCAAGATTTTTCTGCTCCTTGCAAGTCCGTTTCAGCCAGACACGGACAATGCATGTCCACCCTAATGGGAAGAGGAAGCAGGTCACGCCCAGGTTTGTCGCGTTGACTTCTCACGGGCTCGAGAAACGCAGCGGCAGCAAATCACAATCACCAGGGACCCTGTGCAGCTCCCCCAGCGTCGCCTCTCACGGCTGCTCTGCCAACAGGGCCTTTGCACATGCTATGCCCCTACACCTGCAGGCCGCCCCCCACTCCTTCCCCGGAGCGTCACCGCAGGGGCCAGGCTTCTGCGGGCCGTCCTAGGTGAGTGGGCCGGCCGACCCCACCCAGTGTCTCCGTGTTGGCTCCGCCGTGGCGGCCACTTACACTAATTATAACTTAGAACTTTAAATTACCTGTTTCTGCATGTTTGCTCACTAACAAGGGGGGATTAGCAGTGCATCCTGCAGGTCGCTGCTCTCCCAGCGTCTCCCCAGCCCTGGCACGCAGGGACGGCCACGAATGTGCATGCATAGCACACACGAATGAACTACTGAATGAGCGAGCGAATGAATGAATGACAGGGCTCTGGGAGGGGGCCTTTCCAGAATGCCGTGCCGAGGGGCCATCTTAGAAAGGGTAAAAAAAGAGCCCATTCGCTGGGTACCTCGCACCGCACTTAACACTGATCTCCTAATTTACGATCCCACCAGTTCGGGGGAAGGGGTGTCCCTCCCTGTGCCATAATGGGGGACCAGGAGGTTTCCGCTCACACAGAGCTGTGTGGCGCCAGGAAAAGATTTCTCCCACGAAGCCCCAAATCACAGCGCACGTGAAGGTGGCTGTGTTACCAGCTTAAAAGCAGTAAAAGCCCCGTTATCCCGTCCGCGAGTGGCAGCACGGAGGCTGTAAGTCCGTGGAGGCCAGGACGCGTGGCCGCGGTTCTCCGTCACCAGCCTCAGCCCTGGCCACTCCACTTCTGCCCGGATGGTGCACGGTCGAAAACCCCCCGCCAGCAGCAGACCCACCAGAAGCTTCCAGGGCGGTGGTGGGGAGCTGGTTTTCCCGCTGGTCGCCGACCCCTCCCAGCTGCAGTCCACCCGTCCTCAGAGAGGTTCCGAAGTCGCGGTCGCTGACTCCAGGAGCCACGGCACCCCCCTGGGCGCAAACAGCCCACCACGCAGAGAAGGTCCCAGGGCCCGCTCTACTCAGAGGCAGGGTCACAGCCCATGTTGAAATTCAGCACACCTCATGTTCCCATTTTCCCAGACGTGTCTGCTTTAACTGAAGCACCTGCTACGTCTAGGGGGACGGTCTGAAGCCTGCACATCCCAGGGCTGCATCCCCGTGAGAAGCCACGCCCTGGACACCCTGGGGTCCCCAAAACCAGCCAGTGAAGTGCTCCGTACTCGTGGGACCTCGTCTCCCATGGGCCCCTGCCATGGGGGCACAGCAGGGAACCTGTCGTGCCTCCCACATCCTCCAATAGCCCGGCTCTTCCCAGCCTTCTCCAAAGTCCCCGAAAGAGGCCAGAGAACGTCACGCCAGGACCCTCGGTCGCACCAGAACGTAAGACAACCAGTGCTCCCCGCAGCCACGTGCCTGACACACGGGTTGACACACAGGTGACCCATGAGTCTGCACAATCCCGAGAAGCGGGAATCTCGGCCCTCCCAGAAGTGAATGGGAGCCCGGCCCACAGCCTGTGTCAGCCAGCCCTGCCACCTGTGCCCACTGCCCACCTGACAACCTCTCCCCCCAGCAGCTTCAGCACTGGGGGGGGGCCAGGATGGGTCCAAGTCCCCCCCCCCCCAGACCCAGACCTGTGACGTCAGGGCATCGAGCCTGAGGGTCAGAGAGGGCTTAGGCCCCGGAGGAGTAACTGATGTCAGGGCAGAGCTCGGGGTCTTTGTCAAAATGGAGGAAGAGAAACCACCTTGTCCCCTGGGGGGAAGCAGACCGGCGGGGGCACCAGTGGAGCCTACAGCCCCTGGTAGGTCTGTGGCGTCCCAACTGACCTTGGCCTGGCCCTAAAGCCACCATATGTCACCATGCCAGCCGACACGCAGCCTTGCTGTCCTCAGCCTCCTGTGCGTGGGCGCCTCGTCTGTCAGGGTGCCGCCGAGTGATGTCGAAGGATGTGCTGGGTGACAAACGCCGTCGGGACCCACCTTTGTTACGAGAACTTACACCAGCTCTGCACGCACGCGAGCTGATCAACCTTTCTGACGGCTCTCTCCCCCGAAACACGGCAAAATCCGACACGAGCGTAAGTAATGGCTTCCAGCGTTGAAGGCTCCGCGTGCTGTGGGCAAACACCGTGTTCCCAGGTGTGTGTGTCTGTCCAGTGACACTCAGGCTGAGGTCAACGTGGGCCCCCCCCCCCCCCCATAGCACTCCCTCAGTCTCTGCTACATGAGAGCCGGGAGTTGACGAAGATTCAGGAGTCTGGCGAGAGAGCCTGACCGTCCGCGGGAGATGCTCAGCTCCGCCTCCCCAGGCTCACGACCTCCAGCCCGGGACCACTCGTGCCCCCCTCCCGGAGAACCCTCTCGCACCCCAGGGAAACACGTTACCAACGCCGGTGCTGTCCCGTACCGGCCACCGCCTCCGAGCACCTACAAGGGGGAGCTCGGCACGGGGCACGTCTCTGCGGCACCGCATTCAATCCTCTCAAACTTGTGAGATGAAGTTCTTTGTGTCCACATCTGCCCCCTGCGGAAACTGAGGCCCAGAGAGCAGAGGCCGGAGCAGGACGCGGGGTCTGGGGGACGGTGCCACCCAAGCTCGGAGCCTCCTGGCAAGCAGGCGTCTGGGCGCTGAGTGCAGCCTCCGGTGCTGCCCTGATGCTCGGTGACCTAAGGCTCTGGCAGGAGTCCCTGGGGCACGCACAGGACCCACCTGCCTCAATCACAGCACTCAGAACAAAGAATGGGAGGGCATCTTCGTGACCACCGCCAACACCCACCAGGGAGGCAGATGCGGGCGGGACAGGCGCCGTGCCGCTGAGCCCAGCCAGGGTCCTCCGTTGGCCGGACCGCCGAGCGCCTCCCTGGGAGGAAGGGCCTGGGCCGGCAGGATGGCCCGGAAGACTGAGCTGGCCCCTGTGTCCACTCACACCGCCGGGGCCCCGGGACGCATGCTGACCAGGTAGTGCTGACCACGTGAGCGCCAGGGAGAAGAGAAGCTGGAGCGGGGAGGCTCAGATGTGGGCACAAGACACGTGGCGCTGGGGACTGGATGCCACCTGGAGCACCGACAGCGGGCAGGGGCCCCGGAAGGCGCGTCCCGAGAGGAAATGCCCAGACCATGAACTGCCCTTTTCCTCCTGAGAATCTCCTGAGCAACTTGGAAACCCAGCCGCTTTGGGGAGGAGCGTTTTCATTGTTCCTCCGTGAGGGGCCTCGCTCCCACAACCCCGTCCGTGGTGGGAACCAAGTACCGACCAGCACGCCATGGGCGCCGCCTCCTGCACCAATATGCCCCGTTCACAAGCAGCGCGTCCTCCCCCCCAGAGCACGCCCGGCCTGCCACTGCGGCCACCAAACCACAGGCGGACCATCCATGCCTCGAGAGCTGACCACACACCAGGAAAGGGCTCCTACCAGGAAAGCAGAAGCAGGCCAACAGGACAGCCCGAGTCCCGGACGGTCAGGACGCAGAGCTGGACCATCACAGAACCAAAGGGGCTCTGCAAGGCAAGCCAGAGAATGTCACGGACTGTGTGAAACAGGAACACTGGGCACACGGCACG
Source organism: Lynx canadensis (assembly GCF_007474595.2). Classification (NCBI taxonomy): domain Eukaryota; kingdom Metazoa; phylum Chordata; class Mammalia; order Carnivora; family Felidae; genus Lynx; species Lynx canadensis. The sequence continues at coordinate 943,222 of NC_044310.1, read as the reverse complement.
CCTCCGGGGACGGTGTGGCCAGGGGCCTGCAATCCGGGGGCGATGTGCACGGACCCCTGGTGACCAACAAAGCAGCAGCCCAAGACCCCAGGGGAAGAGTTCCCACCCACCGGGCACCGCAGGCCAGGGCACATGACCCTATCTGCACCATGGCTCAGGCGGGGCACGGGGACACCACACTAATGGGTGGGGAGCGCAGGGGAACGGGGACAGAGCTTTCCACGGGCAGGAGAGTGAAGGCGACCACTGTCGAGCCTTCAGAAGCGCGATAGCGACGGCGGGAGTTAAGTCGAGGCTGAGAAGAGCGAGGGGAGCTGGGGGAGCTCGGAAGAGGTGACAGGCTGAGACTCGGCCACAGCCACCGCCGTGTCCCCCAAGGGGCCGGCACGGGCACGCAGCTGCGTGATGCTTTCACGTAGGAGGGGGTCCCTGGGGCCACACGGCCTAGCGCAGCCAGGCTCTCTCGCCAGAGATGGGGTCCAAACAGGGGCTGCTGCTCCAGATGGGGGGGGGCGCTGGCAAAGGGAAGCACCCCAAAACCGCATCAGGTAGAACACTCCAAGGACCCGTGGCTTCCGTGGGAGGAGGCTGCACGGGACGTGGAGGGCACAGGCGTGTCCAGAGAGAGACGTGGCGATAAACATGGGGACCGGGGCACCCCCCGTCCGCCCTTGGTGCCCTGACACGGGCCTACACTCAGGAGTCCCCCACAGAGCAGGCCGGGGTCCCACACCCACACAGTCTGACCCGCCCAGGGACCCGGGGGGTCCAGGAGGTACTGGGCTCCAAGCGGGTGCTGAGGCAGCAAAGGAGCGCGCGGGGAGGCCAGGGAGCAGCGAGTCGGCTCACCTCTACCCGTCTACAGTGTCCATACCTGTCTACACCGCATCCATACGCACCCACACCTGTCCACCCTTATCCACATGGCCTCTGCACCTGTCCACACCCGTCCACACAGCACCGTGCCCATCCATGCCGGCGGCACCGAGGAGGAAGCCAGGAGTCCTGGTCTCCAGCTGCAAGCCTCTCTCACAGCAGGATCCCCCCACCCCCCACCCGCTCCGGCAGGCGCTGCACTTTCTCTTGTGCTTTGGTTAAAATAACCCATCACGCATTTCTGTGCCAAACCGGGTCTCCAGACGCTGGAGCGTTTCCCACGCACACACCAGAGAGGCAAGAGCGTGAGGGGCACGGGTCTGGGGGCCCCTCGTTTAAGATGTCAGATCCGTTTAATGTCCTGGCTGGGGCTGAAATCCAGTCCCCCCCACCCCCACGACTCCCACGCATCAGCCAGCCCCCAGCTCCTCACAATCTGAGCATCTTGAAAATCAGGGCCTTGGCTTCCTCAGCTGAGCCATCGTTTAATGCTAAAAAATAATCAAATTTAAAAGTTCCCCGCGTACAAGAACAGACCAGCCAAAACCCATGAATAAATTATGTCTATTTTGTTTGCTTGCGGGAACATCGAGGTGGCGTTCCAGAAGGTTTCCTTCCTGAACAAACTGGCAGGACTTCCAGTCCACCTGACCCCGCGGCTTCCTTAAAATCCAAAAGCTGGGGGGCGCCTGGGTGGCGCAGCCGGTGAAGCGGCCGACTGCAGCCAGGTCACGATCTCGCGGTCCGGGAGTTCGAGCCCCGTGTCGGGCTCTGGGCTGACGGCTCGGAGCCTGGAGCCTGTTTCCGATTCTGTGTCTCCCTCTCTCTCTGCCCCTCCTCCGTTCACGCTCTGTCTCTCTCTGTCCCAAAAAATAAATAAATGTTGAAAAAAAAAAAAAAAAAAAAAAGAATTTGTAGGGGCGCCTGGGTGGCGCAGCCGGTGAAGCGGCCGACTGCAGCCAGGTCACGATCTCGCGGTCCGGGAGTTCGAGCCCCGCGTCGGGCTCCGGGCTGACGGCTCGGAGCCTGGGGCCTGCTTCCGATTCTGCGTCTCCCTCTCTCTCTGCCCCTCCTCCGTTCATGCTCTGTCTCTCTCTGTCCCAAAAAATAAATAAATGTTGAAAAAAAAAAAAAAAAAAAAAGAATTTGTAGGGGCGCCTGGGTGGCGCAGCCGGTGAAGCGGCCGACTGCAGCCAGGTCACGATCTCGCGGTCCGGGAGTTCGAGCCCCGTGTCGGGCTCTGGGCTGACGGCTCGGAGCCTGGAGCCTGTTTCCGATTCTGTGTCTCCCTCTCTCTCTGCCCCTCCTCCGTTCACGCTCTGTCTCTCTCTGTCCCAAAAAATAAATAAATGTTGAAAAAAAAAAAAAAAAAAAAAAGAATTTGTAGGGGCGCCTGGGTGGCGCAGCCGGTGAAGCGGCCGACTGCAGCCAGGTCACGATCTCGCGGTCCGGGAGTTCGAGCCCCGCGTCGGGCTCCGGGCTGACGGCTCGGAGCCTGGGGCCTGCTTCCGATTCTGCGTCTCCCTCTCTCTCTGCCCCTCCTCCGTTCATGCTCTGTCTCTCTCTGTCCCAAAAAATAAATAAATGTTGAAAAAAAAAAAAAAAAAAAAAAAGAATTTGTAGGGGCGCCTGGGTGGCGCAGCCGGTGAAGCGGCCGACTGCAGCCAGGTCACGATCTCGCGGTCCGGGAGTTCGAGCCCCGTGTCGGGCTCTGGGCTGACGGCTCGGAGCCTGGAGCCTGTTTCCGATTCTGTGTCTCCCTCTCTCTCTGCCCCTCCTCCGTTCACGCTCTGTCTCTCTCTGTCCCAAAAAATAAATAAATGTTGAAAAAAAAAAAAAAAAAAAAAAAGAATTTGTAGGGGCGCCTGGGTGGCGCAGCCGGTGAAGCGGCCGACTGCAGCCAGGTCACGATCTCGCGGTCCGGGAGTTCGAGCCCCGCGTCGGGCTCCGGGCTGACGGCTCGGAGCCTGGGGCCTGCTTCCGATTCTGCGTCTCCCTCTCTCTCTGCCCCTCCTCCGTTCATGCTCTGTCTCTCTCTGTCCCAAAAAATAAATAAATGTTGAAAAAAAAAAAAAAAAAAAAAGAATTTGTAGGGGCGCCTGGGTGGCGCAGCCGGTGAAGCGGCCGACTTCAGCCAGGTCACGATCTCACGGTCCGGGAGTTCGAGCCCCGCGTCGGGCTCCGGGCTGACGGCTCGGAGCCTGGGGCCTGCTTCCGATTCTGCGTCTCCCTCTCTCTCTGCCCCTCCTCCGTTCATGCTCTGTCTCTCTCTGTCCCAAAAAATAAATAAATGTTGAAAAAAAAAAAAAAAAAAAAAGAATTTGTAGGGGCGCCTGGGTGGCGCAGCCGGTGAAGCGGCCGACTGCAGCCAGGTCACGATCTCGCGGTCCGGGAGTTCGAGCCCCGTGTCGGGCTCTGGGCTGACGGCTCGGAGCCTGGAGCCTGTTTCCGATTCTGTGTCTCCCTCTCTCTCTGCCCCTCCTCCGTTCACGCTCTGTCTCTCTCTGTCCCAAAAAATAAATAAATGTTGAAAAAAAAAAAAAAAAAAAAAAAGAATTTGTAGGGGCGCCTGGGTGGCGCAGCCGGTGAAGCGGCCGACTGCAGCCAGGTCACGATCTCGCGGTCCGGGAGTTCGAGCCCCGCGTCGGGCTCCGGGCTGACGGCTCGGAGCCTGGGGCCTGCTTCCGATTCTGTGTCTCCCTCTCTCTCTGCCCCTCCTCCGTTCATGCTCTGTCTCTCTCTGTCCCAAAAAATAAATAAATGTTGAAAAAAAAAAAAAAAAAAAAAAGAATTTGTAGGGGCGCCTGGGTGGCGCAGCCGGTGAAGCGGCCGACTTCAGCCAGGTCACGATCTCACGGTCCGGGAGTTCGAGCCCCGTGTCGGGCTCTGGGCTGACGGCTCGGAGCCTGGAGCCTGTTTCCGATTCTGTGTCTCCCTCTCTCTCTGCCCCTCCTCCGTTCACGCTCTGTCTCTCTCTGTCCCAAAAAATAAATAAATGTTGAAAAAAAAAAAAAAAAAAAAAAAGAATTTGTAGGGGCGCCTGGGTGGCGCAGCCGGTGAAGCGGCCGACTGCAGCCAGGTCACGATCTCGCGGTCCGGGAGTTCGAGCCCCGCGTCGGGCTCCGGGCTGACGGCTCGGAGCCTGGGGCCTGCTTCCGATTCTGCGTCTCCCTCTCTCTCTGCCCCTCCTCCGTTCATGCTCTGTCTCTCTCTGTCCCAAAAAATAAATAAATGTTGAAAAAAAAAAAAAAAAAAAAAAGAATTTGTAGGGGCGCCTGGGTGGCGCAGCCGGTGAAGCGGCCGACTGCAGCCAGGTCACGATCTCGCGGTCCGGGAGTTCGAGCCCCGTGTCGGGCTCTGGGCTGACGGCTCGGAGCCTGGAGCCTGTTTCCGATTCTGTGTCTCCCTCTCTCTCTGCCCCTCCTCCGTTCACGCTCTGTCTCTCTCTGTCCCAAAAAATAAATAAATGTTGAAAAAAAAAAAAAAAAAAAAAAGAATTTGTAGGGGCGCCTGGGTGGCGCAGCCGGTGAAGCGGCCGACTGCAGCCAGGTCACGATCTCGCGGTCCGGGAGTTCGAGCCCCGCGTCGGGCTCCGGGCTGACGGCTCGGAGCCTGGGGCCTGCTTCCGATTCTGTGTCTCCCTCTCTCTCTGCCCCTCCTCCGTTCATGCTCTGTCTCTCTCTGTCCCAAAAAATAAATAAATGTTGAAAAAAAAAAAAAAAAAAAAAGAATTTGTAGGGGCGCCTGGGTGGCGCAGCCGGTGAAGCGGCCGACTTCAGCCAGGTCACGATCTCGCGGTCCGGGAGTTCGAGCCCCGCGTCGGGCTCCGGGCTGACGGCTCGGAGCCTGGGGCCTGCTTCCGATTCTGCGTCTCCCTCTCTCTCTGCCCCTCCCCCGTTCACGCTCTGTCTCTCTCTGTCCCAAAAATAAATAAAAAAACGTTGGAAAAAAATTAAAAAAAAAAAAAAATCCAAAAGCTGGGAAAATGAAGTTGGTTTTCATTCACCTGTGACTTACGCTTACAGGGGCCCAGCACTTGCTGCCAGAGGGAGGAGGGCAGGTAGAGGACCAACCATTCAGACCACGTGTTTGCTCCGGCAGGGGGGGGTCCAGGGCCTCCTGCCCCAGGCAGGACCGCGGCAGCCTCCCCCTCTTCGTGCTGAACCGGGTCTCCCCGTGTGTGGCATTATCCCAGGAAGCACTGGGGACTGTCACTGTTGCCCTCACACGGAGGGGGCCAGAGACCCCGGCTGGGCTGGGCTGTTTGAACTTTTCCGGTTCTCATAGGGATTCACTTGGTGCAGGGAAACGTGCTGGGGGCGGGGGGAGGGGGCTGAAATAACCGAGCTTGCTGGGGAGGGCTGGGCACAGACCCAGTGACAGGCTAGGCTGGAGCCCCACAAGTGTCGGGGGGGGGGGGGGGGGAAATGAAACGCAGGCCAACAACTCACTGCACTGCTGGTGGTGAGGAGGGGATCAATCCACTTACCTCCCTCAGGGAGCTTCTCAAACAATGGTCTCTGCTCTACACAAGCCTTTTTCCTTCGGAGTGAGTTTTTCTGCTATATAAATAATCCGATTGAAGGTCTGAACAACATCAAAAGAAAGCAGAAGAGGAGGAAAACAGTCACCCACGCTCAGCGCCGACACCGCGGACGCTCGCGTGTTCTCCGCCCCGGAAGACAATGCCTTCAGAAGTTTCCCGCTTCTTCCACACGTTAAGAGCAGTGAGATCCAACAGACCAGGCAAAGACCAACACGGTGTGTGGTCCGTCACCAAAACCCCACCAGGAAAACTCAACAATAAAAAAGGAAACACTCGATTCAAAAACGGGCAAAGGACTTGAATAGACATTTCTCCAATGAAGACACATGGCCAATACACGTAAGAGGCTCAATGTCACTAATTATTAGGGAAACACAAATCAAAACCACAAGGGACCATCTCACGCCCATTACAGTGGCTACTATAAATACACAGCAAATAACTGTGTTCCTGAAAATATGGAGAACCCGGAACTCTGAACACTGTGAGTGGGAGTGCAAGATAGCGTAGCCTCTGTGGAAAAGAGTTCAGCTTTTTTTTTTTTATTAAAAAAAATTTTTTTTTTAACATTTATTTATTTTTGAGACAGAGAGAGACAGAGCATGAACGGGGGAGGGGCAGAGAGAGAGGGAGACACAGAATCAGAAGCAGGCTCCAGGCTCTGAGCCGTCAGCCCAGAGCCCGACGCGGGGCTCGAACTCACGGACCGTGAGATCGTGACCTGAGCCGAAGTCGGACGCTCAACCGACTGAGCCACCCAGGCGCCCCATAAAGAGTTCAGCTTTAAATAAATTAAAAATTTAAAAGCACCTGGGTGGCTCAGTCTGTCGAGAGTTTGACTCTTGATTTCCACTCAGGTCGTGATCTCATGGTTCGTGAGATCGAGCCCCACATCTGGCTCTGTGCCGAGCATACAGCCTGCTTGGGATTCTCTCTCTCCCTCTGTCTCTGCCCCTCCTCCTGCTCATTGTCTCCCCCTCTCTCTCTCAAAATAAATAAACATTTATAAAAAATAATAATAAAAACAAAAACAGAATCACCCTATGGTCCAGCAACTCCACTTCTGGGTATGTGCCCCAAAGAACAGAGAGCAGGGTCTTAAGGGGACATCTGCACCCCTGTGTTCACAGAAGCCAACAGGTGGCAGCAGCCCAGGTGTCCCAATGGATGAATGGATAAACCAAATGTGGCATAAACATAATGTGGAATATTATTCAGCCTGAAAAAGGAAGGGACTTCTGGCACCTGCTACAACACCAATGAGTCTTGAGGACAGAACGCTGAGCGAGGAACGCCAGTCACAAAAGGACAAATACTGTGTGACTCTACTTTCGGAGCTGGCAAATCCAGAAGAGACGGGGGGCGGGGGCACGCGGGGTGAGGGAGGTAGTGTTTAATGGGGGCAGAGTCTCAGTTTGGGAAGATGGAAAGTTCTAGACACGGATGGTGGGGTTGGGTGCACAACAATGGGAATGTACTTAAAAATGGTTAAAATGGTACGTTTTATGTTATGTGTATTTTGCTACAATTAAAAAAACCACAAAAAACAATGGTGAGCCATAACTGTCTGACCATTATTTACATATATCCATATCAAGGCACCTGGGTGGCTCAGTCAGTTAAGCGTCTGACTCTTGGTTTTGGCTCAAGGCATGATCTCACAGTTTGTGGGTTCGAGCTCATGTCAGGCTCAGTGTAGAGCCTGCTTGGGATTTTCTACCCCCCCTGCCCCCGACTCATACTTTCTCTCCCTCTCAAATAAATAAACTTTAAAAACAAAATAAAATTGGGGCGCCTGGGTGGCTCAGTCGGTTAAGCGTCCGACTTCGGCTCAGGTCATGATCTCACGGTCCGTGAGTCCGAGCCCCGCGTCGGGCTCTGTGCTGACAGCTCGGAGCCTGGAGCCTGCTTTGGGTTCTGTGTCTCCCTCTCTCTCTGCCCCTCCCCCGTTCATGCTCTGTCTCTCTCTGTCTCAAAAATAAACATTTAAAAAAATTAACAAAATAAAATAAAATAAAATACCCAAATCGTGGTACATTTGGCAGGTTTTGAAAGTGGTGTTCACTAAGTGTATTCAATAATATCTCAGATCATCATACCAAGAAAAATGAGGTTCTGCAAATTGTACAGAAAGTTAAATTAATATGGTTAAAATATTTGCATGGAAAAAAGTCCAAAAACAAGCTCAACGTTAAAAGCGAAAATGACAGCCCCTCCTACAGCCAGCTCACTGGCCTCATGGATGGGCTCTGTCTCAGGCCCTTGCCCTGATGCTAGGAGGCAAAGGCCGTCACTCTGGTCACACCAGGTCCCACGAACAGAACCACAGACACGGGGACAGGGACCCGCCTGCGATGAACACTCAGAGCTTCGTTTCGCCATGTGAAGTGCCCCCCCCCATGGCCCCGAGATGCACTGTGGGTCGCATCCTTTCTGCCAACGCGCCCACTCGCGGTCACCACTGTCCCTCCGGAGACAGTCCCTGCTGGGGGGAGATACTGTGACGGCTCCCAGACAGCTGAGCTGTACACGTGACCCCAGGCTGCTCAGGGCTCCCGCAGCCTGACCCAGAGAGGGGAGATGACATTCCACGCAGGCCGCAGGCAGTGCCGACGACGCAGCCTCCCCACCCCCCACCAGTCCCGGGATATGGGGACCTTTGGGAACCCCCTTGACGGGAGCAGGGGGAGTTGAGTCATGAGATCCATTGCTGTACTGAGGGACAGCTTCACTGAAATTTGTTTCGTAAACGCCCGTGGGGGCCACAAGGGTGGGGTGAGCTTTCGTGTAGGGGGAGGCCTTTGAGCAGAGACTGGGGAGGGAAGGATGGTGTGGAAGGGGGATGGGGAGAAGGGGATGGGGGAGGGACGGGTAGAGAGGGGAAGAGGGAAGGGGGAGGGGGAAGGGGGAGGGTTGGAGGGGAATGGGGAAGGGGGAGGGGTAGAGAGGATGAGGGAGGGGATGGGGAGGGGTGGTGACAAGGATGGGGGAGGGGTGGAGAGGATGAGGGAGGGGAGAGGAGAGGGGGTGGGGGATGGGGAGGGGTGGAGAGAAGGATGGGAGGGAGGAGAGGGGACGGGGAGAGGGGGAGGGGTGGAAGCACACAGGGAGACAGCACAGGGACTGGGGGAGGCAGACAGATCCTGAGGACGGCTGTCCAGGAGGAGGGAAGCGGAGCCTGGGCCAGGTAGATGAGGAAACAGGAGAGCGACCTTCCCAGGTCACCCAGGGCGAGGCGGCAGAACCTGGATGGCATCTATGGCGAAGCGCCCCCCACCCCCTCCCGGGGTGGGCAGAGAAAGCAGCTATTCAGAGCCAGCCCTGCTCCGGCCTGAACAAAGGACGCCCTCACACCAAGCGTCCAGGCGGCCGACACGTGCCAGTCACCAGGCAGCCTGCCCCTCACGCCTGTCCCTGGGCCCCACCTCGAGGCGGGACGGGGCTCCGCGCCCCGCGACCGAGCTGAGCCGGCCGGCCACCTGCAGGGCCCTGTCCGCCCTCACACGACGGAAGAAAGCCCCTCCTAGCCTCTTCCGGTCACGGTGCATCCCTCTAACCACATGATAACACACCGCTCGGATATCTTGTTTTACTCCTGGGGAGACACAACATCAAAACCTTCCGCACGGTGGATAAGGCCCAAATAGGTCCTGCAGAAACGAGGGCGCCATCGACACCCCCGCGAGCGGAGGCCTCCCCAGAGGCGCCTTGGCCGTGAGGGCCACCCGGCAGCTCGGGACGCCGTCCACAGGTGCCGGCGGTCCGGGTCTGTCCGAGGGGCTGGCCTCTTCCCAGCTGTGCGCACGGGGACAAAGCCGCTTCAGCCCCGCCCGCCAGGGCTCCTGCGTGCGTGCTGGGGCCCAGGAGAAAGCGCTCTAGGTCTGTTGCACACACAGCCAACGCCTCTGAACCACACACCGAAATGGCTAAGCCGAGCCTGCGAGAATGACCAAATTCCAGAGCTCTCACACCAAAACCTGGGACCATGAGGAGCAGAAGCGTCACTGCCAGTGGGACACGCTGCAGCCACTCTGGGGACCGGTTTGGCGGTTTCATGGAAAGTTGGACGTGGGGCGCCCGGGTGGCTCAGTCGGTGAAGTGTCCGACTTCAGCTCAGGTCATGATCTCACGGTCGGTGAGTTCGAGCCCCACGTCGGGCTCTGTGCTGACAGCTCGGAGCCTGGAGCCTGCTTCGGATTCTGTGTCTCCCTTGCTCTCTGCCCCTCCCCCACTCTCTCTTTTTCTCTTTCTCTCTCTCTCAAAAATAAAACATTAAAAAATTGTTTACAAAAATGAACTAGGGGCGCCTGGGGGCTCAGTCGGTTAAGCGTCCGACTTGGGCTCAGGTCATGATCTCGCACTCTGTGAGTTCGAGCCCCGCGTCAGGCTCTGTGCTGACAGCTCAGAGCCTGGAGCTGCTTCGGATTCTGTGTCTCCCTCTCTCTCTGCCCTTTCCCCACTCATGCTCGCTCGCGCCCGCTCGCTCTCTCTCTTTCTCAAAAATACAGAAACATCAACAAAGCTGAACATACTCTTTCCATGCGATCCAGTGGTCACACTCCTCAGGATTTACCCAAAGGAACTGAACGCTTCCGTCCACATGGAATCCGGCACACGGAGGCCTACAGCAGCTTCGCTGATCACTGCCCAAACTTGGAACCAACCACAACATCTTTCAGCAGGTGATGGATAAATTAACTGCGGCACACTCAGACAATGGGTGTTATTCAGCACCAACAACAAATGAGCTCTCAAGCCATGAAAACACAGAGGAGCCTTGAATGCATGTCACTAAGTGAAAGGAGCCAATCTGAAGGCTACACACTGTAGGATTCCAACTACGTGACGTTCTGGAAAAGGCAAAACCATGGAGACGGTAAAGAGATCAGTGGTGGCCAGGGATTGGGGGAGGGAGGGGTGAGCAGGTGGAGAACTTACAGGGCAGCGAAGTCCCTGTAAGATACCACGATGGTGGACACATGTCCTCACGCTGTGTAAACCCACACATCGTACGACGCCGAGAGTAGCCCCAACGTTAACTGTGGACGGTGATGTAACAGGTCCCTACAGGCTCATGGACGGTCACGGAGGCTCAGACAGTGGGGCAGGCTGTGCGTGTGTGGGTGCTGGAGACATACGGGAATGGTTGCTCTGCGAACCGAAATAGCTCTAAAACAATAAAAGCTTCATCAAAAGAATCATTTAAAACAGATTGAGTGAGGGGCGCCTGGGTGGCCCAGCCAGTAAAGCGACTGACTCTTGATCCTGGCTTGGGTCTGGACCTCAGGGTTGTTCAGTTCAAGCTCCGCTTCGGTCTCCATGCTGGGCACGGGGCCTACTTAACAACAAACAAGCAAATAAATAAATAATAAGTAAGTAATAAAAAAGGTTAAGTGGTAAATTTTATATCAGGTGAGTTTTTAAAACCATAATTACCAGGGAAGACGCGTGAGGGGAGGGTGGCGGGATGCGGGCATGGCGCTGTCTGCCAAGACGCTCTGCATGGCCAATGATCACCACCCACCTGCCTCCCGGTTTCAAAGCACAAGCAGTTATTCTGAAGAAAAAGGACAGCGAATGATGACGGCGAGCGCGTGACCTAGAACGCGGGAGCGGCACCGCCCACGGTGGCGGTCCTCAGCAGGGTGACACCAAATCGGGCCCGACACCTCACACACCTGCAGGGCTTTACGACGTGGGTGCAGAGAACGTAACATTCACACGATGGGTGCCTCCAACGAGGGCTCTAACGACAACATAATGGGGCAAGCTCACCCCAAAGAGCAGTGAGACTGGTCCCCCGCAAGGGGATCCAGAGCACTCTGAAGCCCGGCCCACCTCAGACGAAAGCAATGGGCTGAGATTCTCCCCAAATTTCAAAACAATCCTCAACAGTTATGCGGCATAACCAGTAATAATTAGGAGGCTGGAAAAAGAAAGGATTTTGTAAGTGGCCAAGAAGTAAAATTCTGTCAACCAAAGGACAGGGGCATGGAGGTAACGGTCACTGAGGCTTCTCTATAGAAAATACCGGAAAGCTGCCGTGAGAAGGCCGAGTGTTGACCCTTCGAAAATACTGACGAGAAAGAAGTCTAGAATCGTGCCGAGCAGGTGTTTACTGCAGGGTGTAAGTTGCGTTCTTTTTCTAGATTTGGGGGTACTTGTGGCGATCGTCGGTATTTAATTCATCATTTACTTTGATCTCTGTTCTCCTTCTAAAGACACAAACATGATCCTATTACTAAAAAGGTGGGCGAGGGTCAGACATTAACAAGGGCATACACACACGGAGACCCTTCGTAGAACACGCACTCACGCTCCCGTGTTCACGAAGAGACACACGGGAGCGACGGAACCGCCTAAAGGGGACGGAGTAACCTTTGCATGCAGTTTTTATTTCTGGATCAGGCTAATGGTTTATACAACCCACACGTATGAGAAACGAGGATGCCAGAAATGTCCTAAAACTACACGACCAGGAAAAACATAAACCCAAGAGACGGCCAGGCTGACACCAGCTCCGGGACAACCCCTGAAAACGTGTGCCCCGGGCGGGCACACAAAGTGCAGGGAACAGAGGCACAGAAGCCCCACAAGCCCCACCCCGCATGCGGAGGCCTTGGCTCTGGCCACCAGATCTGGACCCCTCGTGTCTGCCTATGCGGGCTGCACGGCGGGGGGGCGGGGGCAGGGCTGGGGCTAGGGGCTGCGTGGGGTCGGGGGCTTCCTGAGGAACACCGCCCCGGGCTGGCCTGCAGAATGAGTGGGGGTCCCGGAAGCAACTGGGCCAGGAAGCAGCAAAATGCTCAAAAACTCGGAAACGTCAGAGCCCGCGGAGCCCGCTGACCCCGCGGTTGGATGTGGGAGGCTTTGAGCCTGAGTATCAATCACAACCCAAGTAGAGTTTCATACACTCGAGTGTTAGGAAACCCTCCAGTCCATGTGGGTCCTGCACATGTTTTTGTAACCAGGCTGGGGAGGAGGCGCTCTCCCCGCAGCACGATGCCAGCCAGCGCGGGGGAAGGGTCCCCGGCATCCCAGCACCTGAGTCTGGCAAAGCCACCAGTCGATGCCGAAACCGTCTGCGAGGCCCTCGTGCTTGAATGGAAACCACCAGCGCATCGGCCGGGAGCATCTGCAGATACTAAAGTGTTTTCAAAAAAGTACAATGAACAAAAACCTGGTTTGGCGAAGACTGGGGGTTTCGGCCCCTGCGCTGGCCGGCCGCAGGACCACAGGGATGGCCGCCCCTCGGAGCCCGGTTCTGAAGGTCTGCGGACACATCTGGCAAAATGCCACCGCAAAGGCGCCCCAGGTGTTGGCTAAGAACCCCCAGGGGCCGTGGGAACACAGGCCAACTCCACGTCCTCATCTTCACTTCAAATATGAAAAAAAAAAAAAAAAATCAAAAATCAAAAATATCATCGATGAAGTTTTCGTTAGAAAAACACAATCCAAGGAAGTACAATTTAAGGGCCGGCTGGCAGGACCCACAGGCGCAGCGACGCGGACCTGCCTCTCCCTCAGGACCTTTCTGCCACTCCCACGACTCCGCCCTCCTGCCACGCTGCAGTGCCCACCTGAGCTGGTTCAGACAGCCCGGGGGCACCTCTGTGCACTCACCTGGCTCGCTCATCGCTGGCCCAGCCCCACCTAGACTCACAGGGCAGGGTGGGGAGAGCCCACAGCAGGCTCAGGCCGGTCAGCGTGGGGTGCAAGCCCCACACCTGTGAAAGGCCCCGCCTCTGACCTCCACTTGGTGACGCAGTGCAGCCATACAGGCCTAACTCTGAGTGGCCTGCGTGGCGGGGCACCCAGAGGTAGTGGACCCCGAATGTCCTCAGCACAGACAGCAGGGCTGCAGACCAGCCAGCCACAAGTGTCCCACCATGGCGGGGGGGTGGGGGGGGGGGGCAGGGGTAGCTGGCTAAGCCCGGTGAGGCCTGAGAACAGACCCCAGGGTGCCGGGAGCCCCTGCTGGAGAGCCCTGGGTACAAGCTATCCCCACAGTTAGACCGTCTCTGCCTCCTTCAATCTCTCAACGGGGTGGAAGGGTTCCCTGAGCCTCTCTGGGAAAGCCACACAGCTCAGGGACGTTACCAGACGAGCAGAGACTGGTGCCACAAAGCACGCTTGGGTCACGAACACCCTAAAATCAAGACAGACCGAAGGATTTTAACCTAAGATTCAGTTTCCGAGTCCGCGTGGCAACTGACCTGTAAGAAACAACCACTTTGTGCACGTGTTATCTGAAAAGGCTATTAAAACCCTCCAAATTGTTTGATATGCTAACTTTCCCCCTGCGTTTCAGCGAGGGCTGACCTTGAAGCAGATGGGCGTATCCAGCCGGCTGCCCCGCGACCGACGGCGCCCGACATCACTGAGGTTGGCAATGGAGTGGCCACCCTCACCCTCAAGGTTTTGTTTTGTTTTTTTGGACAGGAGTCATTAGAATTAAATTTAAATTTTGTCATTAACATTCCTTATGTTAACATGTAACAGGCTTAAAACGCTTGAATGAATTACTATTTCCCTTTTTAAGTTTCAAATGCAGTCAATGCTAGATGAAGACCACATATCCAAAGGTCTCAGATCCTCAGGTTTTCGTGAGTGTGAGGAGGGTGCTGCGGCTGCTGACCAGGGCGGCAGGTGGGCCAACGGGGCCGGGGGCTGGAATTGGAAAGGAGGGGTCCACGCAGCCCCTCCCTCGAGACAGTGCGTTCTCCCTAAGTCCTGTCCCTCCAGGGTCCCAGGGCAGGGTCCAGTCCAAGACCCAGACGCTTCCAGAGAGTGAGGTGGGACAGAAGCATGTAGGACTGGTGTCACTATCTCCATGTCACTTCATCGGCAGCCGTATTAAGATAGAAGGAGGGGGCACCTGGGGGGCTCAGTCAGCTGAGCGTCTGACTTCAGCTCAGGTCATGATCTCACGGTTCGTGGGTTCGAGCCCCGCGTTGGGCTCTGTGCTGACAGCTCGGAGCCTGGAGCCTGCTTCCAATTCTGTCTCCCCCTCTGTCTCTGCTCCTCCCCTACTCACACTCTTTCTCTGTCTCTCAAAGGTAAATAAACATTAAAAAAAAAAATTAAAAAAAAAAAGACATGAGAGAAGAGGAGAGCAGAGGGGATGTGAGAAGTCGGCAGGCGCAGCGTGCTGTCCCTCCAATGCCGCCTCCAGGGTGCGCTGCCCCAGAGGCTGTTGTCACCAGGCCCACCATCACACGTTATGGGCCCTGCGCTGAAGGGGGACAGCCCAGGGCCAATCGGAAAGGTGTCCTTTTCAGAGCTGCGGCGACCAGCCCACCAGGACCTGGTCACCTGTCACCTCCCCGACCTCCTTCTCGACAGGGGAAGCCCCTCTCCAGGGACACCTGCAGAGCTGTGCCCAGCTCTCAGGAGCCAATCGTGCCTTCAGCGAAGTCCTGGTGGTAGCTTGGAATCCATCCAGGTGGGAGTGTCTACACCCGACCAACAGGGAAAGAGACAAACCAGGTCGGCCCTGTCCTTTCCCCAGAGAGCGGCGGCTGAACGTTCCCAGCACACCACTGCTTCTATCACAGGATCAACTAATCTCAGATCCACAAAATGATCAGCCGTGGTCTCCATACCAGTTCACGTTCCTTCCTGGCGAAGGTAAGCGAAGCCAGGTCAGACAGTCAGACGGATGCTTGAAAGATGCACGTTACCAAGTCTGCCCTGAATGGCCGCTCGGGGAGCCCCCCAAGCCCCCGCCGCGCACGCTTCCGCCTCATGACAGGCACAGCGCCGGAGTGGAGACAAGGCGCCCAGGACGGGTGGGGCAGGTGGGAGCACCTTCCCCGGTGCAACGACGCAGTGTCCAGCTGGGGACTTCAGTTGGAACCACGACAACCTTGATCGAACCTGTTTTAATGTCACCGTGGAACAGAATCACGCGATGGAAGAGAAGTGAGCAGGCTTACAAAGCAGAAGCGTCCCCATCGAAGCTGGGCTGCTCTGTCCAGGACTGAACTACCGTGAAGGCTGATCAGGGCACCGCCTTGGTCTCCTGAGACTAAGCAAAAAGTGCCATGTGTCCCCGAGAAGCTCCAGAGGTAAAGGGACGTGAGGGAGAGCCTGTGTCCGGGGCAGGCGACTGGGCAGCGTGTCTGGGCCTGTGGGTCCAGGCCCGGCTCCTCCTCCGTCCTGGCTGGAAGGGGGCGCAGAGATCCCCCTCCTTGCCTGCCCCCTGGGGGCCGCAGGAGCACCCTCCCAGGCCCTCATCGCTCCCCGGGGCCAACTCGCAGCAACGAGAACAGTGCCAGCTGTGACACCCGCACCCATGAGCCCACACTGACCGAGACAGATGTTGGTGTAGAAATAAACAGAGCCAAGAGTCAACCCTCGGTGCGGAACCCAGGTAATTCATACAGACGTCCCTCAGAGAGGGGGTGTGCCTCCCTGCCCTCAGGTGTGGACTGTGCAGTGACATCCCTCCCAAGAGGGAGCGGGGTCGGCGGCAGACACAGCCCAGCCGGGTGATCGGGGCCACAGCACAGCGACAGGCCATGTTGGGAATGGGGACCGGTGATTTGATGAGAGAACGCTCCGCCTCTGGGGTTTCCTCCCCAAAACCCACACCCTGGTCCAACCACGAGAAAAACATCCGCGAAACACAAATCAAGAGACGCTGTGACCAGCAAAACACCTGACCAGCAACCGTCAAAAACGTCGCGGTCATCCAGAAAAAGCAAAGTCTGAGAAACTGTCACAGCTCAGAGGAGCCCACGGAGACGGGGGAACTAAGTGCCTGTCATGTGGGGTCAGAAAGAGGATATGGAGGAAAATGAAGAAAATCTGGATGAAGTGTGGACCTTAGCTAACGGTGACCTATTGAAATCGGTTAGTTCCCTGCAACATACACACCAACGCAGGCGTCAGTAATGGGAGAACTATGGTACTCTGTGCTATCTTCCGAGTTCTCTGAAAATCCACAAGTGCTGTAAAAAATAAAGTCTATTTGGGGCGCCTGGGTGGCGCAGTCGGTTAAGCATCCGACTTCAGCCAGGTCACGATCTCGCGCTCCATGAGTTCGAGCCCCGCGTCGGGCTCTGGGCTGATGGCTCAGAGCCTGGAGCCTGTTTCCGATTCTGTGTCTCCCTCTCTCTCTGCCCCTCCCCCCTTCATGCTCTGTCTCTCTCTGTCCCAAAAATAAATAAACGTTGAAAAAAAAATAAAAAAATAAATAAAAAATAAAAAAAATAAAGTCTATTCACACACACACACGCACACCCGTGTGGCCGAAACACCTGGATGTCCACCCAGCTGCACCTTCTCAAATCCACTCAGGGACAGGGGCGTGAGAGTCACCACCAGCCGACAAAGGAAAATGAGTCACAGCCGCTGCTGGAAGGCCCTGGCCTCGTCCTGGTCCCGTGGTGATTCAGGGCCCTCGGGATGTGCTGATCGCCCACGTCCGTCGTGAAGACGTCTCTGACCCCAGTCCTCCTGCATAATTTAGCCTCAGGAAGGTATAATCTAGATGGTGTCCAGGTAAACACAGCAGCAGGGACACAACTATTTACTCACATTCCCTCCCAAGACCAAAGCCAGAGGGAGGAAAACACCGATAAAAAGAGCAGCAAAGGAAGGAGCAGCCCTACGTGGGGACCTGGAAAGCAGAAGGCCCGGCAGTCAGCAGGGGACCGGGCGGAACGGGACGCCAAAAAGCCCCCAAAAAGCCCGGGAGTCCAAAGCTCCACGTGCCAGGGAGTGGGGTGCCCACGGCGCAGGCTCCCAACCTCTTAAGGGGAGGCCCCGTCCTCACCCGGCGCAGCGGGCGGACCGTGGGCTCAGCCCGGGGGATGGCGGCGTCCCCTCACCCAGGTGGGGCACCCCGGCCCCTGCCCAGGAAGGGTGCCCCCCTGGCCACCATACTCTGGCCTCCCCCAGCTCTGCAGTGCCCCCCGTGTCAACACAGGCAGACAACGAAAGGTCACCCAGGGGCTGCGGAAACCTTCCCAGGCCAAAACGAAGGGAGGAAAAGAACTTTGGCGGAAACAGAGCCGTGTCGGGAGCCAAATGAAACACCGGACGAGACTTCACCACTCACTCAACTGCACAACTGCCATTCCTGTCTGTCACCACTCCGAGCTCACACCGCGCTGCCCTGACTCCCCCAGTCTTCGCGGTGATGGGGAGTCACGCCCAGGGTCTGGACCGCAGGGTGGACAGGGCTGTGACCTCGGTCATGTGGCTGGCAAGGGGCAGAGTGGGCCCTTGCACTGCAGCAAAGAGCATAAACTCGGGCCCAGCCGTGGGGCACAAGTCTCAGTTCCGTGTGGCTGTGATTTGGGAAAATCGCTTGACCTCTCTCTGCCTCAGGTGCCGTTGTCACAGGATGGAGACAACAGTGTATCCTTCACTGGGCCATCGTGAGGGTGACTCCAGCTCATACGTGGGAGCCTTGAACCAGCACAGTGCTCGAGAACGTGCACAATTACATCATGGGGGCCCTTGCCATAATTAATAACCTCAAACAAATGATGTGATCTCCCACCTCTGAAACAAGAGAAGGTTGCTATTTTAAAAAGGAACTTTCGAGGGCACCTGGGTAACTCAGTTGAGCATCTGACGCCTGATTTCAGCTTGAGGTATTGAGCCCTATGTCAGGCTCCGCGCCTGTTATTAAAAAAATAACAACAGAGAAAAAAAAGAAAGAAACTTTCAGGACACAAAAAAGAGCTCTTGGAAATTAAAAACTAAGGACAAGACAACACACTTAAAGATGGTTAAGATGTGAAATATGGAAGATATCTCCTAGAAAATAAAACTTCTCCTAGAAGTGGAAAATAGACACGAAAATTAGAGGATCAGTCTAAGACTGCCAATGAATGACCCACAATAGCTCCAGGAAAAGATGATAGCATGAGAGGAAATCATCAACGAAATAAATAAAGCCTCCCATGCCTGAATGTCTTCAGTTTCCACACGGGAACTTCCCAGCACAAGAGACAAAAAAGGCCACATCAAGACACATCATAATGAAACCTGAAAACACTGAAGACAAAGAAAAGGTCCTAGACACTTTCAGGAGAAAAGAAAACACACACACACACACACACACACACACACACACACACACACATCAAAATGGCTCTTGACTTCTCAATTGGACTGGAAGCTAGAAGATGCTGGTGCAAGCCCTTCAAAGCTCTGGAAGGGGTGCCTGGGGGCTCAGTCGGTTAAGCATCCGACTTCAGCTCAGGTCATGATCTCGCAGTCCTTGAGTTTGAGCCCTGCGTCGGACTCTGTGCCGACAGCTTGGAGCCTGGAGCCTGCTTCAGATTCTGGGTCTCCCTCTCTCTCTGCCCCTCCCCCGCTTGCGCTCTGTCTGTCTCTCAAAAATGAATAAACATTAAAAAAGCTCTGAGGGGCGCCTGGGTGGCGCAGTCGGTTAAGCGTCCGACTTCAGCCAGGTCACGATCTCGCGGTCCGTGAGTTCGAGCCCCGCGTCGGGCTCTGTGCTGACTGCTCAGAGCCTGGAGCCTGTTTCCGATTCTGTGTCTCCCTCTCTCTCTGCCCCTCCCCCGTTCATGCTCTGTCTCTCTCTGTCCCAAAAATAAATAAACATTGAAAAAAAAAAATTAAAAAAAAAAAAAAAAAAAAAAAGCTCTGAGAGGGGCGCCTGGGTGGTGCAGTCGGTTAAGCGTCCGACTTCAGCCAGGTCACGATCTCGCGGTCCGTGAGTTCGAGCCCCGCGTCAGGCTCTGGGCTGATGGCTCAGAGCCTGGAGCCTGTTTCCGATTCTGTGTCTCCCTCTCTCTCTGCCCCTCCCCCGTTCATGCTCTGTCTCTCTCTGTCCCAAAAATAAATAAACGTTGAAAAAAAAAATTTTTAAAAAAAAAAAAAAAAAGCTCTGAGAAAGGGGCACCTGGGTGGCTCAGTCAGTAAGTTGTCTGACTCTTAATTTTGGCTCAGGTCATGATCTCAGGGTTCGTGAGATCGACCCCCCTGTCAGGTTCCACCCTGAGAGTGTGGGGCCTGCTTGGGATACTCTCTCCCCCTCTCTCTCTGTCCCTGCCCCGCTTGCTCTTGCTCTCGCTCAAAATAAATAGATAAAAAAAAATTAAAATGCTTGGGGAAAACAGTTTCCAATATGGGATTCTATACCTAGCTCAACTGTCATGAAAAGTACAGTTAGCGCAAAAGCACTTGTAAACCAGATCTCAAAACATCTACTTCCACGCTGCCTTTCTCAGAAAGTCTGTGAAGGATGTCTGAACCAGAGATTAAGCCAAGAGAGGGGATGGTGGGGTCAGGGATGGAGGAAGCAGGCAGAGAAGAGGGGCAAGGGGTTACCCAGGATGATGGCAGAAGAGGCCCCAGGACAGACTGTGCCAAGGCCCTGGAGGCACCAGGAGGGATATGGTGCAGACATCAAGGGGGTGGGGGCTACCCTGCTGGAAAAATTACATGCAAATTTGAGATAAGACTTCTAGAAAACTCCATGAAAAAAAGGCAATTATTATTTCCAAGAAAAACTAAAAGTTGTACTAAAAAAATGTAATTCTAGTGGCTCATGACTATCTTTGCAATCCGTCATAATGTGAACACTCGGTGATTAAACAATAAATGGTGATCTAACACTATTTTGGGGGCAGAAGGAGAACTGACCTATTCCAGAGACAGAGGGGAACAGGTAATGTCCCAAACAGAACAGTCTAGAAACAGCAGCATAAACGTGTTATTTAGAAATCTGGAAATAAATGCCAAGAACCCGCTCAGATTGAAAGTGAGCTCCTCCAGGAGATGGAAGGGGCAGAGATACCTGTTCTGTCCTTTTAAACCACAAAGGACTATTCAACACCTTAAGACAGAAATATATCAAACTCAAAATCAAATCCAAAATATGAGAATAACATACAATACAAACTTTATACACAAGCCTTTAGCGGTAACGGCATGGTTCCCTCACCAAGACAAGGCACGTCCAACCTATGCCCGACGTGACTTTGTTCAGTTCCTTCCACAATCCCAGCTCACAAATGGATAAACAGAGGCACGGCACCAGGGCGCCATCAGGGGCCAAGTGAACAGGCAGCCCTGGTGGGCGCCGACCACCCACCCGCTCTCCACCTGGGGCCCTTCACCCCGGCGACGCTCCATATTGCTACAAATCAAATCATTTTAAATTTCCCAGAAGTCAAAAAAGCAAACTGAAAACACACACACACACACACACACACACACACACACACACGCACTCAAACCACCAAACTGAACAATAAAACATAAACTCAGGGTCCCCTCCACCCACCGACATCGTGGATACTGTCTCTCGTTCACCCAGCGAACGCGCAGGCAGCAGCGTGAGGCTGGGTCAGCAGGCGTCTCTGTCCGACTGCACGCAGAGCGCCTTTGAAAGATTCCTTAGCTGTCAGCTAGGCATTCCTGCCTCTCCTGGTTCTGAACCTCGCTCAGGGGAAGTGGCAGAGCTGCTGGGTCACAGTCCGGCTGCCTGGGGTGGGGACAAATCGGCCGGGTCATCCTGGAGGCCTCAAAGACACAGAAGGAGACACAGAGACCAGTCGTAGATGAAGTGCCCTACTCTACCTATTTAGGATAACCCTAAAAATAAGCTGCCACTCCAAATACACCTGTGGGGGTTTTGCGGCGCTGTCTCCCGTGCTGTAACTTTATTACCAAAAACAATCTCAACGCTGGATGAGAAATTGGTTCAGAAGGCTTACTTTGCTTTTCTGTCCCTCCCATAAAGCAACACACACTTACAGAGTGGGATCCCTGGGCCTAGAGCTGGGGCCCCACAGGAACACAAAAGGCCCATCCAACTCTTAGGGGCAGTGGTTGTGGGGACAGTGGCCCTAAGTACCACTCACTCTGCAAGAGCAAGGGAAACGGCACAAGCAAAGGCCCTGTGGCAGCAGGGATTAATTAAGCAAGACCAGCCAGACCCACCCAGACCCTGGCCCCTAAACTCCTCTTTGCTGTGAGCAAGGAAGGGGGAGGCACAAAAAGTAAACTTTCTCGGGATGCCTGGGTGGCTCAGTCAGTTAAGGGTCTGACTTCGGCTCAGGTCACGATCTCACGGTTCATGGGTTCGAGCCCCACGTCGGCACGTCAGGTCCTGCGCTGACAGCTCAGAGCCTGGAGCTGCTTCAGATGCTGTGTCTCCCTCTCTCTCTGCCCCTCCCCCACTCGCACTCTATCTCTCTCCATCTCTCATAAATGAATAAACATTTAAAAAATTAAAAAAAAAAAAACAAACCTTTGTTCGTTGGATATAAACACCAAAGACACATCAAACCTGGAATAGAGGTTTATCCTCAGTAGGACTGGGCTGGCTCCCCCTCTCCCCAGAAAAGCGTGTCCCTGAAACAGCTCCCAGTCCTGGGAAAGGAAACCCCTCTGGCCTGCTCTTTGGACCCTCAGGAGTCTGAAGCCTGACCCCAGGCACCCGCCGCCCTGAGGTCCGACCCGGTGGCTCGACCCACAGGGGCTCAGTCTGTAACATCTGGGTGGTCAGACGAGATGTGGCCTTTGCCACTACACAAACAGCAGAGGGGACAAGGCAGGAATATGGACGGCTTCGGGGACAGGGAGTGCCCACTGGAACTACGGACAGGCCCACGTCCGCACCACGGTGACACCTGACAGGAGGGGCTGAGGGCGGCATCCACCGGGCGGAGGGAACCGTCCAGGGCTCTCGGCTGCTCTGGGTGACCGACTGGTGTCCAGACGGCCCAGAGCCGATGTCTGGAAGGTCAGCAGGACCACACTCCCCGCAGAGTTGGGCAAACGGCACACACAACTCCTTTCGTGACTATCAGCGGCTCTGAACTTTGTGATGGCACCTTGTCGGCGGCTGACGCGCAAAGACAGGAGGGATACGAGACCCCATGCGGATTTGACCAGGACAGACACAGGTGAAACACAGCCCAGACCCCTCTGACGGCAGCAACACACACTGGGGTCTTTTGGGGGGTTCGCTCCCCCAACCTGTCCCTGCTCTTTGGCTCTGACCAAACCCTGCTGACGCCCCGGAAGCCACCTGCTCAGGCCCAGCTCCGGGTCCCCCCGCAATGGGTCAGCACCGTGAGGGTTCACATCGGCCGCACACTAGCAGCACGTGACCACACGGAAGGAAAGAGGCCAAGATGTCCCAGACATCCCAAGAAACTATGACACAGCTAATTTCTCCTCATTGGCAAGCACACACGTGAGCCGACACCCCTGCTCCCTCTCCTCTCCCACGCACCCATCAGCACACCCTGAATTTCCTAATTCGAGGACCAAAACTAACGAGTTACCCCTGTGACCCGGGCTGGCAGCACAGAGACGATCCCTCCTGCTCCTGGGGGAGGGGTGGGCTTGCTCAGAGGCCTCCCCATCACCCGGGCACCGTCCACACGAGGGGCCATCCCATCCGCCCCGGCAGCCCGTCCCCCCAGGCCGTCAGCTCCCCGCCAGCCCCAGGAAGGGGGGGGGGGTTGCCTGCTGTGGTTGTTTTCTGGGTTTTTTTGTTGTTGTTGTTGTTGATTTTTACAAAAACACCTTGCAAAATGGACGTCAGAAATCACCCCCGTTCCCACATCCCCACCAGCAACCGAGCGGCCCCTAGGCGCATCTGGGTCTACCTCCGACCATCTCAGCACGGAAAACCGGACGCTGGCCCCACACTCATCGCCGACACCCGAGGACCCCAATGGAGCGAGCCGGGCACGTCAACACCGGCCGAGCCGCCCAGACTCCGACACGACGCTGTCGTCAACGCGAACACGGGGCCGGGACCGGCAGGGGCACGCACAGCGGGAGCAGCCCTGCGGGGCCCGGTGCGGGGAGGCAGGTGCTGGCCGCGGCCGGGGGCGGCGGCCCCGCGGACCCCTCGCCCGCAGCGATGCGGAGGGAGCAGCCGGCGGCGCTCACGCACGGTCACGGCGGACTGGAGTCGCCCGGACGAGCCCCCCCCGCCGCAGCCACGCTCCCCGCGGCCAGAGCCCCCCGAGGACCGCGAGGCCGTTCATCTCCCGGGGCCGCCCGGCCGCGCTGACAGGCCGCGCGTCGCTTCCCGGGGATACGTTTCCTTCCGGCACCCCCCGCGTCGGCAGCTCCTCCGGGGCCTGTCAGCTCGGAAACAGGAGCCTCCGGCCGCCCGGCCGCCGCATCCCTGCCCCCGGCGCCCGTGGCTGGAACATCTGTGCGGCGCCGAGGCTGCGGGCCAGGCCGCCGGCCGGGACCCAGCCGCCGGGCAGCATCGCCGCCTCGCGCGGGGCCTGCGGCCCCGGACAGAAAGGCACAAGCGATGTGCATTACTCACCGGGCTTTCTTCCCCCCCCTGCTCGGCACAGGGTTCTTTATGCTCTACGGAGCGGTGGGCGTGAAGGGAGGCATCTTCCTAACCCTCCCTGCGCCGGCGCTGCCCTCCGCTCCCCTCCGGGCCCACCGCGGGCAGGGTGCGCTCAACGGCGAGGAGCAGGTATTTAAAGGCAGGCTGGCCGGCCCGTCCCCCGCCTCTCACATCCCTGCCTCCTCGTGTCTCCAGGCCGGGTGGTACCCGGCTCCCCTGGGAAGCTGGGGCCGGCAGCTGAGGCACCAACTAAAACACGGCCTGGATACCGAGGAGCTGACGTCACATGAAAACAAGCATCTCTGCATTAGGACGGTCCTGAAAGAGGACGCGGGGCAGCGGCCACAAGGAGGGCAGCTCGGCCTCAGAGCCTTTGGAGTGCAGTGTCCGTGGGACAGGGCCCAAGCGGCTGTGCCCCCCCCCCCAGGTCAGGCCCCTGGGCAGGGTGCGGGAAAGCAGGGGCCTTTTGAGTGCGAGTGACCCCCCCCCCACCACCGGGTCCAGAGACTCAGAACGCGTCCCGAGGCCTGGGTGCCGTGGCCCCAGAAGGGAAGGGGGACAGAAGCCATGGTCCCGGCCATCGTGGCTACAGGGGAGCCCACCCCCAATTCCCTCCAATTCCCAAAAACCCCAGGAAAAAGACACTGTCAGCCTAGGCCGGGGAGCTCGTCCAGCCTGCCTGGAGTCATTGGACTTGCAATGACCCTCCATGGCCGGGATTCACGCTGGGGGCTGGGGGCTCAGGGGGCACCTCTCCCCTACCGAGTACCAAAACACACCCTGCCCGGGACCTGCACACGCCTGGTTCGAACACCCCCACCCACCACTTACAAGCAGGCGCCGGGGCTCCCACATCTGTGCTCGCTCCTGCACACGAACAGACTCAGGGCCAAAGCTCTGGGTTCAAATTCCAGCCCCGTCCGTCGCTCACAGTGGGGCCTGAAGTCACTTGGGGGCTCCAATCACCCTGCCGCTGAGTGGCCACGGGAAGGCATTTCACACACCGCGAGCCGTGAAGGTAACACTGAGGCTCCCCCCGAGGCCCAGGGCCCCCGAGTCTCCACCACAGGGAGCGAGGGCTGGGGGACACAGGCTCGGGGCTCCAAGCATCAAGTTAAAAATGGCTTGTAATTTCTCAAGAACGTGGAATTTACACAAAACACGCATTTGAGAAATTTCAGCCCCTGCGGCTCATCTGTCTAAGGCAGCTGAGGCGCTGGGGCACAGACCGCTTGATTACTACCTGGCCTTTCCAGAAAGTGTGCAGACCCCTGGCTGAGACTACAAAGTCGTAAAGTAACTGAACCACCACGTCTACACAGGGCTCAGCGGGAAACCCCAACGTAGCCCAAGTCCACCGCAAGCAAAGCCTTGAGCTTTAGGGCACAGCCCCTGTCCTCCAGCCAAGCGCACACTTCAATCCGGACCAGAACATCCAGTTTCGAAGATCTCAGAAAACCCAGGCTCAACTGGCCGGCTGCTAATTCTATCTAACGGAAGCCCGAAGCCCGTACTAGTTGGATGACTAGCTTTGAGTTTGTTGCAAGTAATTTGAGACAAAGGTGAATGAAACACCATTTTTATGAAAACAATAGACACACCTATAAATAGCAGGGAATGGGCATATTCCAGAAGGACTATGCGCCCAAGGGCTTCAGCCCCCAAGTCCCTGCTCCACCAACTGGTCCAACCTAGAGCCCCTCACCCCCGGGCTCTTCCCTCCTCCCAGTACTGCCGACAACCCTCCCGCAGGGCCAAACGCACCCACAACCGCCCGCAGGGCCCTAATACGCCTGACCAGCTGGGCGGGCTGGGGGTGGGGGCAAGCTGGCCTCACCACAGACTCAGCTCGTTCCTGCAGCCCCCACGCAGCCCCGCGAGGTGGCCACTAGTACAGACCCCTTTCCGGGGAAAGGAAGCCCAGGGAGGCACGCCCACCTGCCTGAAGCCACACAGCGGGCTACCCGCGTGTTACACCCACCACCTTCTCCGGTCTCAGGAACACACTTCTCACACCACAGACTGTACACCCGGCTTCCAGCCAGTGTGGCCGTGTGGGTCACGCCCAGCCAAGTCCCCCTCCCTGAGTAACCCTGCCTCCAGGCAGCCGTCCAGCCTCAGGGAAGCTTCTAGCCAGACTGTGCCCTGGGCCATGGGCGGGGCAGGCAGGAGCCAGAGAGCAGGGCCAGGGGAGTGAGGCTGGGCCTGGCCCGGGGGGGTCCTGCCACGGCCCAGCAAGAGGTTCTCTGCCACCCCCTTCCCGTCACCACAGCTCTTCCCCACCAGCCCCAACCCAGCCCCTCTTTTGGGGCCACTGCTCCTCTGAGCCTCTGGACAGATGTGTCCAGGTGAGCCCAGCGTCCCCCCACACAGGTCAGCAACATTTGTCAGCCTGTGTCAGGACACCCGCCTTTAACATCTCAGTCTCAGGCTGTGGAAACCTTCCTTCCCGGGAGTGGAAGTGGAAATGGCCTGGGGCCGGGCCTGTTACCACCCGCCCCACAGCAGCTGGTAGGAGGAGGACTTCAAAAGCTCCCGAACGCCTGGGGCTCCCGACAGGTGAGGAAGCCTGTCCCAGCCCACAGGGCAGCAGACAAAGGGCAGATAAAGGCAAGCTCACATCATCGTCCAGGCCAACCCCAGACCCACAGGGTCACGCTGGGGGGTGGGTCTGACCTCTCAGGGTCCTGACCCAGATACAACCTCCCTTCAACCACAGAGGCCTTGCCGCGGGGGTCAGGCTCAGGCCCAGAAGCCACTTCTGCTGCCCCTGCCCAAGAAGGGAGCGTGTCTACAGGGCCCAGTCCAGCTCTAAGTCAGGCGAGACTCCTCCTCCTCCAGGAAGCCCCCTCGGGACATCACAGAGGCCCTGGGAGCCTCTCTCACTGTCAGGACGGCCCCTCTTGTTAACGGCATTGAAGTCCACCACCTGGGCCTCAGTCCTCTACGGACATGCTGAATAAGCACTTACTGAGCACATACAATCCCATCACTCGCGTTGTTTTACAGACAGAGGCGGAGTCACAGACACTCGGGGGGAGGAGCTGGAGGGAAGAGGCAGCGCCCACCAGCGGCCACCACCAGGAGCCACGAGTCGGAAGGCGCCCTCTTGGAGCCCCCTGCTCAGACTTCGGGCCTCAGACCCAGGCAGGGCCACTCTGTGCTGCGCTGGTGGCCCTTGGCTGCAGCAGCCCTGGGGCTGGGGAGTCAGAGAGGGGCGGCCCCTCCCAGGAAGGGACCTCGGACCCCGCCCACCATCAAGCCCACGCAGCCTCCGCTGTCTCGCCCTCACCCTCACCAGGCCCCACCCCCTTCACCTGGTGACACCCCCAGTTAAGAGCACTGTTCTGCTGTCTGTCACAGTGACCGTCTGCTTCCAGGGAGCCATGGCCCAGGCGTGTGTGATGCGTTAGTAACGTCCCCCCACTCCCAAGTGAGACAGTTGCTGCATCTTGCGGGTAAAACGGCCCAGGTTCCCTGAGCCCCAGCTACAAACCAGAGCCAGGTGTGCTGCATCTCGGGCCCAAGAGCGGGGGCCACTCGAGACGCATGCACGTTCCAGACGGATCAAAGACCTACACGCAAAAAACAAAAGTCTGCCCTTTGGGGTAGCCAGAAAGGAAAATATTAACAGATTTGAACACGCAAAACTCACAACAACAACATTTCTGCGTGACCGGAGGTACAAAAAGGCACGAGACAGAGGAGCGGCTTGGGCGACGACAGTCTGCCCTGCACACCAGTGCCGGGAAGAGCCGCCCGAATGAGAACCGGCGGGTGTGGCTGTGAACGGAGCTGCGCACAGGGAGTGAGGCCCAGCCACTCGCGAGGCCACAGAGCCCCTCTGTGCAGCCACCACCTTTCTCTCGGCCTCGGGTGGCCTGGAACGGCAGGTGGGCGTCCCACACTGTTTCCGGGCCTCAACAAACTGCTAGGGCCACCCCAGGCCTGCCTCACTCACTGTCCCTTCAGGGCCACGGGTGGCCTGCTCACCTCTCCCACAGAGCCCTGGCCGCCCAAACTGCCAGGATTCTTAATTCCTTATTGTGCCACAGGCCTCGTCCCAGAAAGCCCCGGAAACGTGCTGCCACTTGGTGGGAGGGACCCTCCTGGGTCACTCGGCTCCTGCGGGGCCCTCGTTGCTGACGGCAGGGAGCCTGGCCTCGCAGCCGAACCCCCAGAGCACATTCACCCCATCACTTGCACCCGACGGGCAACCTCAGGCAACTGAGGTCAGCTCGCACGGGACCCGGGGCTGGACGGAAGTCAGGCCGCCTCTAAAGGGGGGACGCTCAGGGGACCCTGCTGACAGTTCACCCTGATGATGCCTCAGCAGGTACAAACTGTACGGTGTGGCCAAAACCAAGCTACCCGTTCGGGACTTTTGAAGCCTGGAGCCTGCGGGAGAATGTTCACAGCAGGGCGCTCCAGAAAGAGCCGCTGGGGAAACAGCCAAGTGCCCACCAGCACGCGAACGGATAAACACACTGCGGGAGATCCAGACAGAAGGTAATAAGGACACAGAGGTCTTCACACAACAACCCAAGGCGGCCTCACAGACCCGCACAACGCTCCGCTCAACAGCCGCACCCACGTTCTCAGGCGTCCGCGGGACATCCTCCGGGACACCACAGGTGAGGCCGCGAGTCTCAATGGATTTTAAAAGACAAATGTCACACAAAGTGTCTTCTCCGACCACAGCAGGACGGAGTCAGAAGCAAATCACAGAAAGAAAACTGGAAAAGTCGCCCTGTCCACCGATGAGACAGCGGATGGATCAAAAGAGAAATCACAAGGGAAATAAAACAAACTTAGAGACGGATGAAACCAGAGGCGTGGGGAGCGGGGGGCCCTGCCGCTGTGGAGCCAACACCAACACCGGAAACCAAGGACGGTCGCCCGCCAGCCAGCTAAATTCTCGACTTACGGACTGGAAGAAGAAGATGAAACTAACCCGAAGCTAGCAGGAAGGAGGAAATAACAAGGATTAGAGCAGAGATCAACAAAATGGAAAATACAGAAATAGAAAAAAAAAAAAAAATCAATGAAAACAAGAGTTGGTTCTTTGAAAAGATCAACAGAATTGACAAACTTTTGGGGCTCCTGGGTGGCTCAGTCGGTTGAGCGTCCGACTTTGGCTCAGGTCACAATCTCGCAGTTCGTGGGTTCCAGCCCCGCGTCAGGCTCTGTGCTGACGGCTCAGAGCCTGGAGCCTGCTTCGGATTCTGTGTCTCCCTCTCTCTCTGCCCCTCCCCACTCATACTCTGTCTTCTGTCTCTCAAAAATAAATAAGAAACATTAAAAAAAAAAAAGGATTTCTCAAGGGGCGCCTGGGTGGCTCAGTCGGTTAAGCGTCCAACTTTGGCTCAGGTCACTATCTCACGGCTCATGAGTTCAAGCCCTGCATCAGACTCTGTGCTGACAGCTCAGAGCCTAGAGCCTGCTTCAGATTCTCTCCCTCTCTCTCTCTCTCACCCTCTCTCTCTCTCTCTCTCTCTCTCTCTGCCCCTCCCCCACTCATTCTCTCTCTCTCCCTCTCTCTCAAGAATAAACATTAAAACTAAAAAATAAAATAAAATAAAACATGGCTTCTATAAATAAATGAATAAATAAAATTTTAAAAAGGATTTCTCTTAAAATAAACAAACATTAAAAAAAAAAAGAAATAGGAAATATAAACAGACCTACAATCAGTAAAGAGATTGAATCGATAATCAAAGATCTCCCGACAAAGAAGGCCCTGGCCCAGACAGCTTCACTGGTGAATTCTACAGAACATTTAAAGAACTAACATCTATCCTTCTCAAACTTTTCCAAAATGCTGAAGAGGAGGGAAATCCGTGAACTCATTCTAGGAGGCCGGTGTAACCCGATACCAAGCCAGGTAGAGACACTACAGGAAGAGAAAACTACAAACCAGTATTCTTATGATCACTGATGCAAAAGGAAACAGAACTCAGCACCATAGCGCGTGACCAAGTGGGATTTGCCCCAGAACGCAGCAATGGCTCCACATGGGAACGACCAATCAGTGTGATACACATGAACAGAATGGAGGGAAAAGCCACTGACAAAGAAAGGGCATTTCATGAAGATAAAAATCCTTTCATGGTAAAAATACTCAACAAACAAGGGAGAGAACAATATGGCAGATGGGGAGGCGGAGAGGAGGAGAAGAGGGGAGCTGCTGGCTGAGAGATGGCTGTCGATGGTGGGTGTGGGGACACTGGGGACTGGGAAGGTCTCAGGAACCATGTAAGGAAGTTCCTAGAGCAATCCGGACCCTTCACACACCCTGATTTCCAGCCGAGCACCAAATCTCTCCAGTCTTTGTTAGATTCACGCAAAGTTCTAGTCACTGGAGGTGGTGGCTTAGGATGGGAGCTCCTGGAAAGTCTGACGTTGTCTGGTTTTAGACAGATTCACGTTGTAGACATGGACACTATAAATGTTTCCAATCTAAATAGGCAGTTTTTATTTAGGCCTAGAGATGCTAGAAGACCTCAGGCTGAAGCTGCTGAATTTCTGCATGTTAGAGTTCCCAACTCCATGGAACGTAGTTCCATATCCTCTTGACAAAAATTACTTCTTTTATTTACTTATTTTTTTAAGTTTAGCTATTTTTGAGAGAGACAGAGACAGCATGAGCTGGGTAGGGGCAGAGAGAGAGAGAGAGAGAGAGAGAGAGAGAGAGAGAGAGAATCCCAAGCAGGATCCATGCCGCCAGCACAGAGGCCCCACGGGGCACGAACTCACGAACCTGTGACATCATGACCTGAGCTGAAACCAAGATGCTTAACCGCTTAACCTACTGAGCCACCCAGGCCCCCAAGTGACTTCACCTTTAAAACAACAACAACAAAATCCTCGGCAAACAAGGAACAGAAGGCACCACGCGTGTTTTCTCCCCCCAGCGCCAAGCAGTGAACTCAATTCTGATGCTCTCTACCTGAAGTCACACCAGATCCCACAGGTGAAGGGTTCGGTCTACGAGACCGCTGCCTCCCCACTTCAGAGGCCAGTCACCAATCCAGGCTGTCAACTGTGTGCTGTTGACCGAATGGCTACAGATGACGCATTCCCTCAACCCCTCCCAGGTGGGATTAATTTGCTGGAGTGACTGGATTAACTCGGCAACAGACGGACGGAAGAGATCCACAGGGCAAGATGTGGGGGAAGGGCGTGGGGCTTCCACACTCTACACAAGCCCCTGTCCCCACATCTCCCTGGGTCACCGCCAGACACCGCCCCCACCCACCCTCCTCACGGGGTTTTACGGAGGCAGGATGGATTCAACCTCCAGCCCTTCTCTCCTCCCAAGAGGTGGGGGGGGGGGGGTAAGACTATAAACTGCTCTAGTCACTAGGTCTTTCTGGTCACCGCCCCATCCTGAGGCTATCTAGAGGCCCCAACCCAAACCCCCTCATTATCATAAATTCTAATGTGTTCAAAAGGTACTCTTAAAGAATGACACTCCCATGACAAAGAATGACAAAAGACACTCGCCTTGCCCAGGAGATTCCCAGGGACTTAGGAGCTCAGCCAGAAATTGGGGACAAAGACCATATACAAGTCTCATTATGGCCACAAAGGAAACTACGCACCTCGACGTGGTAAAGGCCATATATGAACATCCCCGCAAGCATCTCCCTGAGTGCTCAAAGACTGAAAGCATTTCCTCCAAGATCAGGAACAAGGCAAGGATGCCTGCTCCCTCTTCCACACACTAGAAGTTCTAACGGGAGCAGTCAGGCAAGAAAAAAGAATAAATAAAAGCACATCCATTGGAGAGGGAAGAGTAAAATGATCTCTGTTCACAGATGATACAGAAAACACTAACGATTCCACAAAAAAGTCGTCGGAACTAATACACAAATTCAGCAAAACAGCAGGATGCAAAGCCAACACCAGAATCAGCTGCATTTTTATACACAAGCAACGAGCAACCCAAAAAAAGAAATTCAGAAAGCACTTCCATCTTACAATAGCATGAAGAATAAAGTACTTACTAAACCCACGAAGGAGGTCAAAGACTTGCACACTGAAAACTACAACATCGTGCTGAAAGACAATAAAAGTAAACATCCCGCGTGTACGGGCGGGAAGGCTTCACGTCGTCGTCGTGTTAATACCACCCGAACCAACCAAAGATTCCATGCAACCCCTAGCAAGAGCCCAACGACATGTTTTTGCCGAAACAGAAATCCTCATCCTAAAAATCATCTCCAGGGACCCAGAACAGCCAAACCGTCTTGCAAAGGAACAAAGCCGGAGCCCTCACCCTCCCTGATTTCAAGACGTACTACAGTAACCAAAACGGCGTGATGTTGGCATAAAAGCAGACTTTCGACGTCCAAGAGAACAGACAGTCCAGAGGCCAACCCTCCCACGCCGGTCAGGTGACTCTTGAGAAGGGCCGTTCAATGGGGAGAGGTTGGTCTTTTCAACAAACAGGCACTGGGAACACTGGACGTCCCCATGTCAAAGAATGAAGCTGGACCCCTACACCTCACGCCATATACGAAAATTAACCCCAAATGCATCAGAGACCTCAATGTAACGCCTGAAATTATAAAACTCTTTGAAGAAAACGTAGGATAAAACTTGACCACATTGGGGCGCCTGGGTGGCGCAGTCGGTTAGACGTCCGACTTCAGCCAGGTCACGATCTCACGGTCCGTGAGTTCGAGCCCTGCGTCGGACTCTGGGCTGATGGCTCAGAGGCTGGAGCCTGTTTCCAATTCTGTGTCTCCCTCTCTCTCTGCCCCTCCCCCGTTCATGCTCTGTCTCTCTCTGTCCCAAAAATAAATAAACGTTGAAAGAAAAAAAAAATTTAAAAAAAAACAAAAAAAAGAAAAAAGAAAACAAAACTTGACCACATTGTAGTCGACAGTTTCTTGGATGGGATACCAAAAGCAGAGGCAAAAACAACAAAAACGGACAAACTGGACTTCATGAAAAGTTAACAGTTTTGTGCATCGAGAGACACGATCCAGAGCGGAAAGACGACCCACAGAGTGGCAGAAAGTATGTGCAACCATACAGCTGATGAAGGATTAAAACCCAGAATGTAAAAGGACTCCCCAAACCCAGCAGCAGGAACATTAACAACCGCACTCAAAAACGGACCAAGGACACAAACGGACATTCTCCAAAGAACACACCGCGTGGCCAAGAAGTCCAGGAAAAGATGCTCAGCATCACCCACCCTCAGGGAAATGCGGGTCAGCACTACGAGAGGCCCCCTGACACCCATGGGGATGCTTCAGAAAACGGAGGGGCAGCTGGGCTTCTCAGTCGGGTGGGCATCTGACTCTTGATTTCGGCTCAGGTTATGATCCCAGGGTCGTGGGATGGAGCCCCGTGTGGGGCTCTGTGCTGAGTGTGGAGTCTGCTTAAGATTCTCTCTCTCTCTTCCTCTGCCCCTCTCCCCCACTCGCTCACTCACTAAAATTAAAAAAAAAATAAAATAAAAAGGGAATTGGAAACTGGTAAGTGCTGGTGAGGATGTGGGGAGTTTGGGACCCTGTGCACAGCTGGTGGGAACAGTGTGGAAACCAGTGTGGCAACAGAAACACCACATGACCCAGCAGCTCCACTTCTGAGTATATATCACCCCCCCCAAAACTGAAAGCAAGATCGAAGAGATATTTGTACATCTGTGTTCGCAGCAGCACAATTCACAAGAGCTGAAGCAAGGAAGCGACCCAGTGGGTCCATAGATACGATGGAATATCATTCAGCCTTAGAAACACAAGGAAATCCTGTGATGCTACAGGTCATACGCTACGTGGATGAACCCTGAGGACGTTCTGCTACGTAAAATAAACCAGTCACAAAAAGACAAATCCTGTTTGACTCCACTTATGTGAGGTACTTCGACTAGTCAAAGTCATAGAACGGAGAGAGGCAGGGGCTGGGGGAGGTACCGGTGGGAACAGAGCTTCAATTTTTTTTTTTTTAATGTTTGTGTGTTTATTTTGAAAGACGGAGAGAATAAGCACGAGCAGAGGAGGGGCAGAGAGAGAAGGAGAGAGAGAGAATCCCAAGCAGGTTCCCTGCTGTCAGTGCAGAGCCAGACGTGGGGCTCGAACTCACGAACCGTGAAATCACTACCTGAGCTGAGATCCAGAGTCCAGAGCCCGGGAGATGGATGGTGCTGACTGTTGCGTAACAGGGTGAATGTGATTAATATCAACGAACCAGCCACTTAGAAATGGTCAAGGGGCACCTGGGGGGCATCCAACTCCTGATTTGGGTTCAGGTCATGATCTCATGGTTCATGGGATCGAGCCCCACGTCGGGCTCTGTGCTGACAGCGTGGAGTCTGCTTGGGATTCTCTCTCTCCCTTTGTCCCTCCCCTGCTCACACCCATGCACTCCCTCTCAAAATAAATAACCTTAAAAAAATGGTCAAGACGGCAAGTCTTACGCTGTATGTAATTTACCACAGTAAAAAACCGGGAAAAGAAGCAACGTGGTTTTGACATGCACCATAACAGGGATGAAGGTGGAAAATGTCATGCTAAGGGACAGAGGTCAGTGACAAAGTGCACATCCCATGACTCCATTTACAGGAAATGTCCAAAGCAGGTAAATCCAGAGCCGGAGCGCCAAGCCGTGGCCGTGGGGGGCTGGGGGGAGCAGGGAATGGGGAGCGGCCGCCGACGGGCGGGAGGGAGAGGTGGCACAACACTGGATGTCCTAACTGCCACAGAGTCACTCGCTCCACAGTGGCCAAAACGGTGCATTTTATGTCATGTGTACTTTACACGATCTTGTGAACCTCTATAAGAACGACTAAGTTCAGATTAACAACCCGAATAGAATGTGCTGGACGGTGTTTTGCTGAAAGTGGACACAGGCCAGAGGGTGCAGGGTGGCCCTTCCAGCTGGACGCGCCCCCAGGTGCCACCGCGGGACTGCACTTCTGCCGCCCGTCCGTCCATCAGTCCGTCCAGCCCTCCTCTCGTGGTCCCGACACGGCTCCGGGGCGCCACTCACCTGGCACCCGTCCGACCCTTCTCGCTCCCCAGGCATCAGGCGTGCTGACCAATAACACTGGATGTGAGTGCCCACACAGGCACCAAAATCTCACCGCACACCGTGGCCATCGGTGACCAGAACGGATTTTTTCTTGGCATTAAAATCAAGCCAGAAGAGCAAAATATTGGGGAGAAGTCCAACACTCAAAGAGCCCAGGGCCCAGGGGACCCGCGTGAGGAAGGCGTTCTGCTCACACACCCCTGGCCAGCAGGTGAGGCAGCCCTGGTCCTGTGTGCCCGGTGC
Organism: Lynx canadensis; assembly: GCF_007474595.2. NCBI lineage: Eukaryota > Metazoa > Chordata > Mammalia > Carnivora > Felidae > Lynx > Lynx canadensis. The sequence goes on along the minus strand of NC_044310.1, from coordinate 908,189 downwards.
AGGGATGTGGGTGTGCGCGGCCGGGATCCGTGCGCAGGGGGAGACAGCACCTGTCAGCCGGCCTCAGCCCCTCCCTGGGACCGGCTGCCTCCAGGTGCCGGCGGTATGATCAGCAAGGCCGAGTGGCCATCAAAGCTCCAGAGCCACCCTCGAAGCATCTCAAGGACAGTGCTTTCTAGAAGCTCCCTACATTCTCTGCATTCCTGCACAGCGACACAGCCACTGCCCGGCACTCCCACGTCTACCGCTCTGGGGGCAGAAACCCCGCACCCTCCTGCACTCCAGAGGCTGAGCCCACACAAGGCCAGGTCAACTCCCATCGACAGCTGGGTGCCCCTCTGGGGGGGGGGGGGGCTCCTGCGGGAGGGCCCGCCCCCGGCTGGCAGGTCAGCCCTCTGGCCTCCATGGCTCGCGGGCCAGCCCCTCTCCCACCCCCTCCTCAGTGCGTTTCCTGGCCTCCAACTCAAGCTGCAGGCTCACCCGGCCCGCCCTGCCCCCTGCTCCCCCTCTGAGCGTTTAGGTGTTTATCTGGCCATCGCCTGCCTCCCAGCTGGGAGGTCCTGGGGCTCCTGCTGCCCGCACCCAGCCTGGCAGCGCCGGGCGCCGAGGCACAGGCACGACTGAACGAAGGAACGTGCCCCTATAGCTTCTTCCGCTCTCCCCGAAACCGTCCCCACGTCCAGCACCCGCCCACCCACCAGGGCAGCGCGCCCAGCCAGCCCCGCGAGTTCTGGCTCCGTCAGACCACCCTGCTCCACTGCTGCCAGGATTCCACAGCCTTGCTGTCTGCTCTTTCAGGGTCCCCAGTTCTCTCTGGAAGCCCCAAGGCCACTCCCCAGTCACCAGCCACTCTCTCCTCGACACGAAGGGTCCCCGAGTCCATCTTCAGCCCCAGTGCTTTAAGCCCAACGCTCACGCACACAACCCACTCAATACCTCCACCGGGTCCGGGGGGCCGCAGGAACTCGGCACAGACCAAGGGACCCGACAAGAGGCTGACCCAGAGCCCGCCCCTGGGTCCCCTGTTGGGAAGGGGCTGAGGGGAGCCCAACGCGCAGGCACCCAGGCCGGCCCGGAGGTCAGTGCTCACAACACAGAGGGCAGGACACGGGGCCGGGGGAGGGTCTGGGTGGCTGGTGAGTGATTCACGCCCCACATGAGTGCCCTGTCTTCAAGGACAGGGCGGGACGGAAGTGCTCTGCCTGCTTGGGGTCCGATGGCCCCTGGGACGAGGTCAGAAGCTCTCCTCCGGCCCCACTGCTCCTGGGACTCCGTCCCCTACCAACAGCCCCACGAGGAGATGGCCCGGGGAGGGGGCAAACGACCAGGTGCGGGCGTGGCAGCAGCTGGGGCAGATGCCCCAGCCCGGCCCCTCCCTCCTCAGGGAGATCAGGGCTTTCCTGGACTTTTCCTTACGGCACCGATGGACAGGCCAGCGCCGGGAGGGCAGCACTCGCTAGCCACGCACAAGGGCAACGGCAACCACGTGAGGCCGCATCAGCCACGCGCTCTGCCCCCGGTCGCTGCAGGAGGATACGTGTTCCTCAGCCACGGGCCACACAAGGCACCCATCTCCACATTCCCGACACGATGGGCCACGAATTCGAGCCAGAACACGCAACACGAGTCACAGGAAAATGTACTCACTGTGTTCTCCCGGACAAGGCATGCCTGGCTGCTCGGGGATGCTGGGGAACACTGGACAGAGGGAGAGAGAGCAGTCTGTCATTCGGCGCACTTTGCGGAGGTCCTGCTCCGAGTCGGGCTTCGCACACAAAGGCCACGTGGCTGACCAGCCCCCTCTGAGGAGATGCTCACGGGGCGCAACCGGGGAAGCCCAACCACACCGACGTCAAACCCCCTGTCACGGGAATTCAAAGTCCACTGAAAACTTCGGGGCGAAAAGCCGTCGGGGGACTCAGACAGAGCCGCCCAAGGAAGCCGGCCGGTGCGCAGCAGTAAGCCAGCACGGACAGGGGAGGACACACACCTCCTTCACAGAGGGACTTTGGAAAGCACGTTAGATTCCACTTCGTACTCAAGTGGAATCAAAATGAAGTATCTTAAAATATACCCTGGGCTTCCATACTAGATTATCAAAACAGAAGCTTACAAAGTATTAAACCCTAGCTGAAACAACAACCCTTCCCTTAATCTAGAAAATAGAAGTGGCTTTTTAAAGCACCTTAGCCGACAGCGTCCCGGCAGCAACTTAAGCGAGTTTACCGCCAGGAAGTGGGTGGGGCGAGACCTCCAGTTTATAAACCACATTTGCATAAAGAGCCTCAACCGATCCTGTACCCACCCACTACCCCAATAGCAGGGACAATGATGGTCCCACAGAAACCCTGGTCCTGAGCTCTGGTCGCTGCCCGCTCGCCCCGCGTAGAAGGGAATGCAGACGTGGCTGGTCGGCCACAGGTGCCAGAACCACGCTCAGACACCCTACAGAACCCCGAAAGTGCTGGGGGGCAGCCTGACACCCCCAATTTACAGAGGCTATACTGCAATGATAACAGCTCACATTTACGTGACTCAACGTGTAACCCAGCTCTGAGCTTACTGGGCTGAGGAGCGCTGGGAGCCAGGAGAGAGGCACAGGGAAGTTCTTGTCCCCAGACAGTGGTGCTGTGCACCGTCCGGGCTCCCCCCGCCCTCCTCGCTGGGGACAGGGACAGATGGAGGCCAGTGAGCGAGCCCAGGCCTCTGATGTGCCCAGAGATGCTGGCCTCCAGGGAATGGGAACGATGAGGACCAGCAACCAGAACCCAGGCTCCTGTGTCCAGTGAGAAGGAGCTTTTCTATCAGCCACAGCAGTTTTTATTTGGGTTAATAAAACATAAGAGAAAAAAAAAAACCCAAGCTGCACTGTATCCGACATCCTTAAATTCTCTCTGGAATCCCGACATTTTAAACCATGATCCTCCACGTGGCCTCTAGTCCCCCAGGCTGTCTGGGGGACGCTGGGCTCCCATCTCCCCAGACCACAGTGGAACCACCCCACCCCTCCAGCTGCCACTAACCGTGAATGGTGAGCCCTTCATCCCTGTGCTGACAGGCCAGGCGGAAGGCCTCCTCCAGCTCCATCTGGGAGGACACAGTGCAGGGGTCACCTAGGCGGGGCAAGAGACATCACTGAGGTCACCGCAGGCCTACGGCAAAGGGGTCCAACTCGAGTCTGGAAAGGCCACGTCTCTCTGCTCGGGACCAGCCGCCCACAGCACAGCTGGGAAGTCCAAGAACCAGCCAGACCAGGAATCAGCTCCGACCAGGGCCCCACATCAGAACCGGTGGATTCCCCCAAAGGGAAGTGAGTTCACCCTGAGCCCCGAGAAGGCCACCTGGAGAGCAAAACCGTGCTAACTCTCGGTTGGGCAAGATAAAGGACATTCTTCTTGGCTCAGTCCTGAACGAAAGCAGAGACTCCCTCCCCCCATCCTGGGTGGGAACACAGAGATGCACAGAACCCACACCCCGGGAGCTGCCCCCCACCCCCCAGCTTTCTCGGATGTGTGCACCGCGGGGCCCTAGCTACTCACCCTCCTGCTTTCCCCGAGAAAAGGAAAATCAGAAGAGAGCTCACCTTTCCAAATCACCTACCGGAAAACCCAGAACACGAGAGAGGAAGAACAGGGAGGAGGGCAAGGGCTGGCCCAGGCAGGGCGGCGAGACCCCTGCAGCCCTCTCCCCGCTGCCCTGGGGGCTCTCCTCCCTTCCCAGCCCCCAAACCAAGCTTCCCTGAAGGCAGCCTCTTCCCGGAAATGACTTCCAGCATCCCCCCAGGGAAGCTGGCTGTTAACCAGCTTAATTCCATAGTTTTAAACCTCCCTGAGGCAGGGCTGACCTAACTTCCCACAAGCACACGTGTGGAGATTTACGGTCTGTTGCCAGACCAAGGGCTACCTTCGTTGTCGACCCACTTGAGGGTGAGCGGGTGCCCCTGGTGGAGACTGCACATCTCTCTCACTTCCTCACAGAGCTCCTCGAAGGTCATCGCTGCGTCTAGGCTGGTGATCAGGATGTCCCTGGGGCAGAGGATGCACACGTTTCACCAAGGAGCACATTTAAATCAAATACTATTGATTTATTAATAACTGAGTTGATTAAATGAAAAATTTCCCAAACAAAATATTACAGGACCCCCAACAGAACCACTGTCCAGTTTTATTTTTTAATTACTACCATGAATGCCTTTGCACACAAAGATCTATTCTGCACCGGGACCTGCCTAACTGGGGGGAAAGAACGAGGCAGGGGCATCGGGAAGAGCCAGGCAAGCACTTGCTCAGGGACCAGGTTATTTGCCCATCAAAGGAGGGGGTGGGGGGTGTGCCCAGTGTGTTCAGCTCAAGCCCACGGGCTTCATCAGACCTTCCCCCAAAGCTGACGGCAGGGACAGCAGCCCAGGCTTGAGCTGGAGAAAGGGAAGACCCACAAGGCTGTTCCTGTGACCTCAGGAAAGTGGGCGCTGAGAGGCCACCCAGCATAGCGTCCGACTCGGGTCCACATCACCTGGAAATCTCCTCATGACACAGGTGCTGCCGGACCCTGCTGACACCCCAGTCACAGCACATCTTCCAAGGCCAAGCTGGGGGCCCCCTATTTTTAAGAATGGCGCCTGGGGCGCCTGGGTGGCGCAGTCGGTTAAGCGTCCGACTTCAGCCAGGTCACGATCTCGCGGTCCGTGAGTTCGAGCCCCGCGTCAGAGCCTGGAGCCTGTTTCCGATTCTGTGTCTCCCTCTCTCTCTGACCCTCCCCCGTTCATGCTCTGTCTCTCTCTGTCCCAAAAATAAGAATGGCGCCTTCGATGTGTCTGCTGACCTCTGCCCCAAACAATCTGCCAGCAAGGTGGTAGCACAGTCCCACTGGGGACAGAGCTCCACTTGGACCCTTGCCGTTTGGATAAGTGAGCGCTGACCTTGGTGGGTGCTTTCCAGAATGCATCCTCGCTGCATTCTGAGGACTATGCCTCCCAAGTGCCCTGGGAGACACACGGGGCAGGCGCAGGTGGGGGTGAGGAGCTGGGCTAGGCAGGAACTGTCTGCACAGCCTGGAGCACCACAGAGGGAGAAAGGAAGAGTGTGGGAGGGGGAGGAAGAGGGGAAGAGGGTGGGGAAGGCCGGGGAGGGGAGAGGTGGGGGAGGAGGGGAGGAAAGGAAGAGGGGAGAGGAGGAGGGGAGGAGGGGAGGGGAGGGGAGGGGAGGGGAGGGGAGGGGAGGGGAGGGGAGGGGAGGGGAGGGGAGGGGAGGAGGGAGCTGAGGTAGGGAATGGGAGGAACAAGAGGGCCACATCAGCCCAGAGAAAGACTCAACAGGTCACATTACTGGCGGTAACCAAAGCGCTCTCCAGGGGCCAAAGTCAGGGGCAGGGTGGGGGCAGCGGTGGCTCAGTCCAGAACCCCCAAGAGCTCCAGTCAACTTTGCCCAGGACCCTCCTCGAGGGCCTCCATCCCTGCCCTCAGTGCCCCACCCTGGAGGCAGGCTGGGGGGGGGGGGAGGGGGACAGGCCCCTCCCACCCAGGCTGCTGGGGTATGGACTTCCTTTCCCTGCGGATCCACTCTGAGTTTTCACAAAGTGGCTGTCGACCAATCCCACAATTCCTGGCTGGGAAGAGGGCGTCTGTGTTGTGACAGGCCTTCCACAGTTTACTAACCAGCAAGCCAGGATGTTGCAGCCTCAGAACTAGTTTTAATGGGCTGACCACCCTTCCAGGCCAGAAACAGCATTCCTGGACCTCTTCAGGCGGACTGGCCATCCTTCCCCAGAAATCATTCCTCCCTGGAGCCCTGTCACCAACTGTCCCACACATACCCTGCTCCCAGGCAACCCAGCTGAGGATGGCAGAAAGGCCAGGAGAGGTCTGACCCCGCACCCCAAACAAGGTGCCCTCACGAGGTCAAGAGCCACAAGCCCCTCCTCAGCTGGGACGATGCACCCTAACTCTAACCCTAACCTTTGAGATGCCCCCGTGGCAAGCCACTATGGCCAAGACGGCCAAATTCACGCGCCAGGAGAGCGATGCGCTCCCCTCCCAGCGCCGGTACCGGTGACCCTCGGACAGCCGGGTCCGATTTCAGGGCCCCTGGAGACCAACACGGATACAAGGAAGCTCTCCCGCCAGCCTCGTCTACAGCGCGCGCCCGGGGCCAGAGGCAGGATCTGGCCTCTGGGCACCGTCCCCGCCCCCCCCCCCCCGACGCAGTCCTGCCCCGCGGCTGCTGAGTGTGGGGCGCTACCCGGGCCGTACCGGGCGCTCCCGGCCTCTGACCTCTGTGAGGAGCCCGTTCGCCCCGTTTTACAGCGAGCAGGTGGAGCCCAGGGCGACGCGCGCGGACGCAGAGCTGATCGGTGTCCGAAAGATCCGGTCCCGACAGAACCGCTCCCGGAGACTTAAGGGAACCCCCACCACGCCCCAATTCGCGCAACCACGGGCTGCTCACTGCCCCTAACCTGCGTCTTGCACCCAGGACCTGGGTCATTAAACTTTTCTTAGAACTCCGGCCGGCTAAATTGGGGAAAGTTTAGGAAACTCTGATTCTTACAACTCAACCAGGAGTTTTCGCAACTTGACGAAAACTTTAGTCTTTACAGGTTTGTGGCCTTGATGTCCAACCAGCCGAGGCGGGAATGTGTCAGTGCGGTGCCCGGGGCCGCCTCCCGCGCCGCAAAGTCCTCGGGGCGAGTGCGAGCGAAGGAGGGACGGGCGCGGCCGCCGGAGCCCGCAGCGCCCCAGCCTCGGCGCCAGAGGACCCCGCGACCTTTCCCGCGAGCGACGTCCAAGGGCGCCCGGAGCGCCCGCCCCGTCCACGGCTGTCTCTCGGCGAGGGCGCGTCAGGACCTCCCCGGCGCCCCTGCGCCCCGAGGGCCCTCGCCGTCCCTTCCCTCCCGCGCCGCAGCGACACGGCCCCCGACGGCGGGCGCGGTGCGGGCCTGTCCCCGCGCCTGGCTCTGCCCCCCTGTCCCCGCGCCTGGCTCTGCCCCCCGGTCCGGGCCGGTCCCCGCGCCTGGCTCTGCCCTCCTGTCCCCGCGCCTGGCTCTGCCCCCCGGTCCGGGCCGGTCCCCGCCGTCGGGCGTCGCGCGCTCACCCGCTGGAGTGCGCCTTCAGGCGGACTCGGCAGCCGCTCCCGTCCATCTTGGGGCCGGTCCTGCTGGGCATGGCGCGCTCCCCGGCCGCCGTCAGCGCCGCGCCCCGGGCGCTCGGGCCATGGCGCGGGGACCCAGCGGCCGGCCGGGGCGCCAGGTGGGGCCCGCGGTGGAACGCGGAAGGGCGCGCGCGCGCGCGCGGCGCCGGGTTCCCGGGGCGCGGGTCCGGCCAACTCCGCGGAACTTGGGGGGCGGGCTGGGCGGGACGGGGGCACGGCCAGCGGGGGCGCGCGAGGTGTGCGCACGGAGTCCCGGCGTCAGGCCCGGGGCGGGGGGAGGAGGGGGGGTCGGAACATGGCCGACCCGAGGCCCGGCGGGCGGCCAATCGGCGGGACGGGCGGTCCCGGGGCGGGGGCGGTGGCACCTGCGGCCAATGAGGGCGAGGCGGGGCCGCCACCTGGGCCAATCCCCGGGGGTCCCGGCGGCCGCGACCCAATGGCTCCGCGCGGGGCGGACTACCTGTCGGGCGGGGCGCGGCCCACCTGCGGCCAATGGAGGCGCGCGCGGCCCGGCTCTGCCCGGCAACCGGAGGCGGCGCCCCGCGGGCCCCGAGCGCCGGCCCCTCCGCGAAGTGGGCTCCAGGGGCCGCGCTGCCCAGGCGGGGCCCCTGCGCTGCAGCGCCCCGGGGACCTGTTGGAAACGCAAGCTGTCTTGGGCGCCCCCGCCCAGACTCGCAGAATCGAAACTCCTGCAGTCTGTGCGGACAAGCCCCGGGTAATTCGGAGGCGAGCGCGAGTCCGAGAGCCGCTGGGCCAGGGGACGGTGGGAAGGAGCCGCCGGTGACTTGAGGGGCGGGAGCAGAGGCCCCGGCCAGCGTCACGGGGAGGGTCCGGCTCGGCTGGCTCTCCCGGCCCGGCTGCCCTCCTCCCCTTGCGGGTCCGTGACCCTATTGCCAGGAGTCTCGTCTACACTAGCTGGCGATTCCCTCGGTTCCAGCTCACGCCTCCGCCCAGGACAGGAACACTGCATTTGGCCACGTCGCCCATGACCTTCATGTCTGAATCCACGACCTCTCTGGGTCTTAATAACCCCGTGGCGTTTGGTCTGGAGAGCCTGCGCTGGGCGCGGCCCACGCCCCTCAGGGGCGGCCTCCCGGGCCCCATCCCTTACCGGTCGCATCCACAGGGCCTAAATCTGCTGTTTGTAGAAACTCACCCGGGCACCAGGTGGGCACCCCAGACTCAGGTCTGCTGTCCCCTCACCCCTGCCAAACCCCCTCCTCTCTGAGCCACCCCCCTGTTGCCTTCCTCCCCCACCCCAGCCCCACCCCCGCTGGCAACCCCTGACCCCCAAGCCTTCACTCCCCACTCAGACAATTGTAAGGGCTTCTCTTGCTCGGGCTCATTCCTCAGACACGCGCTGACACGTTCTTGGTACCCTGCTCGCGGGTGAGCCTGGAGAACCAGGTGAACAGTCTTTATGGTCATGGACCCCATATTCTGCCTAGACGTGGACTCAGAGAAACCTGTTGGAGGCTCACCTCTCACGTACCTAAGATGCTGTGAACTCTCCCTTCTGGAAAAACAAAAGGTTGGGGCACCTGCCCCTGCCCATTTCCCTTTACAGCATAACTTCCAGGAGGCCCGCAGCCCTCAGCTCCACTTTCTCTCTTGTCACTTTCTCTTCAGCGTCCGGTCGCCCCCCCCAACCCCCCAGTGTCCTTACCACCTCCTGTGTTTTAAATACATGGTCTGGCCCCTCTGAGAAGCTCTTACCCTAGGATGCTGCCCTCTGCCTTCTCCCCTGCTGCTTCCTCCTGGTCTCTTAAAGGCTCCCCCGCCCGCTTCTCATTTCCAGCCAACCTCCCTCGGCCACGCTCTTCCTCGTCCAGTCAGTGCCGGCCCCATCTCTCCAGGTGCTCAGCTCAAAAACCTCCTTTCCCTCTTATAGCCGCACCCCTCCATCTGCAAACCCTGGAGGCCTGACCTTCAACGTGGTTGCAGATTCCTACCACAGCCCATCACCTCCACTGCTACCACCTGGTCCAAGCCACGTCCTCTGTGCAGGAATTTTTGCAACAGCCTCCAGTTTCCTTAAAACATAAGTCAGTCCGTGTCCACCTAGCTGGTGTTCAAAACCCCCAGGATTCCCACTGTTCTCAGGAAAAGACCATAGGCCCTCCAGGCCCTCCAGGATCTGGGACCCCATTCTTTTCTGTCTTCGTCTCCCACCAACTTCATCCCCTCCAATACCTGGTCACTTTACTGCCTCTTGCCTCAGGGCCTTTGCACCTGCTGTTCCGTCTCCCAGAAGCACCTTCGCCCAGACCCACACTTCCTCTGAGTCTCCACCTAATATCCCTGATGCCTGTATTACTCCCCCCGCCCCAGCCCGATGGGGTGGTTCCTCCACAGCCCCAGCACGGGCACACAGAGGTCTGTGGCGGTCCGCCACACATGAAGGGGAATGGGGTACAAGGGTTTGTCATGTCAGGGAGCAGCATGGTGCTCATGGGGACGAGCTGGAATCTGCCACGTGAGCAGCACCCAGGAGACGAGTGTGTGGGACGCAGCTGTCCCTGAGTCGGGCCCCTCGGTCAGCCCCTGGGCAGCCGTCCAGGGCCCAGCTGGACATGACCTCGGGCAGTGGAGAAGAGCGAGGTTGCATCTCGGTGGGCACGGGCCGTCTCCGGCGGAGGGGGTCCCCCGAGACCCCGCCGCACCTCCCTGGCGCTCTGATTGCCTCCCTCAAAGACAGAGAAGGAGGCAGCGAACCCAGGCCTTGATCCCCACCCCCCACTGCGGGCAGGACAGGCCGGCAGATGTCCGTCCCAGTGCACACCAGCAGCCCAAGTGTGGCTCCACAGCCCTTTGTAACCAGGAAGCCCTTGCTGGGGTAGAAGCCTTGAGGGTCCTGGTGCCCCTGTGTGCCCTGCCCTTCCCTACAGATCTCAGCTGACATGTGAACCGCTCTCCTGGAGGCTGGCACCCAGGTCACTGCAGCACCCCCGGGGCCTCAATCTCGGGGAGGGAAGTCCGGAGGAGGGCCTGAAGCTTCGGAGCTTGGGGGCCAGGTCGGGGGGTGTTGGAAGGTGGGGTCTCTGGTCTCCAGCAGGGCTGGGGGAGGAGGAGAGCCCTACTCCAGGAGGAGGGCTGGGGAGGTTTCCACCCCTGGGTCTCACCACCTCCTGCCCCAGGCCGGGGTGAGGGCACACGGGTCATCTGCAGGGCCCGGAAAACCTCCCTGAGGGCCTCCCCCGAGCGTGGGGGGCTTTGGCGTCCTTCCCGGCAAACAGTTCCTCAAAACATTGGGCCCCACCTGCCCCCCCGCCAGTGGACAGCCCCCAGAGGGTGCCCCCCGCCCCCCGCCCGACAGTTAGGGCCTCAAGGACAGAGTGCGTGGCCCTGACCAAGCAGGCGGGTGGTGCCGCAGGCCCTGGGCCCTGGCAACGGGCACGAGGTGTTTGTTCCCAGATTTCCCAACCAGTCCCCACTCCACACGTGGCGGGGGTTGGACCCCGTCAGCAGAGGCCGCTGCCGCACCCCCACGGTGTCTCTGGCACATCCGGGAACGAGTGAGCGAGTGAATGAACAGGTGCAGACCCCTCAGAACCACCGGCACCAGGCCGACCTCCCAGCCCCTCAGGTCCTGCTCCGAGTGTCACCGGGCAGGGTTCCCGCCTCTCTGGCCCGCCAAGCGAGGGAGCTTGGGAGGGTGGGCAGGGCGGTGGCCGTGGACGCCCAAGGACAGACTTGCCACAGGCCCTGGGGCTGCCTATCAGCAGCTTCTGCGTTTCCCAAGTCTCCCCGCAAACACCTCACGTACCTTCGTGATGACAAACACGTTATTTCCAAAATGAAAACGCACAAAGGTGCGGGCTTTTTACGCGGATTACAAAGGTGATGGAGGTTTGCCACACAACCCCAACAACACAGAAAGGTGTCAGGGGAGGCGAGCCCTGGTCCCCTGCCCCCCCCTCCCCCAGCAGACTCAGCTGGGAGGGTGTCCCTGTCTTGGCCCCCCGGGCCCCCAGAGTAAGTGTGGGGCTGGTGGGCGAGCAGGGTGACCAGGCCCGGCGGAGGGCAGAGCAGGGCTGCGAGGCCTTGGGTCAAGGCTCCTCCCAGCCAGGCCCCACCGAGGGCGCCCTCAGATCTCCAATGCAAGCTCTCTATGAGGACTCTCAAACGCCTCGGGGATGCCTCAGGGGAAGGGTGGAAGCAGGTCGAGCTTGTGCTCGGTGAGACTCCTGCTGCGGGAGGGACAGGACGTTTGCTCACACACAGGGCTGCGGGAGGGACAGGACGTTTGCTCACACACAGGGCTGCGGGAGGGACAGGACGTTTGCTGGGCGCATGGCTGAGGGAGGAATGGACAGCAGGTGTTTCCTTCCTTTGTCATGGATCATGGGATTTGGAAAAACTGGCTCAAGAGACAACATTCGCTCCACTCGCTCATTAATTTGTTCAACGGATGTTGGCCAAGGGCCCGCTGGGTGCCTGGATACGGTGGGGATTCAGCCAGACGTGGCTGCTCCCCGTGAACCTGCATGCCGGTGGGGAGACCGGCCACGGTCATTGGTCACACAGACATGGCAGTCTGTTGGAGAGAGGCAGGTGTGACCAGATCCCTGGAAGAAAGCCTGTCACCGGGATGACCATGTGTGGGGTGGAGAAGGATCGCAGGAGAGGCAGGTCGGGCAGCCTGTGCAAAGGCTCTGTGGCCCCAGGGAGCAGGGTGGGCCGGAGGCTGTGGAGGCGCGGCTGCAGAAGCTGCTGGAGCAGACCCTGAGGGGCCTCGAGGGCCACATCAAGGAGGGTGGGGAGCCAGCGACAGGGCCCTGGGAGCTTCCAGAAAAGGCTGCTCCATTCGCTGGGCAAGGCCCTGCCCAGAGGGAGAGGGAGAGGGATGCCTTCGTCTCCGTGGGCTTCTCGGCCCGGGTGTGTGTCCGTGTGTATTGTGCGACCATTCACGTTCGGCGTCCGCATCGCGTGTGTGTCCGTACAGATGCTTCCCGTACATGTGTCTGTGGGCATCCGTGTGCATCTATGTGCCGGTGGCCAATTGGTTGCCTCTCTGCTCCAAATCCCCCCTCCCCTACTTGGGGGCCTAGATGCCATTCCTTCAGGACAAGGGTGAGGGTCCGTCGCCCTGGGCACTGCTGACATTTGGGCGGGGTCGTTCATCACAGCGGGGCCAGCCTGTGCGCGGCAGGTGCCTGGCTCCGGGAGCCGCCGTCCTCCCTCTCTCCCAGCAGAGGGCGCCGGAGGGACGCGGCCGGAGGCGGGGCCCCGCGCGCGCGCCGCTCGGGCCGGGTGGGTGGCCGCGTGGGCGGCGCGCCTCCTGGGCCCCCCGCCCCCCGCCGGGGACGCGGCCCGACTCCGGCCTGGGGAGAGGCGGCCCCTCAGCCCACGGGTACCAGTCCTGCCTCCTGCCTGCGGTCACTGGCCAAGCTTAATGGCCCGTTATGTTAACTGGTCTCTGTTGGAAACCACTGACCGGACCCCGGTGGATACGGCCTGCCTGTGCACGTGCGCGTGTCGGTGTGTTCCGCGTGGGGTCCCTGTGCGTGCTGCACGTGCGCCTTTGTGCGCCACGGGTGTTCCTGCGTGCACGCCCTGGAGCGGGTGCCGGAAGAGCCCACCTCCGGCAGAGGCAGGACAGCAAGGAAGGGTGGCTTGCTGGGTGGGGGGCTGCAGGGCCGAACCGCCACCGGGGCACCGACGGCCCGGGAGGGTTGGATCCTGCTGTGCCAGCGGCTTCCCGCATTCAGCAACTGTCACGAGCCCTGCAGTTGTCGTCCCATCGTACAAGCGAGGACAGTGAGGCACCGGCACCTGCAGGGTCTGCACCCTGCCCCCTGGAGGCCCCCTAGGCTGTGGGTTTCATAGGCCCGTTTTCTGAACGAGGACACCGAGGGTCTGGGTGGCCCGGCGCTTTGTCCAGGGTTGCAGGGCCGGGATTGCCGGGGCCGGTGGGGACGCCCTGCACATCTCTGTCTTCCAGCTGGATGTGTCCACAGAGTGGAGCCCCTCTCCTTGACGCCCCAGACAAGCGGGGCCAGGGCATCACGAGGGAGAGCTACTTCCCAGCCTGGGAGATGGAGTCTGTCCCGCTTTCGATCCCCTCAGCTGCCTGGGATTATATTTAACACCCAAAACAAGCCTGACACGCATCTGAGGAGGCAGCACGCAAAACCCGCGGTCACCATGGCAATGCCACTCCGTGGGGGCTGCCAGCGGGTGCTATTTCAGCCACGAGAAAACCATAGTTAACTAGAAGCATCACAGGGAGACACAGTGGCAGAGTGAGACAGGTCCCCAGCTGCTTGGCTGAGCCCCTGCGTGTCTTTGTGTGGGGAGCTGAGCTCGCCCGGGCGGGGGCCTGTCCGCGTCCGGCCAGGTGTCAGGGGACCCACTGCGCCCTGGTGCCTCCACCTTGCTGAGCTCGCCCTCCCCGGCTTTCTTTGCCTTTTATTCAGAGCCTGAGCTGGTGGCCCCCCAGGCGGGCCCCAAAGCCTACATTGTTTACAGACCGCTCCGCGGTCAGGCATCCGGTAACCCCGTCCTGGGAAGGGATTGGGAGGAGGTCCTCACGCACCCCGACCCAGGGAGGTGCAGCTGGGACCGCCTTCTAGAAGGCAAGGTGACGATATGCATCCGGGGCCTTAAAGGTGTCTGCGTCTTTGGGTGTCAACGCTCCGCTTCTGGAAATGCACTGTAAAGAGGGAACTGCAGGTACAGTCTGATGGTTGCAGGGTCGAGGGTGACAGGTGACGTGGCCCGCGGTGGAGCCGAGGCAAAGTCCACCACAGGCCCCACCGCAGGCCCCGCGTGACCTTTGAGATCTAACGCTGCACACGCTCCTGTGTGTGGCTCACGCTCACGCAGGCAGGGTGGCTTTGCCAGGACAGGAGGAGGCAGGACCCCTGCCCGTGGCCCCAGATGGCTGTGTGCAGGTGCTACCCTCATAGGAAAGCATCCCAGCGTCCCCGTGCGGGGAAAAGACTCCCTGGGACCTTGTCACCCGGGGTCAGCAGCTTCCCATGGGCCGGGCCTGGGCTGCCATCCCCAGAGGCAACGCACAGCCCTCGCTGACCCCTGACGATTCCCGTCACCCCCCAGCGACCCCTCCCCGGCAGGACAGCTGGAGAGTTGACAAACTGCTCTCAGGACAGGACCCCACTGAATTCCTGCAACGGCCGCCTGGGGAAGGGCTAAGGCTTTGAGGGCTGCGGCACCTGGCAGGCGTCCACAGAAGGTCCCCGGTGCCTCTGAGCACATCTGTCTACCTCCTCGTCCCAGTGCCTCAGGGGAGCCCCGAGAGACGTGTCTTCAAGGCTGACTGGCCCCCAGATGAAGCCAGCCCATGTGCCTGACAGTTCCTGGGTCTGCAGCTAGGTCTTCAAGCTGCCCCAGGGCTGTGCTGGGGGTGTCGGTGTCCTTGGAACCTGGGGAAAAGTGGGGCATCCCAGGCTAAGGACGTGAAGCCCGCGGCCGCCCCATCCAGATGCTTGTGCGTCCGGGACCCCCTGGGAGGGGCCACCCGAGAGGGCCCTGGGAGGACCGGCCATCAGGTGTTTCCAAATGGAGTGGTACATGCAGGGGGGAGGCCCTTTTAGGGTGGAGCCAGGTGACCTGGCTCGGGAGGGCAGGAGGCACCGGCCTGGGAGACTCTCAGGACACGGGGACACGGATGCCCGCAGCAGCTGGGGTCCTTCCCACCACGTGGTCTGGAGCGCTTTCTTGCCTGGCTGGGCCTCGGGTTCTTCTCCTGGGACGCGGGGACTCTAGGTGGGAGGGGACGAGCACGGAAGGCACAGCACCGGCTCCTGGCTCAGCTCTCGGGAAACGGCAGGCCGTCACCGTGCTTCTGTTCCCCCGAGGACGTCTCGGCACCCAAGGGGCACAGCTGGTGCCGCGGGGTCCCGGGCAGCCCCAGGGGCGCCCCCTCTGCTCTGGCGGCCTGGTGCAGCTCCCAGCCCCTTCCGGAGACTTCGCAGAGCGCGTTCAACAACCTGGCGGGGAAGAGCACGTTGCCTCGGGACTTTTACCCCCGTCCCGCCTTCCTCGAGAGCCCCGTCCACTCGGCAGCAGGAAAAAACACCTGAAGCTTTCATGGGAACCGTTGATGCGTTCAGCCTCTGCAGTCCTGCCCAGTGTCCCTCCTCTCTACACACTCGCCTCCCCCCACAGAGATGCGTCTGCGTGTGGCGGGAAGGGCCGATGCTCGCTCACGGCAGTGGCCTGAAGGGGCCCGGAGACCCTGGCTGGGCCTGCTGTGCAGTGACTGGCCCGGGGCCTGCAGAGTGAGAGCAGTCAGCTCCCCGCTGGGCATCCTGTCTGCAACCACAGTTGAGGGATCTTCTGGACTGTGAGCCCTCAGCGGCACAGAGGCCGTCAGAAGACATGAGAGTCCTGGTTCAGAGACAAAGGACCTTATTACTCACGGCACAGAGAGTGGCACGGGCGTCAGTGACTTGGCATCGGTCTGCTTGTGCCCCTGTCCCACAGGAGAACACGGGTGGCCCAGGTGGAGCCCCTGAGCCTCTGGCCCAGGGGTCATGCCACCCAACCTCAGTGCGGCCTGGACGGGTACCGCAGAGGCTCAGGAGAGCAGGCTGGACAAGCTGTCTGACCCCTCCATGCCCCCCTCTTAGCTATGCCCTTGATGGATGTCTCTTCCCCTTGCGTGCCACACATCACGTGCCATTCTGGTAGACCAGCTGTCTGAAAACCAGAGCCCTGATTATAGTGTTTACTAAATTCCACGGCGTGAAGTCACTGAACTTGGAGTTGGATGTGCAGTCAGCTTCTGTGAGCCTGTGGGAGCCCCCTTCCTCCTCCAGCCTCTGGATGCCTCCTTCCTACAGCCCCCCAGGCTTTCCCCATTTCTCAGGATCAGTCCTTACCCCCCCCCCCCCGCCGCACACACACACACACACACACACACACACACACCCAGGACGGCGGACCTTGGAGCCTGTGCTACGCCACGCTGAGGAGTAAATCTGAGTCTCCTAGAACTGCCCTTCCTGTGCCAAATGGGAGCTTAAAGAGGGAAATTTCCGAGGCACAGCTGGATTGCGAGGCTATTTTCTTGGTGCAAATCCTATTTTGAATATCGAAACCCAAATACTAACTCTGCCCTTCTCTTTGCATTTCTCCTTTAGCAAAACGAATCCCCCCCCCAAAACCAGGCAGGGTGGGTGCCTGGGACCAACCAATAAAAAATAATCGCATTTACTAAATGGTACAAAGTATCAGGCAGTGTTCTAAGTGCTTTTTATTTGTATTTATTTATTTGTTTATTTATAATGTGTTTATTTTTTTATTTTAATGTTTATTTTTGAGACAGAGAGAGACGGAATGCCAGTGGGGGAGGGGCAGAGAGAGAGGGAGACACAGAATCCGAAGCAGCTCCAGGCTCCGAGCCGTCAGCACAGAGCCTGACGCGGGGCTCAAACTCATGAACTGTGAGATCATGACCTGAGCTGAAGTCCAACGTTTAACAGACTGAGCCACCCGGGCGCCCTAAGTGCTTTTTATTTATGATGATACCAGTTACTCCTCACGACAGTCCTGTACCGTCATTATCCCATTTTACAGATGAGGATGTTGAGGCCCTGGGATGTTAAATAACTTGCCCAAGGTTACGCAGACAGGAAGTGCTATCAGGTCGCCCCGAGCCCACACTCCTAACAACTAGGACTTCTCGACCAAGGGGAAGTCGTACTCAGAAAGCCAGGAGAGAGAGAGATGCACATTTACCTGCCCTCCCCCCAGCAAAGGCTACATCTGTTACACTGAAAATCCCTAACTCCTTGGTCGTAGGTGCCTTTGGTGCCCTGGGCTCACCTCTAATTTCAGAGCAGCGGGGTAGACGGTCCTCAAGCACACCGGCAGGGTCCTGTCCCCAGTGCTCTCCTTGCCACCCACTGTGCTGCCCCAGGACTTTCTCAGACATGGTCAGCCCAGGGCAGCCCGAAAGGGTGGGAAGTTACCGCCCTTGGGGGCAATTGTCAACCACTGGGGCATGAGAATCGGCTGATCCTTGAACGATGGTTCCATGTGGCTCCTCAGAGGGTCTCCAGGGAGGTGCGGACCGCGCGCCCATGCACGTGAGCTGCCCCGTAAGCAGCCAGCTCAGGAACACGGACCCCACCCGCTTCTTCCTCCTCTCCACCTCTCCCCGCTGGCTCCCGGCGACCTCCCGGATCCCCTGTCGGGCGGCCACGTGCACGGGAGCTCCTGTAGCCGACTCCGCCGTCAGGTACTGGCCATGTGCGTGCGGCTGGGCCACTCACTAGTGTGGTGACCGAGAGGGCGCCCGCCGGTGGGGTGTGGGGTGGTGATCACCGGCCCGCAGAGCCCTCACCGTTATGGGTTCCGAGCCGACTGCGGCGAGCCGTGAAAGCCAGGAGGCCCACGCATCTCAAGGAGCCCTGCTGCCTCCAGCCAGAGGGCAGATGGTGCAGAAAATTGGGCCCAAGATGCAATCATAAGGGTGACAGACCCCAGAGAAGAATGACAAGGGGCCTTGCCGATCTCCTATGCCAAGATCAGGGCCCTGATGGGAAGGCGTAGGACCTGAGGCGGGTTTGCGGTCGTTACGAGCGAACCCACCTGGGAACCCTGTGTCCCTGTCTCACGTCCCGCTTGTTGGAGGGGTCCCAGAGAACACCTCATCTCACGGGGATACCTGGCAAAGTGATGCTTGCGTTAGTTCCCCGACGCTGCTCTAACAAGAGACCATAGACCGTGGGGCTTGAACTTCACCGTCTCGCAGTCTGGAGGCCAGAAGCCTGAGACCAAGGCGCCAGTAGACTGGTCTTCCTGGAGGCTCCTGGGGGAGGGGGCGGGGGCTGTGCCTTGCCCCTCCCCCAGCTTCCCGTGTGGCCGTCAGGCCTCAGTGACCCTTGGCTTATAGACACGTCAGTCCAACCTCTGCCCCTGTCTTCACACAGCCCTTCCTCTCTGCGTGTCTCTGTGTCTCCCATATAAGGACACCAGTGGTTGGATTTAGGACCCCCCCAACCCAGTTTGACCTCCTCTTTACCTGCATCCTGGTTACATCTTCAGAGACCCTACTTCCAAATAGCATCACACTCACAGGTACCGGGGGGGAGGACTTCACAAACCCCGTCCAGGTAGAAGGTACGGCTGTCAATGCCAACCTCAAAGACACCCCCCCCATACTCCCATTCAGTTCACCGGTGTCGGCTCTGAACAGACCAGGAGGAGGGCAGCAGTGGCTCCAGCTGCCGTGGTGCTGGGGACGGTGTCTGCCCAGCGCGTCCCCCGCCGCTGGCGTGCAGATTGAGCTGCCGAGGGTCTTCTCCGCCTCCGCCGATGAGGACCGAACATTGTGGCCCTTGCACAGGCCAGGCAGCCATCCACAGCCACCGTCCCGCTCTCCGGCTACGCTAGCTCTCCCGCACTGTTACAATATGGTGCACGGGGGTCTCAAACAGCGCACATCTGAGCACCTTCTCCGGGGTCCACCTTACCGAGGATATTCTGTTCGTCGGACCTGGTGCCCAGGAAGTGGCCAGGACTGTGTGTGCCCTACTGAGACGCCTGCTTGCCAGAAGACAGAAATACTACAGGGACCCGGCAGGGGAGGGGATGACCCTCAGTTCCAGCCTCAGGAACACCTGTAGCCGCGGGCGCGGACGATGGCTCCTTCCGCTTAGCTGGGTCGCCGCTCACTGCTGTTGCTGCTGTGACAGCCACCACCCTGAAGAGCCGGAGGTGCCCTGAGCAGACGTGAGTCCCCACTGCTGTGCGTCAGCCCCTGCCCTGCAGCGACCGCAAGCGGCAGTCCTTCTAGCGCTTTCCGGGGGAGGGGGCAGGGCGGGCCTGGGCTTGCAGGCCTGCGGCCCTGGGGCAGGAGGTGGCCCTCATGCTTTAGAAGGACAATTCACAGAACATTGCACATGTTGGGCGGGGGCTCCCAGTGGGGCAGGGACCTGAGCGCTTCGGGCTGGAGCACCTGGCCAGCTTTCCTGCTTCCTCCTTTCCAGCCTCTGGGACCCCCCCCCCCCCCCCACAGGCTTAAACAGTGCCCCCCGCCCCACCTCATGTCTCCCCAGTCCTTATTTGGAAATAAGGTCTTTGCAGCTATAATGAAGTAGGATGAAGTCATACTGCATTGAGGGTCCCTAAATCCCATGACAGGTGCCTTTATAAGAAGAGGACACACAGAGAAAACGCCGGTGTCGTCAGGCAGAGACTGGGGTGCTGCCTCTTTAGATGAGAGACGCCGAGGGCCTCCGGCAGCACCAGGAGCCTGGAGGAGGCTGGGACACATCCCCCCACAGCGTCTGGAGGAGACGAATCCTGCCGACTCCTTGGTCTCCGATGTCTGGCCTCCAGTCTGTGAGAAGGTAGATTTCTGTTGTTTCGAGCCCTCGGTCTGCGGCGGCCCCGGGAAAGTAACCTCCCCAGAATAAACGCCCTGTACCGAAGTCCTTGTCCCAGGCTCTGCTTTTGCATCGTCAGGCTCGCCCTGCCCCCGCCACAGGCCGGAGAGCGGAGCTGGGCCCTGCCCCTGCCCCTGCCCCTCGGGCCCCACAGGAAAGAGCCGTCCCGGCCCTCAGGGAAGCATCTCAGGGTCTGTGTCGCCAACACACTTTCCGGCCTCCGCCAGAGACAACAGACCAGGAAGCCGCCGGCCCCCGAAAACTGTCAGTGCTGCAACGAGGCGCATCTGGAGGCAGCCTCCCCGCCCCACACCGGGCCCAGATGCCTCTGTCACGGGAACTGCCGACACCCCTTTCCCAAGCTGGCCCCTCTCAGCTGCAAACCTTGATCTGCCCGGGCCTTCAATCTGCCCGTGTCATCACCACCGGAATAGAACTCGGCGTTTCAAAAGCGCCAGCCCTTCCCGTCCCTTTTTTCTGGCCCTGTAAATATGTGGGCAGAAATAGCAGCCTGCAGGCTGGAGGGAGTGATTGCTGGTTGCGGAACCAGGCGCAGGCTCCTGCCCGGGTGGGCCTCGCGCGTGGGTGCCCGAGGCAGTCACAAAGGCCGGCTTTAAATAGCTCCCTGTGGGTAAGTGCAGCGGAAAGAGGGCAGCCTGCAGGCAGCAGGGAAGGTGAGGCGAGGCGGGTGTGGGTGGGGCAAGATCCCGGCAGCAGGGGCTTGCGCCCGGGTGAGCGGGGCAGCTCCATGAACTCGAACCTACCTGCACCTCCCCTGGGGGCCCAGGAGATGGAGCTGACCCTCCCCGGCCTCCTCTGGTGGAAAGAAAGACTTGGGACAGGACCCAGGTTGCCTCCAGGGGAGGGCGGGTGGCCCTGAGCCCAGCCTGGCACCTTCGGCACACCATCTGGGGCCTGAACACCTCGCCCCCAGGCAGTCCTCCAGGCTCCGGGGAGGAGGGGAGCCGTGACCCCGCGTGGGGCCACGCAGACCAGAGGGTGCCGGGACGAGGCGGCGAGGGAGAAAGGGACCGCTGCCTTGGGCGTCACCTTGCCCTGTTCATGGTGTTAGCCCAGCCTGGCTGCCCCCGAGCCCCCTGCTGTCCAGAGGCGGCCCGGATCCCCGGCTGACCCAGGTCCAGGCCACCTGCTCTCGGCTCGCCCCGGGGTCCACTCCGCTTGCAGCTTCTGGTCGCGTCGGATCCTGGAGGTCTTGCTTCTTGGCCCATCCCACGGCCTGGCATGACTGTACCAAGCGCTGAAGCCTCGCCCTTTAGAGCAAGGGTCCAAAGTGGCAGCCTGGTGCCAGAAGGGGTCTTTAGGAGGTAAAGGGCCTTGGAGCTAGAGGTGGAGGTGGAGGTGGAGGAGACAGAGAGGAGGAAAAGGGGGAGGAGGGGGAGGAGGGGGAGGAGAGGGAGGGGGAGAGGTGCAGGTGGAGGAGGAGGAGAAAGAGAAGGAGGAGGAGGAGGAGGAAGAGGAGGAGGAAGTGGAGGAGGAAGCAGAGGAGGAGGAGGAGGAAGAGGAGGAGGAGGAAGAGGAGGAGGAGGAGGAGGAGGAGGAGGAGGAAGAAGAGGAGGAGGAGGAGGAGGAAGAGGAGGAGGAGGAGGAGGAGGAAGAGGAGGAAGAGGAAGAGGAGGAGGAGGAAGAGGAGGAGGAGGAAGAGGAGGAAGAGGAGGAAGAGGAAGAGGAAGAGGAGGAGGAAGAAGAGGAGGAGGAAGAGGAGGAGGAGGAGGAGGAAGAGGAGAGGAGGAAGAGGAGGAGGAGGAGGAGGAAGAGGAGGAGGAGGAAGAGGAGGAAGAGGAGGAAGAGGAGGAGGAGGAGGAAGAAGAGGAGGAGGAAGAGGAGGAGGAGGAGGAAGAGGAGGAGGAGGAAGAGGAGGAGGAGGAGGAAGAAGAGGAAGAGGAGGAGGAGGAAGTGGAGGAGGAGGAAGAGGTGGAGGAGGAAGAGGAGGAGGAGGAAGAGGAGGAGGAAGAAGAGGAGGAGGAGGAGGAGGAAGAGGAGGAGGAGGAGGAAGTGGAGGAGGAAGAGGAGGAGGAGAAAGTGGAGGAGGAAGTGGAGGAGGAGGAGGAAGAGGAGGAGGTGGAGGAGGAGGAGGAAGAGGAGGAGGAGGCGGAGGCAGGGGAAGTGGAGGTGATAAGCCGGGTTGTGGTTTGGGCAGATGGACCAATCCCCTCCTTTGCCCTTGGACGCAGCCTTGGTCTTCTGGGAGCGGCTGCCCGGCACCCCCGTGCTGGAACACCTGGAGCTCAATGGTCCACTGAGCCCTTTTGTGAGTGGGCGTCCTCTAGCATCCCGTCCCCAGGGCCCGGAGACACTGCAGACCCCTGGGCAGTTGGTGCAGGCTGGAGGCGGATGGTAGGACCACCCGATTCACAAAGTCTGATTCACACAGAGTCATCGTCATGCTCCCCTTGATGTGGCTCGGGCTGGGGCCCACCAGGAGGGCACCGCGGGGCCAGCAGGGCAGTTGCCCGGCTGCCCGTGCCTCCTTGCCAGCACGGCACGGACCCGGCTGACCTTGTCCGTGGGGGCCGGCTTCCCGGGCTCCACAGCGACCGCAGAGCAGTCAGGTCCTCTCACTGCCGCTTCCGTTTCCTCCGAGTGCGAAGGCTCACCTTGCTTTGGTGCCATGGAAAACCCGGACACCCTTAGTAAGAGCTGCCTGTCAGATCTCCAGTGACGAACAACTCCCATCACCCTGCTTGCAACCGTGTCACCCCATGTGCGTGGTGGGGACTGGGGACTCAGCGGCCCCCTTTTACCCATCGCCACATCCGAGAAGGCAGTGTAATGGCACCCTGGCCACGGGACCAGGAGACCAAGGGGGGAGGGGGTGACTCCTCGAGCCTCTCTCCAGGACCCTGCATCTCTGCCCCTCCCACCGAGGCCCAAGGACGTGGCCACATGGCTGGCCTCTGGGACACAGCTCCAAGCCCCTCTGTCTCGAGCCCGTGGAGCCCCCAGCTCCAGGACAGCTCTCCGGGCAGCCAGGGTGCGGCCACGGCCCAGCCGCAGCAACGGAGAACGCAGCCAGCAGCCAAACGCTTTGTTTTATTTCATGCTGGGACCAAAGGCCCGTGGACGCCCTTCTCCACCGCTTTACCAAGAAAGTAGCACCGCCCACTCCCAGCCTCCTCCCGTGACCCGGTCCCAAGCCCACGGAGCAAGTGCCTAGAATCAGGATTGTTTTGTGAGTCAAATGCATAGCTTCCCAGAGGCCACGAGCCTGCCTGGCTCAGCCTTGGGTCAGGTGGGCCCTGCCGCTAAGGGGGAGCTGGGCCGGGGGTCTGCAGGAGAGGTGCGTGGGAGAGCCCCGGGTGGTCTTCCAGGTGATGGTGGGGACAGCGCCGGGGGTACTTAGGGAGGCCGAGGCTTTCCTCTTGTTTCACGCGGCCTGTTGTCACGCCCCCTTCGAAACAGGCAGAGGGGGCAGATCCACCCGAGAGCCTTTCGCCCGGTGGCCGTGGGCTCCAGGATAGGTGAAGCAGCCTATCCAGGATAGGTACCTGCAGCCTCACATGGTGTAGGCTGCCCAGTAGACGACATTGACCACCACGAAGGCAGCAGGGAACACTGCGCGGGCGTAGATGTCGATGGTGTCTGCGTCGATGGGCTTGAAAAGCCCACGGAGGCCTCCCTGGCCCCCCGAGCGGCGCCCGCCCCGCTTCTTGGCCTCCCCCGTCTCCATCTCCACACACCTGTAGGTGCCCATGAGGTTCCCAGGCGTGCGGCAGGGCCGGCGGGACACTGCCAACTCCTGGGTGACGCCAGCGGCCGACAGGGAGAAGAGCACAATGGCATTCTTCACGTCCATCTGCACAGGGGGACGGGGCAGGGCTGAGCCAAGGGCGGGCTCCGCTCCAGGACCCCCCACCCGGGCCACGGCTGAGTCCCTCAGCAAGTGTCGCTGTGAGCAGCAGCAGGCAGGGCCTGCTCTCCTGTGCCCGGGGGCTGCAAGCGAACCCCCCAGAGCAGTAGGCAGAGGGTCCTGAGTTGGTCCCAGGAAGAGTGGCCCCACCAGCACTGCCCCTCTGCGTCGGTGGCGGGGGTGTGCGTGAAGGGCATTGGGGGTGGGGGGCTGTCCTTGGTGCTGAACACAAGAGAGCCCACAGGCTCAGCCTCACCTCTGTTCTCTGCTCTGTGGCCTTGACCTTGGCCTTTTGCTTCTTCCGGTAGTCAGCATTGAAGTGGGCAAAGGCATACTCCACCAACGCAGCAAACACGAAGACGTAGCAGATCCAGAAGTACACGTCCAGCGCCTTGATGGCCGAGGCCCGCGGGAGGGAAGAGCGGGCACTCACCATCAGCGTGGTCATGGTCAGCACCGTGGTAATGCCTGCCGGGAATGGGTGGTGCCATTGCTGGGGCCCCTGCCCCCTCCCTGCCCTCCCCACCCCTGCCCCAAGCCCACGTGAAATTCAGACTCTTGTGACCAGGCCTGGCTGGCCACTGGCTTGGAACAAGGGGCTGGAAGGCAAAACACGGGCTCATGGGGAGCAGGGTTGGCGCCCTGCTTCTGGGCTCCCGCCCTTCCACCAGCTCCCTCGGAGGAAGGGTCAGGGCCCCGTACCTAGAGACACCCTGGCGGGCACCGCTGCCTGGCTGATCCAGAAGGAGACCCAGGACATGGCAACTAGGAGGATGGAGGGCATGTAGGACTGGATGATGTAGACGCCCCGATTCCTCCGGAGGTGGAAATGCAGGCTGAGCCGAGGGAACTGACCAGCTGCGGGAGAAACACTCCCTGCTGGGACCTGACCCACCACACACTGTGGCACCGGGGGGCAGGGGGCGCGGGTGGAGAGGAGGGCGTGGCAGGCACGGAGGGGGGCACCACTTCAAGCCTCAGACCCCTGCCTTCCCCACTTTCCCCACACAGCCTGATGGATCAGGAGTGTCCTGTGCCCTGGGCCTTGTCCTGGGAGAGAGGCAGGGCCACCCGGAGGCAGGAGAGGAGAAAGGTCCCAGTGCCGCACTGGCCCAGGGCACTCTCCCGGAGCGTGGCCAGCTCTTCCAGCCCTCCCTGGAGCCCAGCCAAGCGAAAGGAAAGAGGCAGCTGGGCTGGCTGGCACCAATGAGCAGGCAGTAGGAGCTGGGAAGGGGCAGGAGGGGTCAGGACAAAGGCAGCCCCAGGTGAGCCCCACACCCTTCGTGTCCCCCCCAGACCGCAAGCACTGAGAGCCTGCAGGAAGCAACCAAGGACCGAGGAACAAGGCAGAGAGAGCCTGACCCATATCCGCACTGTGGCGCCCTGAGTCCCTCGGTCGGGTGCAGCCTGTGCCCATCAGTGCTTTTCCAGGGGCGTCCTCAGGGGGTCCTCAGAGCCAACTAACGGCTTGGTTAAAAGTGCTAGAAGACCACGAGCCAGGCTCCCAAGAAGAGGCCGCGAGAAGCCGCGTTACCCGATTTGAAGTTCATGAGCTCCGTGGCAAAGTGGTAGCTGGTGATGGTGAACTGGGCCAGCTGCAGCTTGTTCAGCCCGTGGATCTGCTCCTGGTTCTCAGACCAGTAGTACACGATGTCCTCGGATGAGTAGCCATCTGCAGGAGAGCCCCAGGTGGTGTCCCCCGGCACAGGGGGCAGGGGACAGCACAGGACGCCCAGCCAGGGTCGAGAAGGCCTGTGGCCGTGCCCAACCCCCGGCAGGCAGACAGGACCAGGAGAGCTGGAGAAAAGGCAGGCCGCCATCTCTAGGTGACTCGCAGGGGCTGTCACGCTGGCTCGATGACACAAATACATGCCTTGTCTGGGCTGCACACCCGTCTGTGACCCGTGGGAAGAGGGTCGGGCCGCCCAGGCCTTCCAGCTCCCTCTCTGCCTTCTCTTCAGCCCAGGCTCCTCGCTCCACGGGTCCTATCCCAGACGCTTCCCTGTCCCCGAGCCAGGCCGGCTGCAGAGGTCCCTGGCGGCCCGAGTCCCCTCTCCCCCCACAGCACAGTTGCCGAGCAGAGCCCCCTGCCCGGCCCCGGAGGGGCACTCACAGCTCTCCAGATGCAGCATGCACTCTTGCTCGTCCATGGGGTACTTGGCCAGGTCCATGTCGCAGGCCACCGTGGAGGTGATTCTGCCCAGACAACATGCTGGTGAGGCCTCCAGGAGCGAGGCCAGCTCCCGAAATCCTGAGGTCCTCCTGCCCCACCCCCCAGAGTTTTTTAATCTCCTGGTTTTTAAAATGTTGGCCGCTAACTCTGTTTTTAAAAGACACAGGTCAGAAAACACATATTCCTACATGCACATGTATGTTCGGGACAGCTCAACACACAAGAGCCAAAAAAGTGGAAACGGTCCAGTGTCCACGGACGGATGAGTGGGTACCATGTGGTGGAAGGTTACTCGGCCGTAAACAGAAATGACATCCCGGTAAACACCAAGACCCTCAAAAACACTGTGCTGGGTAAAGGACAGAAGGCAGACACAGAAGGTCACGCGCTGTATGATTCAATTTCTCCGGAAGGTGAGGTCGGTGGGGCGGGCGGACGGATGGAGAGCGAGCACTAATGGGCGTGGGGTCTCCTTCCCGGGGAATGAGACCTTCTGGAGCCAGACGGGATGTTTGCACAACACTGAGAACGTGCTAAATGCCACTGGATCCTTCATGTTCAAATGGTGAATTGTATGTTATGTGAATTTCACCCCCACGTGAAAAACCAAAAGCCACCGTGTTGGCCACAGAGCTGCATCCGTGGGCTCCTTCCCGCGGCCACCTCTGCAGCTGCCGTTACCAGGCGGTATGGGGCGCCGCCAGAGGACGGACGACCCGTCCGGGCTCCCGTCTGAGCATCTTGGGGGGGGGGGGCTGGTCCAGGGCTCACCGGATGCTGTACAGGATCACCCCGTCAGGCTGCAGCCGGATAAGCTTGTTCTCCACAGTCACGTCGTGGAACCAGGCGGACTTGGCATTCACAATGAAGGTGTCTGGGAGCCACAGCTTGTCCACGAAGCGGCTGTCCAGGCCCAGGGTCTCGTTGGTGTGGTTGTAGGCCAGCCTGCTGTCCCGCCAGCTCTGGTGCAGGAACACGGTCATGGTGTATTCCTGCAGTGGGAGGCGGGAAGGGCCACTGGCCGTCAGCCCCGCTCCTGCTCTCTCGTGGGGGCCCACAGCCAGGGGTGGGTGGAGGCTGACCGGCACCTACCATGTTCACCTCTGAGATGTGGTCGATGCTGGCCACCTCGATGGCGAGGGCCACGTTCACAGGAGGCCCTGCAGGGAAGAGGCTGAAGCCGGGCTCCCCACCCAGTGCAAGCCCAGGCAGGCAGGACAGGGGTCAGCCAGGGTTTGGCAGGGAAGACCATGTTGGAGAGAGTCTGCCACGAGACCCTTCTGAGAAGACCCACCTTCCCAGCTGTCTCCTGGGGGCGGGGGGCTACCGTCGAGGCGTGACACATGCCCTGGGGACCACAGACGCACCCCTCGAGGGAGCCAGCCCAGGGCCGGCAGGGCTCACCCCCACAGCCGGACGCAGGAGACTCCCCCGTGCCCCCACTGGCCGCCCTCACCTCCAATGCCAGGCCGGAAGTTGCGCGCATAGCCCTCTATCAAGCCATCCAGGTTGGGAAGCCAGGATATCTCCAGATTGGAACCAACATAGTCCCCAATATCATTCATTGCTCTGGAAACGCAAGGCCCGCTGGTCACAGGCAGGGTTCCAGGGACAGAGCCCAGCTCCCTTCCTCGGCACCTAAGCCAGGGGTGGGCAGGGGAGACCACGGCGAGAGCCCCTCCAGGCTGGACCTGGCCAGTCCCAGTGAATCCTGCCAGAAACGAGGGGCCCCAGGACTCTTCCACCTCACCCACCAGCCTCTGCTCAGCTCCCGCCGGCCCACCTAGCCTTGAGTGAGCCTTCTAGGTCACACAGAGTCCCCAGCCTCCCACCACAACTGGTTCGAGGAGGGTGGCCAGCCCAGAGCCCCCGCCCCTGGGGACTCTGGATGAAGAGCCTTGGAGGACCCTGACGAGGCACATGGCCCCCCTTTCAGCCTCTGATGGCAAAGTGTCCTGCGGGAGGTGACCTGGGAGAAGAGCTGCGTGACCAGGAAGGTGAGAAGAGAGAGAAGGAGGGGACGGGTGAGGTCCCACACCTGACCCAGGCCAAGGCTAAGGGCCCATGGGGACGCTGGAGCCGACCTCCTGCTCTCTGTGCCTTTCCAGGCAGGCCCAGCCCTGGCGGCAGTGATCCCCAGTTGTCATGTGCTCCTGAGGCTTAGCCTGACCCCAGAGTGGCTGCGGCCGTGCCAGTGGCTGCAGACTAGTCCAAATGACAGCCTGTGCTGGTCGTCTCTGGCAGGGCTGCAGGGGCGTTCCACACGTGGCATCTTGTGGCCTGTACACACCAGACGGCCCAAAGCCCCCCCAGCAGTCCACCCACCCACCCCTCCTTGTGCTTACCTGTCCTGGGGTGAACCGGGTCACCCAAAACTCACGTCCACCCAGAACCTCAGAATGGGACCTTATTTGGAAATTGGGCTATAATTAGTTAAGATGATACCACGCTTGATTGGGGTGGCCCTCAATCCAATGAGTGGTGTCCTTGTAAGAAGAGAAAGCAGACGCACAGGGAGAAGGACATGTGACAACAGAGGCAGCGACCAGAGACATGCAGCCACAAGCCAGGGGACACCAAGGGCTGGAGAGAAGCATGGAATGGATCCTCCCCCAGAACCCTCCGGAAGGAATCAACCCTGCCCTCGGACTTGATCTTGGGCTTCTCGCCTCCAGAGCTGGGAAGGAATAAATGTCTATTAAGCCCCCTAGCCTGTGGTCACTTGTTACTGCAGGCCCCAGGAAGTCACACAGCCACCCCCTCCCGCCCACAGGGCAAGGCCCATCCACAGTCAGGCAGGAAGTGAGGGGGGCATTCAGGAGGGCATTCAAGAATAACTCTCTTGTGTTATCTGTAATGACGCTGTACTCACAGGTGGGCTCTCAAACACCTGGAAGGCTGCCTGGGTTAGGGAAGCACCAGCAGCTGGGCACCCAGCCCCTCCTCTGTCCCACACGCTGGTCCTTGGAAGAAGGTCAAACTTGAACCAGGAGCTCCCTAGCGAAGGACACTCACAAACCCCTGACCTATCCCGTAGGACCACCTTAGGGCCTCTAGGCAACGTCCCGGTCTGGTCCAGGGTGGGGGTAGGGCCGGTGATTTGCTAACAAAGTATAAGGAGGAACTGAATGAAGTCCTGGACCCAAGTAAAGCACAGTGAAAAGTGCAAATGGAGGTCACCCTAACGATCGGACGTAAAGGGACTCGAATTAGGTTTTATTTTTGGACTGGCCCAGCTGCCATCTTGCCGCAGCGGCTCGCCTGCCGGGAACAAGGCTGTCGGGAGACATACCATCCTTCCCCGGCCTCAGGGTGGTGGCACGGGCAGGCGCCCCTTCCCTCAGCTGGGTCCCATGCCCACTCCCAGGCACAAGGCAAGGCCACAGGTAAGCCCCCGGCCACAAAGCTCGCCTTGACGTGGCAGGATGCCGGTGGATTTCCTAGACTTTGCCACCCCCAGGAGGCGTGAAGGGAACGGACTCCCTGCCCCGTGTCACTTCTCACCTAGCACAGGGGCTGTTCATTTTTCCAGCTGTGAAGAGATGCCGAGGGCCATCCAAGGAGGATGTACTAACGCTAGCCCGGGGGCTGGAGAGCCCTGCTTTCCTCGCACGGTTTAGGTGGGCAGGTAAAGGAGTGGACGGGGTACACACTCTATGTGGGGGGAGGTCGTGGTGCCTCTGATCAGCACCTTGGGGGAGAGGTTCTGCCTCATCTGGTCGCCTTGAAACCCAAGATGGCCTAGGGTGGGGGCTCCCGTTGTGCAGACAGAGAAACTCAGAGACACATGCTCAAACTCCTGGGGTGAAGTGGGCGCCATGAAACACTGGCGGCGGCTGCTCGGGCGCCATCAGGCCTCCCTCCCTCGACTGGCCCCTTGAGTAAACAAGCCCACCCTTGCCACTTGTCCGCGCCCCTGGGGCCAGAGAGGAAAGGTGGGTGCAGCTGAGCAAGGCGGTGGGGCCCTCCTCCCTGCAAGGACCCTTCCAGCGTGCACACACAAGCCCACAGTCCCTGGCAACTCTGCTCTCGGAGCAGCACTAGCTGCGCTGGCCCCTCAGTTACCAAGGATAAGAGGAACAGCACGACAGTCGCACGGTGAGCTAGCAAAGCAGGAGCCACACACACAGCTTCTCCAGGGAGGTGGAGGTGCCAGCAATCCAGAGGGCCACCCACGAGGGTGTGCAGCCGGCAAGCTCGGGCCCCTGCCACATGAGTGGGTCTTCAGACTCAGGGAAGGCACAGTTTTGACCCAACCCACAAACGCTGCACAGCACATTTATTCTAGCCCACCGAGACTTTCCTGCTGGGAAGCCCAGGATGTGACCTGAGCAGCGGCAGCCAGGACAGGCATCTCCTGTCCCCCTACCACTCCGGATGTGAGGACCTGGAGACCGAGGGAAAGGAGGGTGCTGACCTGCTTCTGGAGTGGAGGGTGAAGGGACAGGAAGCTGGCAGGGGAGGAGGCGCCAGATTGACAGCACTGCACTGTCTGAAGGTCGCCCGCCAAGGCCCAAGAAGCCCAGAGGCTCTCCTTCCGGCCGGGGCCACAGCCTTCCAGCCTTCCTGCACGGGCAGACGGGCACACCCGTTACCCCCACTTCCAAGCCAGATGTGGGACAGAGACCAGGATGTTTCAGTTTTTAGAAAGGCGATATAATGTACATATGGACTTGGGATGGGGGCGGGGGTGGTCTGGAGAATTTCCCAGCAGGAAAGTACAAACAGGTCCCAAAAGTAGGGTGAGTGAGCTTCACGTCAGAGCAGAACAGGCTTGGCCACCAAATGAGTTTTGGTGTCAAACTTGGGCTGAGGCTTTGAGGCTCAGAGCAGCTTGGACTCCAGAATCACAGCTACCGTGGCCAGCACATACATCCACGGCCACGCCTCAACGCTTTGCCCTTCCCCTTACCTTGAAGTAGGAAAAGGGAAAAGGGCCATGGAGCTGGATAAGAGAATGAAGCCTTCCGAGGACAGGGGCAGATCAACATTGCCTGTGACCTTCGGCACGATGACCACCCTATGGCCAGACTCAGACCTTCCTGGCTCTGCCCCCCACCCCACAAACAAGGACATTCTGACCACATCCCCCCGCCTCCGTGTCACATGCTGCCTGAGTGCCTACAGCCCAAACACAGGCTGATGTTCAACCATTTCCAGTTTCTAAGGCCTTTGACAGCAACTGATTGCCCAGAAGTCCGGAATGCTGGAGGGCAGAGGGGTGTGCTGTATTTGCTCTGGTTGTCTGCAGCCCATGCACTAAGATGATTTTCAAAAAGGGCCCTCACAACTCCCAGGAAGGTGGCGGGCATATGGCCATGGGGATGCCACACTACCTGGAGCCCATTTCAAGTCCCCAGAGAACAGAGAAGACGTTGGGGACCCTACTGGTCCCTAGAAGCCAAAGGGAGGAAGCCACAATCCATGGGGACCCTCCTTCTTAGCCTTTTCCTTCCTTGGGGAGACAGAGCCCTCCTCCCCTCCCCCAGCAGTTAGAAATCCTGAGTCTTCTCTGTCCTCCACCCCCTCACCGCCCCCCACCCCCAGAGGCAGCTCGCTCCTTCCCACCTGCATGCTCCAGAGTTGAGTGGCTGCCATTTGAAATGGCCCCTGGAAGGAGACTCCACAGCGTCCTGGGCCCGAACTTTCTAGCGACCACACACAGCCCTCATGCCGTCCCCCCAGCCCTGCGGGCTGCAGCGGAAGCGTGTCTGTGCAGCTCGGCTCCCATGGGGAAGGGGAGCCTCCTCCTCCTCCTCCCCCGTGTCCGCGGGATGGTTCCTGTCTCTTCCTCCCTGCAGCTCGTGCCGCGCCGAGCGCTCAGCCCGCGCCTGGAGGGGCACCAGCAGCCAGGGACCGGCCAGGTGCCGCTGGGGCCGAGGACCCCACGCGAGCCCAGGCACCGGGGCGGGGGGGGGGGGTGCGGGAATTGGGAGCGGCTCCCACTTCCGCGCGCAGCTCGGCGGCGCCGGTTCAGCACCGGGACGGCGGACAGCACCCGGGGGCGGCCCCAAGGGCAGCGGTGAGTCCGGAGCTAGGGGCCCGCGGGGGACATGGGGTGGGGGTGGGGTGCTCGCGGGGAGAGGGGAGACGACGACTGGAGTCGACGGGGGAGGTGAAGACGGGGGTAGACGGGGTGGGGGCGGGGAGGAAGACCGAGGGCGGCCCCGGGCGCCGCGCGGACCCGGCTCGCTCACCTGGCGCCGCGGTGCTGCTGCGCGCAGAGCATCAGGAGCGGGGGCAGCAGCCAGGCCAGCGCGTCCATGGCCTCGGCGCTCGGCGGGGACCGGGGGCGGCGCCGGGGTCCGGCCGGTCGCGGGCGCTCGCGAAGTTCTTCCCGGCGGCCGCGGCAGCGGCACAGGCGGGGCGGGGAGCGGGGAGGGCGCGCGGCGCGGGCGCGAGGGCGGACCGAGCGCGGAGCCCGGAGCCCGCCCCGCCCCGAACCGGGCCGCCCCGCCCGTCCGCCCCCACCTGCCGCCGCGCCCCCGCCGCACTTGGGAGCCGCGCCGATTCCTCCCCGCCCCTGGGCCACGCAGCCCTGCCCCGCCTCGGGCTCCCGCCCGGCCTGGCCGCGCCCCCCTCCCTGGCGGGCCGCGCTCCGGGCCCGGGGAGGGGGGGGTCCCGCACTCCCCGTCGCACCACCGCTGCCAGGGAGGCGACCCAGGCCCACGACCCGCTTGGTCGCAGCCTCCCGCTGCCTGGCCAGGCGCCTGCAGACAGACGGGCGCCGTGAACCTCGTCCCGGGGCTGTTCGTGGGGGTCACAGGTCCCGGAGACTTGGCGGGTGCGGGGAGGGGGCTAGCGTTCCTGCGCCTTACCGGCTACTGGGAGAGACCCCCCGCCCTCCAACCCGCAGCTCCTTCCAAGCCCCTCACACTCGCGGCAGAGTCAGAGCCCGAGCGACCACTGCCCCCACTGGGTCGGCCTGACCGGGAGGGAAGTGGGGGGGTGGGGGGCAGTGCGGCTGCTCCTCTGGCTGAGGTCCTGGTCACAGGATGCAGCGACTTCTCTGTCCCGCCTGGTCAGGCTCCGTCACACCTGTGCCCGCCTCTGGAAGGGCACTGCAGACGGCTGGGCTGTAAGGAAGGTGACATCTGCCCTCTGCGGCCCGCGAAGCGCTGAGGAAGTCAAGGCCCTAAGCATTCTCTACTTGAATTCTTTCCAACAGAAGTTGTGCGCAATTCCCCTCAAAGGACATCACAAACGTTAATCTCTGTTGGGTCTCATTTATTCACTTCTGGACTCCATATCAGCTGACAACAGAAAGCGAATTCCCATGAAAACACTAAGAACGGGCAAACTTGTCCCGGAGGGCATTAAGTCTGCTCCCATGACTGCAGACGCTGGCCAGAAAGGGGCAGGGAGAAAGGGCTTTGCTGCTGGGAATTTCCAGCACAGTCTTGAGTGCCAAGTGTCCAAGGATGGGGCTGGTTCCCAGCTTTCTATCCTGAAGCCAGGAACGGGCCCTAAGAGAGCCAGTCAGGTCTCAGCGTGAACGCCTCCCTGCAGGGCTGTGCCAGCCCTCTTTGGGTATGGAAGCACTGATCCCGGAATGATCACACGCTGCACATATGTGCGTGTGCTCTGGACGAGTCTTGGGGCCTCCTGGCCTCATTCCTGGGTGTCCTTCTGCACACGTTTTGGGAGAGTAAGGAGTTCATCCCTCACAAAGTGTCCAGAGGACGGCCTGGCACAGAGCACGGGCTGTGCGCACCCACTGGCACCGTTATGACTCCCCCACCGGAACAGGGATCTTATCTGCTTGTTTCCTCACAGAACCCCTCATGTCTAAGCCTCTGGCACATAACAAGTGCTTAATAAATGTAGGAAAGGACACAGGCTCAGAGTCTCCAAAAGCCAGCAAAATGAGCCTGGTCAGCAGCACCTTTGCTGCTCGGGGTTTCTGCCTTTCAGTCCCAAGCTTTGATCTCTGTGCTGGTCAGGCAGCCAGGCGGGGCTCACCCACACACCCCTTTCTGCATTTGAGAAGGTCCAGGGGCTGACAGCCTCTGAGAAATAGTGTTAACCTTGAATCACTTGATTCAATTAGTTCAAGGTGAGCCAGACTCTATCGCTATTTTCTTCACTTGCCTCTATTACCTGAGGCATAAAATTAACCTTAAACCTTCCACTGCAAAGCTGTACTGGACGGGTATTCTAGCCATAGCTCTGGCTGTTTTCTCACCAAATCGCCTCATCTTCCTCAAGCCCTGGAGGCAAGCATGTTTCAAAGCCGTGAATAGAGAAAGAGGGAAGGAAGTGGCGGGCACACACCCGACCTGCCACCTGCCGTAAGGTGCACCTCCCGCAGATCTCTCTAGAAGCAGCTCTGTCCGGAGTAACCAGGATATTTAGTGACCTTCAGTCGAAACGCTTACTTTCTTCCCCAGAGTCTGCAAGCTTCATTCTAGTTCTCCATTGCCCCTGATTGGTCTGTTTGGATCTGAAGAATGGGGATTTTCATTATTCCTGCTTCAAGTTTTTTGAAAATTAGCTTCTGGCCACTTCTGGATGTAACCGGGTAGTGCCCCCCCCTTTTTCATTCTCAGCCCCATTCAGACAAGCTCCAGCTGCCCCAGAACAGAGAGCCAATGCAGGGCAGCCCCACCAAAGGTCAGGAAACAGGCCCTTGGTTCTGCGTTGGCCAGCCACCGGCCTGGCTGAGGCGAGCCCCAGACTATAGCATCATCCACACCTGTGAAATGGAAACAGCCTACTTCTCCCCTCTCTTGGAGGATTCAGGAAATGCTCCCCGAGTCAGAGGTCTGGGTCAGGCCACCTCCCTTCTCTGGAAAATATGTAGGTTACTCCCTGTGTTAATTCCATGCCTGTTATGGGGGGGGGGTGGAGAACCCACCCTCCAAGTACGACTCTGATGAAACTCAAAATCCGTAAGAAGAGGTCTCCCCCAGTGGAAGGCTCTCTGTTTCAGATGAGGTCTGTGCTGTTTCCCCAGACGCCCCGACAGCCCCAGCCCCTTTCTTGGTACCACCAAGAGCACAGAACAGGAGGCCTGGTGCCAGACCACAGGAATGAAGATAAAAAAGAAACTCAAATTTCAAACCTAACGCATTTGATCCCTGCACATCTACTTAACTTCTCCATGGCCTCCCTTCGACATGGTGACCTCTCCGTCAGGCAGGACCCATGCAGAGCCCTCTGGTTTCGAGCTCAGGGCAGTGACGTCTGTCTGTTTCTCCTGTTTAGTGCAGGGAGGCGTCATGCTCTCCCCATATGGCACTGAGCAGGACAATCATGCATTTGGCCCTGGAAGGTACGGAAACCGTCTCCTTAGTTAGTCCCCGGGAGTCACGGGCAACACTTCCCCGGGACAGAGCACACCAGTGCCCTAGGCTGCATCTAGAAAAGCCACAAAAGTGTGGTCTGCTGGTCCATTTGGTTCTTGAAATCATCGTCCTGCAGCTTTTTTGTATTATTTACCTTTTGGGTAATCACTTTGCCGGGTGCTCACAGCAAAAGGGAAGGGACGGCACTAAGTCTACAGCTTGGGCGGAGAGCTGGCCTGAACCCATCCTGGCAGCAGGATGGGCCCCGGGAGGTAGAGGTGAGTCATAGGGATCCGGGAGGGGAAACAGCACTAGCTAAATTTAAAATCCCTGCCTGATATATTTGTGAGGTTGCTTTATTATTTTCCTGGGGAAAAATGCACCAAATAGAGAAATGGCAGGGACACAGAAGAATTTTCTCGAGCTCAGGATGTAATTATTAACGCTATGATTTTCAGATGGAATCTATTCATTTGAGAAGCTGAGGAAACTTGGCAGAAAAGATCAAAAGCAAACTACTTGCAGTCGCCTGAGGTCGTCTGTCTGCTTAGACAGAGGACGGGCCCACAGGAAACAGGGCTTAGCTGGGATGCTGTTCTCAGTAATCAAGGCCCTGAGAACCAATGCACAATCGAACTTGGCCACTCAGAATGTTTTCTACACGAGTTAAATAGACACGCAAGTACAATTGGTCACGTTTAGGGGCACCTGGGTGGCTCAGTAGGTTAAGCATCTAACTTCGGCTCAGGTCACGATCTCACAGTTTGTGGGTTCGAGCCCTGCCTCAGGCTCCGTGCTGACAGTGCAGAGCCTGCCTGGGATTTTCTTTCTCCCTCCCTCTCTGCCCACTCATGCTTTCTCTCTGTCAAAATAAATAAACTTAAAAAAAACCTGGTCATATTTAATGTGGAGAAGTCAGAATTCTATTCTTCTATTTTGTATTTTTTATTTTTTTTTTAAATTTTTTTTTCAACGTTTATTTATTTTTGGGACAGAGAGAGACAGAGCATGAACGGGGGAGGGGCAGAGAGAGAGGGAGACACAGAATCGGAAGCAGGCTCCAGGCTCTGAGCCGTCAGCCCAGAGCCTGACGCGGGGCTCGAACTCACGGACCGCGAGATCGTGACCTGGCTGAAGTCGGACGCTTAACCGACTGCGCCACCCAGGCGCCCCTATTTTGTATTTTTTAAAGCAGTGATTTGGGGATGCCTACGTGGCTCAGTCAGTAAAATGTCTGACTCCTGATTTCGGCTCAGGTCATGATCTCACGGTTTGTGGGATCGAGCCCCGAATCGGGCTCTGCACTGACAGCATGGAGCCTGCTTGGGATTCTGTCTCTCTCCCTCCCTCTCAGCCCCTCCCCCCGCTCACTCTCTCTCAAAAAAACAAAGTAGCGATTTGAATGCTTTCACGTGGCAGCAAACATTAAACACAAATTAGCATTCCTAACAACAAAGGCTGTCAGTCCAGTGGGGAAAACATTCCACTTGGGATAGAGCCACACGGAATCAACCACCTAGAAACTCTCGGGGAGCCGCTGGGGAGAAGGGGGTCCCGCTGGCAGCTGGGGTGAGGCTGCCCCCCGAACTCTGTGACAGGAAGACACTGTGCTTCCCTCACCTCTCGCTGGTCCTCCGTGCTGGTCCTCTGGACAGGACGCTGGAAAAATAAAAACAGTAATCTTTTTTATACTTAATATTCAATTACCTTCATCAAACTTCCTCAAGAAAACCCCACACACAGATCAATGTTCATTTAGCCAATATTAGTAGGATTATCCAGCCTGCTGCATGCCAAGTGTTCGTCTAGATGTTGGGTGCGAAGAAGATATAAAAGGTCCCGATCCCCACTGAGCTCCCCTTCTAGAGGGTGGAAGACGGACCATTAGTAAACGAACGAACCATTGTGAAGGATGAAATGCCTGCTGTGGAGGGGGACAGTTAGGGCAGCCAGGAAAGACCTTGTGGTGGGGTAACATTTTAGCTGAAGCTTGAATTACATCCTATCCCTCCTGGAGCAAAAGCCAGCCACATCAAGGCCCAGGTAAGTGCTCTAGGTAGAGAATAGAAAATGCAAAGGTCCTGGGGTGCCTGGCTGGCTCAGTTGGTGGATGTGCAACTCTTGGTCTCTGGGTTGTGTGTTTGAGCCCCACATTGAGTGTAGAGATTACTTTGAAGTTTTTTTTAATGAAAGAAAGAAAGAAAGAAAGAAAGAAAGAAAGAAAGAAAGAAAGAAAGAAAGAAAGAAAGAAAGAAAGAAAGAAAATGCAAAGGTTCTGAGGCTGGAATGAGCCAGCAAGTTCAAAAAGAGACAAAGTCAGGCCAGTGTGGGCTGTGACAGAAGACGTGAGGGAGGGGAGGCAAGTAAGGCGGGGGGGGGGGGGGCCCCCGGTCAGGTCAGGCATGGCCTGTGGGGTTGTGGCCTGGATCTAGGTTCTGTTTCATTTTATTTCATTTTCCATCAGCTTTG
Organism: Lynx canadensis; assembly: GCF_007474595.2. Taxonomy (NCBI): domain Eukaryota; kingdom Metazoa; phylum Chordata; class Mammalia; order Carnivora; family Felidae; genus Lynx; species Lynx canadensis. The sequence goes on along the minus strand of NC_044310.1, from coordinate 870,888 downwards.
TTGACATACAATTTACATATAATAAAACGCACCCACTTTAAGTATACAATTTTATGGGTTTTGAGCTGTGCGCAGGATTGCATAGCCACCATCTCGATCAAGACATTACACCTTTCCACCAGCTTAAAATGTTCCCTCCTGCCCCTTTGCGGTCAATCTCCCCCCGGCCCTGGTCCCAAGTGACCGCTAGCGTCTGCCTTCTGTCACTCTAGTTTTGTTTTTCTAAAGTATAATATAAATGGCACCCCACAGCATGAGGTCGGTGGTGGCAGTCTCCTAAGCGATCCATGCCTCCTGATACTGGGCAACCCCTTCCCTGGCATGGGACCCGCATCCACGGACTTGTTTCAGTGATAGGTCAACAGTGACAAAACATCACTCCCAGGATCAGCTTGTAAAAAAACTGTGACTTGGGTCTAGCTGGCACTCTATTTGCTCACTTTGACGAAGCCAGCAGCCATGTTGAGAGCCGATATGGCAACAGGCTTGGCGGGCCGGGAACGGGGGACTGTCAGCCCCTGGTCCAACAGAGCTGACAAACCTCTAGATGACTGTGGCCCTGGCCAATATCTTAGTCACAGCTTTGTGAGAGACAGAGCTGGGACCCCGACCTACAAAAGCTGGGTGATAACTGTGCTGTTTTATCCACCCTGTCCCTGGCCGTTTGTTACACAGCATGAATTCCTAGCACAGTAGTAACAAAGTAGACTTCTTTCACTTAGTACAATGTTTGAGATTCACCCACATAGTAGTGTGGATTGGATGTTTATTTTTTTATTGCTGAGGAGTGTTCCTTTGTATGAATATACCCCAGTTTGCCTCCACCCACCTGCTGATGGACATTCGGGCTGTACCCAGTTTTCGTCCATTTGGAGTACAGCTGTTTTGAATGCTCAAGTGCAAGTCTTTGTGTGGTCACACATTCTCATCTTCTTGGAATAAATACCTACTTCTAGGATTGTGGGATCTTAAGGGGAATGTATGTTTATGAGAAACTACCAATCTGTATTGGTGTGGCCGTACCATTTTGTATTCCCACCAGCGAGGGATAAGATTTCCAGATGCTCTGCTTCCCTATCCACATGTGCTTAGGAGTCCTTAATTTTGGCCATTTTTGTAACTATGTAGAGACATCTCATCGTGGGTTTAATGTGCATTTTCTTAATGACTGTTGACACTGAGCATCTCTTCATGTGCTTCTTCAAATCTTTTGTCAAGATTTAAAAATGAGATCATTGGTCTTCTTATTGAGTTGTAAGAGTTCTTTGTATATTGTAGATACAAGTGCTTTGTTGGATGTATGTTTTGCAAATACTTCCTCCCAGTCTGAGCTTATCTATTCATTTTTCCTCCCTTTTTCTTTCTTTCTTTCTTTCTTTCTTTCTTTCTTTCTTTCTTTCTTTCTTTCTTTCTTTCTTTTGACAGAGAGAGAGTGCATGCACACATGCAAGCAAGCAGGGTGGGGAGGGGCAGAGACAGAGAATCTCAAGCACGCTCCACATTCAATGCAGAGCCTGACACGGGGCTCAATCTCATGACCCTGGGATCATGACTTGAGCCAAAATCAAGAGTCAGATGCCCAAGTGACTGAGCCACCCAGGTGCCCTATTGTCTATTCATTTTTTGCAACTATTCTTTCAAGAGGTAAAGGTTGGGTATGTATGTATGTATGCATGCATGTTTGTATGTATGTATGTATTTTGAGACAGAGCACGAGCAGGGTAGGGGCAGAGAGGGAGAGACAGTATCCCAAGCAGGCCCTGCACTGTTTGCAGAGTCCAACTCACAAAACTTGACCTGAGCCGCAATCAAGAGCTGGACATTTAACCAACTGAGCCACCAAGGCGCCACAAGTTTTTAATCTTGATGAAATCCATTTTGTCAATTTTCCCTTATAGCTCATGCTCCACCTGGGTCCCCCTTTTCTAAGTGGCCTGGGAGCTTTCTCCAGGCAAGAAGTTGGGATCCCCAAAGGGCTCACCTAACTTGCTCCCATCTCTCAGGGATCATTGTCCTTAATTCCCTGGTGTCCAAAAACCTGACAGCTGATGTCACTTTGTATATACATATTTTGTTCAGTTTCTTAGTTGTTTCGGGCAGGAAGGTAAATCTGTCTCTGTTACGCCATCTCAGTCAAAAGCAGAAGCTTGCCGTCGTTTAAAAAACATTTTTTTAAATAACAGCTTTATTGCCGTATAATTCACATGCCACAAACTTGCTTTCACTTTTCAAAGCTGTTCTGAGTACAGAAGTTTCAATGGTCAGTGGTTTTTATTTGTTTTTCTTCTTTTCTCTCAGTGTCTTCGAGTTGTTGCCCCATTGTCCCTGGATGGTGTGGTTGCTCTCACTCAAAAAGATTATTGACGTCACTTTGTTGCTCTGTATGCAATGCATTTTTTCTCTGAGCGTTCTAAAGAGTTTTTCTTTAATTCTCATTTTCATCGATTTGATTATGATGTGCCCTGGTGCGATTTTCCTATATTTATTCTGCTTGAGGTTTGTTGAGCTTCTTGGATCTGTGGGCTTATTGTTTTCATCAAGTTTGGAAGATTTTCAGCCACTTTGGCAGCAAGTTTCCTATCCCCTGGGGTCCTTGCCAGGGTATTAAATCCATATCCTGAGAGAATGCCTTACGTCAACAAACTCTCCCTTTTATAGTCGCATGTTTGGCCCCCTGATCAAGCACCTTCAAAATCCATTCCATGGCTCATTCTCGCAGCTCCTTTGGCAGATAGCCCCTGTTAGCCTTAAAAATAAAACTCCCAGTTACCTTACCAGCAAAAGATAGGTTTATCCGGGAATAAAAGAGAATTGCCACGTGGGCAAGCAAACTACAGCAACACCACTGGTGAGTCCCAAGAGCAAAGGGGAGGCGGACTCTTTTAAAGAGCAAAGAGGGGGAACGTAAGTTGGGCCGGCGGTTATAGGCAAAAAGTCCAGGGGAGCAAACTAGGGGTTTGAAGTGAAGTGTCTTCTCATTGGCTGGGCTGTGAGGTCTCCCATTGGCTGGGCTTGTTAGTCTCTCATTGGCTGGACTTGCGATCGTGTCTCATTGGCTGGGCTGTTGCTGGGGTGATAAGTAAAGCCTTTCTTCCTGCAGGTGGAGTAGCCTGAAGTAGCATCCACCCGCAGGGTCCCTCTCTTCTTGGGTGAGCAGTTGATGAGGAGTGGTAGGGCCTGAGAGCGCCCCCTGCATAACCTCCCAGCTACATTTCAGCGATTTTTTCTGCTACTAATTTTCACACCCCTTTCTCTCTTATCAGGCCCAGCATTGATTTAATGAGGCCATGCTACGACTTTTCCCCAGTTGTCCGGCTGGCAACCAGGAGGGGGTGGGGGTGCAGATACTGAAAGGGACCTTGTTGTCTTGTTTTCGAAGCCTCTACAGAATCTTCCCATAAGGGAATGCTAGCTCTTCCTAGTTAGGGGTGAGCAACCGTTGCAGGCTCTAAAATTTCAGAAAAGTCTGAGGAGCCAAAACCTTTAGGGGCATCCACCCAGATATACTCATCGGATGTGTCAAGGTTTTCCCAACCAGGACCCTGACCTTGGCATTGCAAAGCTACCTTGACTGAGATTCAAGGCAGCTCTATTTTTAATTTTTTGAGGAAACTTCATGCTGTTTTCCATAGTGCTTGCATCGATTTACATGTCCACCAAAGTGCACAAGGATTCCGTTTTCTCTACGTCCTCGCCAACTCTTGTTAATTCTTGTCTGTTTGATAGTAGCCATTCTAACAGGTGTGAGGTGATATCTCAGTGTGGTTTTGATTTGCATTTCCCCAATGATTAGTGATGTTGAGCATCTTTCAATGTACCTGTTTGACATCTGTATGTCTTTGTTTTCCTTGGGACAATGTCTATTCAAATACTCTGCTCATTTTTTTTTTTTAATCGTCAAATGGTTAACATACAGTGTAGTTTTGGCTTCAGGAGTAGATTCCCATAATTCATCACTTACAGACAACACCCAGTGGTCATTCCAACAAGTGCTCTCCTCAATGCCCATCACCCATTTTTCCCACCCTCCCAACCTCCCACCCACATCAACTCTCAGTGTCTCTGTATTTAAGAATCTCTTATGGTTTCCCTCCCTCTCTGTATCTTATTTTTCCTTCCATTCCCCTACGATCATCTGTTAAGTTTCTCAAAATCCACATATGAGTGAAATCATCTATCTGTCTTTTCTGACTGACTTATTTCACTTAGCATAATATACTCCAGTTCCATCCACGTTGCTGCAAATGTACTCTGCCCATTTCTTAGTTGGATTGTTTGGATTTTTTGCTATGCAGTTGTGCGAGTTCTTTATATATTTTGGACATTAATGCTTTACCAGATACATGATTTGCCAATATTGTCTCCCATCCCATAGGCTGCTTTTTATTTTGTGGATGGCTTCCTTTGCTGTGCAGACGGTGTTTGGTTTGATATAGTCCCGCTTGTTCATTTTTGCTTTTGTCACCTTTGCATTTGGTGCCAATACACTTACTTTCGGTTATTTGTTAATTGTCTCCAACTTCTCAGATCCCTGGACGGGGTGCCAGTGCCAGTCAGCATCAGCGAGATCATCGTGCTTGCATGTCTCTGTCACCCTCCCAAACAGACATCCTTCTCAGTCACTGTACTAACCACTCTTCTCCCAATTTATTCCTGGTGAAAATGTTGCCAGTGGGCTGCCTCCTTGTTCAAGGCGTCCACACACTATGCGGGATGAGCTGCTCACTACCAGCTGGGCAGCGAGTGATCTAGTTACAAATCCCCACCTCACCGTCTACTTTCTCAGACCATTGCTGCTACCAACCCTGTTAATTTGGGTCCTCTAGTAAGCATACCGTGAGATGGCATTCAGAATGCAAGAGATTCATTGGGGGCTCATGGCTACGAAAGATCAGGAGTGGGGGTGGGGAGTGAAATTGGGCCGAGGAAGTCGGCAGACTGCAATACTGATCTGAAGCCTGTGAATGGGAAGTGGGAAGAAGTAGGATCGGGCAGAGAGAATCTAACTCTAATGCAAATCTAGCGAAGTTTGGGCCAACCCAAAGGAAGGGTTGGAGGAACTTTGGCGCAGAGATTGTCCATTAGAGGAGTCCTGGGTTGATGGGTATGGTCCACCTAGAGCCCCCGCCATGCTCCATCTCTGACCAGAGACGACCCAGAACGAGAGTGAACTCAGCGTACTGAACCTGGCGGGCAGCCAGCTGCACTCCTAGCAGTTGAATGAAAATTCTCTCTGGAAGGGAGATCAGAGTGGAGCCTCCTCCATGGCTGGCTGCTACCACAGAATAGTCACTTAGTATCCTAGCATCTGTCAAAGATGATCAATGAAGATTTTATTTTTTTAATGCGCTCATGGATATTAACACATTTGCCATGCTTCAATCTGTTATATTTACTTTTCTTTTTGATACTCAAATTGTCCTTACTTTGGCTAGTGGGAGCGCCTCCGGCTAGCAAATCCTCTGATGCAATGCTAGTCTCACTGATAATTTCCTTGCTTTCTGTTGATAAGAGGCTCCAGGACCATCCTGTGTGTGTGTGTGTGTGTGTGTGTGTGTGTGTGTGTGTGTGTTTTGATGTTTATTTATTTATTATGAGGGAAAGACAGTGCCTGTGCAAGTGGGGGAGGGGCAGTCTGGAATCCCAAAGCAGGCTCCGCACTGTCTGCACAGAGCCCAACACAGGGCTCAAACCCACAAACTGGGAGATCTTGACCTGAGCCGAAATCAAGAGTCAGATGCTTAACCAACGGAGCCCCCCCAGGCACCCCCATCATGTGTGCTTTCTGCCTCAAATCTGAAATCAGTCATCTTCCTATGAAGCTATGGTTTGTTTTGGTGGGAAATGGCATGCAGGGACAACAATCTGGGTGCTAAGAGTGCTCGCTTGTCCTGAATTGGTTTGTTTTTAGACCAGTGCAGCCCGGGAGAACAATGAGAACTTTTTATATCTGCCCTAATATAGCAGCTACTAGCCACACGGGGCTATTGAACGCTTGAAACCAAGAAATGGAATTCTTAATGTTATTTAATTGAAATGTTTTTCTTACAGTAAAGTATACATGACATAAATGTTACCTTTTTAACCACTTTTAAGTGTACAGGTCACAACATTGTGCACATTCACATTATTTGCAAGCATCACCACCGCCCGTGGCCAAAACCCTTCCATTTTCCCAAACTGAAACTCTGCCCCATTAAACACTAACTCCCCATTTCACACCCACCCCCGCCTCCTAGCAACCACTGCTTTACTTCCTGTCTCCACGAATTTGACTACTCCATGTACCTCATAGAAGTGAAATCAAACAATATTTCTTCTTTTGTGTCTGGCTTTTTTCACTCAGCATAATGTCTTCAAAGTTTACCCATGTTGTATGTGTCAGAATTTCCTTTCTTTTTATGGCTAAATAGTCTATTATATCTATATATACATATCACATTTTGCTTTTCCATTCTTCCACTGATGGACATTTGGGTCATTTCCACCTTTTGGCTATTATGAATAACACTGCTATGAGCATTGGTGTAAAGATGTCTGTTCAAGTATTTAATTTTAATTAATTTTTAAAAATGTTTTAATTTATTCATTTTTGAGAGAGAGAGAGAGACTGTGAGTGGGGGAGGGGCAGAGAGAGAGACACACACACACACAGAATCTGAAACAGGCTCCAGGCTCTGAGCTGTCAGCACAGAGCCTGACACAGGGATCAAACTCACCAACCGTGAGATCATGACCTGAGCCAAAGTCGGACGCTTAACCGACTGAGCCACCCAGGCTCCCCTTTTTAATTTAATTTTCAATTTAAATAGCCACATGTGTCCAGTGGCTACCATATTGGACAGTTCTAGACCTTTCCAGTGGATAGAGCTAAGAAATACATTTTTAAAAGATATTAAGTCATACTAATATTTCCCATTGAAATCCAAGATTACAGGTTTTTAACTTATTTTCCATCTCTTCTCTCAAGCTAAAAGCATTGATATTTAAAAGCATCTAATATTTAAAAAACATTTTTTTTAACGTTTATTCAATTTTGAGAGGTAGAGACAGAGCATGAGCAGGGAAGGGGGAGAGAGAGGGAGACACAGAATCCAAAACAGGCTCCAGGCTCTGAGCTGTCAGCACAGAGCCTGACGTGGGGCTTGAACTCACAAACTGCGAGATCCTGACCTGAGCCAAAGTTGGATGCTCAACCTACTGAGCCACCCAGGTGCCCTTATTGGCTCCTAATATTAACCACACTACTTAATTGCTCTATCCCACTTTACACAATTCCAAAATAGCAACGGCAATATTATTGCCAAGACCAGGATTAATGCAAACAATTTGAGATTTCTTTGCAGCTCTTTTTGCCATTACTACTTATGTACAAAGTGTTGGGTTTTAATGTCACTTGAATTATTTTCTGTGTGGTTAAGCCCCAACCTGACATACCGTTAGGATCATTTGTTTCATTTTGCTTCCGATTTTTAGGAATTGATTTACTTTTCGCTTTGTCATTACACAGTTCCAAAGCCAAAGGGACAAGCACACGTGGAGAAATCTAGTTTCTGCACACACCTCACCTTCCTGACCCTGGTGGGTAACCGTTTGTACATTACTTTTCAAGGTAGGAAAATAGCCATGTACATTCTTTTTTTTTTTATTTTTTTTTTTTTAACGTTTATTTATTTTTGGGACAGAGAGAGACAGCGCACGAATGGGGGAGGGGCAGAGAGAGAGGGAGACACAGAATCGGAAACAGGCTCCAGGCTCTGAGCCATCAGCCCAGAGCCTGACGCGGGGCTCGAACTCACGGACCGCAAGATCGTGACCTGGCTGAAGTCGGACGCTTAACCGACTGCGCCACCCAGGCGCCCCATACATTCTTATTGTTTCTACCCCTTCTTAGTAAAATACCATACGCGCTGTTCTGCAACTTTATTATTATCTTTCTTAACAATACGTTCTGAGGGCCACTCTGGGACAGAACATGGGAGCAGTCTTTCACAGCTGCTCCAGGGCGAGGCTGCACACCTTCCCGACACCTTCTTCCCGCAGCTCCTACTGGTGAACACTGGAGCGTTTCCAGTCTTTTGCTCTCCTTTCCTTCTACAGTAGAAAGTGTATTGATGGTTAATGTGGAAAGGCCCAGAAAGGCAAAGCTGGGGAGAAAGAAGCCCCGCCGTGTCGCCATGTGCGTGAGTGGGGAAGAGAAGTAGAATTTCTGGTAAAGGGGCTACCACCGGGGGCTGATACGGTGACTTCGGTCTCCCCCTGAGGTCCCTCACTCTGAGCAGGGAGAAGCCCTGGCCAACACCAGCGGGCGATGAGGGCGCAGGAGCGTGCTGCCACCGGCTGGCTCCCACCGTTCCCACCTTTGCTGCGCTTTTTGCGAGGCTTGGTGGCCCTGATGGATCGTCTTCCCTGCACAAACTTAAAGGACTTCCTGGACCTCACTGTGGCACCAGGAGGCAGGGGTCAAAGCCAGCACGCGGCTAGCGGGGCCAGCCACCTTGCAAGTCACATGCAACTCTCTGCAAAGGCAGAGGTGCACCCACGCCCTCGGGTGGCCGGACGCCCCCTGCGTGGCCTGGCGGGAGGTGCCCTTCGTCACACACACACCCGCGCCAGGCAGGTCGCCTGACAGGAAAGGCGGGCAGGAGTCACGGTATAACGGCGACCCCGGGCCTCGGGGGACGGGGGAAGGGGGGGAGCGAGGCGAGGCTCGATTCTGCTCCAGCGCAGCCTGCACGTTGTGCCCGCTCACCACCCCCCCGCCTTGCGCAAAGCAGGGGAAATGCAGATTTTACGTGAACACACCTAGTTTTTAGGGTTGACAGCCCGTCCGAACTTAGGTCGCCTCGGGCCAAACCCGGAGCGCCGACCCGGTGCCGGGTCCGGTCTTCCCAGCGGCGCCGTCCTCTCCGAGCCCCTCCGCACGCGGCCTGCATCCCGGGCGCACTGCGCTTGCGCGGGGCGCGCCGGACAGAACCATCGCGAGAACGGGGGTTGCGTGCGGCGCTCGAGCTCCCCCGCCGCTTGGGGCCGCCCGTTGCCATGGAGCCGCCCGCCGCCGACGCCGCCGACGCGGAGCTTCGGAGGAGCCGCCGTGGAGCCGTTCCGACCCCCTCCGGTCGGCAGAGAGGTGGGCCCATCCGCCGCGTAGCTCCTCGGACGCGGCCCAGCGCCCTCGCCGCCCAAGTCCTGCCGGGCCGGCGCCTGCTGCGGCGGGTCTCGGGGGCCCTGCGCCCGGCGGTGCGCGCCCGCCGCGTGTGGTCGCCGCGCCTCCGCCGCGGCGGTGAGCGGACCTCGGGCGGGGTGGGAGGGCGCCCTGCGGAGTCCCGAGGGCCTCCCGACTCGGTTCTGCAAAGGATAACCGGGTCTGGGAAGCGGGAGGGCCTCCGCTCCGACGTCGTCCACCAGCGGATACTCGTTTATCCGCTCGCAGTTTTGGCTTGAGCGAGGCTTCCTTGAACGTGTGCAAGGACTGGGCACTGAGCAGGTGAGGAGCAGGTGGGGCCTGGGCACTTATTAGGTGAGGGACAGATGAGGAGCAGGTGCCGAGCAAGTGAGGGGGCAGGTGAGGGGCAGGTGGGGCCTGGGCGCCGAGCACGTGAGCAGGCCCCAGTCTGGTCTGCAGCAGCTCAGAAGACTCCCGCACTCACTCTCTGCGGGTAAGCCGTGCGGAAATTCATGCGCACAGCGTACACATTGGTTTTAAAGTGAACATCGGTGGCGACCCCCCAAGTCCAGAAATAAAAGCGTGTTAGCACCGCACAAGTCAACCCACCCCTCTCCTGCCTGGCAGACCTCCCCCCCAGGACCATGAGCCTGTTTGTGAGTCTAACTCCCTTGCTTTTCTCTAGGTGTCCCACCTATGTGTGCATTCCTAAGCAATATAATTAAATTCCACATGTTGTTAAACTTCATATAAATGGAATGATACGGTGTATATTCTTTTTCAATTTTGAAACAACCCCAAGTTGCATAAAAGTTTCAAGTTGAGCACCAACAATCTTCCTTTTCCTGAAGCATTTGAGAACAAGTAGCTTGCATGAAGCTTTATCACCACCACCGTACTTTTGAGTATTTCCTACCTGCAAGGGCCCTCTCGGGCATGACCATGGTCCACGTGACCATCAAGGTCAAGAGAGTCACATGGATGTGTCACTACTGCTGGTCCTCAGCCCAGTCAAGCACATTTTGATAGTTGATCCCGTAAAGTCACAAAAGCAAAAGGACTCAGTCTGGGACGTCGCACAGCACTCGGTCATCATAGCGACTTGGTGTTTGTTCGGTGTCTTTCGGTCCACAGCATTCCCCAGCCTTTCTTTGGCCCCCATGACCCTGACACCTTTGATGGCTGCAGGCAATGACTTTGTAGAAAGCTCTTCCATTTGGGTTGTCTGATGTTTCCTCAAGATTAGATTCGCATTGGGGCGCCTGGGTGGCGCAGTCGGTTAAGCGTCCGACTTCAGCCAGGTCACGATCTCGCGGTCCGTGAGTTCGAGCCCCGCGTCAGGCTCTGGGCTGATGGCTCGGAGCCTGGAGCCTGTTTCCGATTCTGTGTCTCCCTCTCTCTCTGCCCCTCCCCCGTTCATGCTCTCTCTCTGTCCCAAAAATAAATAAACGTTGAAAAAAAAATTAAAAAAAGATTAGATTCGCATTATGCATCCTTGGCAGAAAAGTCACAGAACTTACGCACAACTTTCTTCATCCCATTCCATCCTGTCAGGTGGCTCATGGTGGCCCATTTGTCATATTACAGATGATGTTTGCCTTGATCACTTAAAGTGGTGTCTGCCAATGTCTCCGCTGGGAAGTTACTTTTTCCCTCTGTAATGAACGCGTATTTTGTTGGGAGATACTTTGAGGCTAGTGGCCGTGTCACCCTTCCCAGGCTTGAGCTGGGCGGCTCACCGCGGGCTCCCCCTCCACCCTGCTTGGGCTCTGATGCCCTTCTCAGGGCTGCCTTCCTCCTACTCAGGCCCTGACAGCCAGCTCTGGGCCACCCCGGGTCCTGCTTTGCCTGCCCCTCCTGGGGAACCTAGTCCGGAAGCTTCCAGAGGGAAGAAGGGTGAGTGCTGTGCACCATCTTCCCATCAGTCGTGTGGAAGAGACGCACCCGCTCTGTGACACGGCGCCGGCTCCTTCCTCGTTACCATCCAGCACTCTGTAGGCCGGATCACGCTGTCGGTGTTTTCTGCTGTTGGTGGCCGTGGGGCTTTGTTCCCAGAGTTGCTGCTGCTCTCTGAGGTCGTGTTATGTCTCCTGTTGTTTAAGTCTGTGATGAATTGAATTGTGTTTCTTCAGGGGAAAAAAAAAAAATCATAGGTTGAAGCTCTAACCCCTGGCATCTCAGAATGTGACCTCATTTGGGAATAGGGTCACTGGGGATGGAATTCAGTAAGATGAGGTCACACTGGAGGAGAGTGGGCCCCTGATCCCATATGTCAGGCGTCTTTATACAAAGGAGGTATTTAAGGGGTGCCTGGGTGGCTCAGTAGGTTGAGCGTCTGACTTGGGCTCAGGTCATGATCTTGAGGTTCATGAGTTTGAGCCCCGCGTCGGGCTCTGTGCTGCCAGATTCTGTGTCTCCCTCTATCTCCGCCCCTCCCCCGCTCATGCTCTGTTTCTCTCTCCTTCCAAAATAAATAAACATTAAAAAAAAAAAAAAAGAGGTATTTGAACGTAGATGTGCACTCAGAGCATCACACGGAGGTTGGAGTTGCCCTGCCACAGGCCAGGAACTCTCGGAACCTGGGAGGGAGGCCTGGGACAGACCCTGCTGTAGTGCTTCAGAGGGAACAAGGCCCTGCCGGCACCTTGGTGTCAGATTCCTGGCTTCCGGAAGTGTGAGAGAATACACTTCTGTTGTCCTGAGACGCCCAGTGTGCCATGCTTATGCTGCGACAGCTCCGGGACACGAGCATAACGGCTGAGACTTTCCGTAGGGCACGCACCTAGGAGAGGAACCGCTGAGTCAGAGAGTAGGGGGGCGCAGAGAGATCCAAGACCTAATCCTTGGAATTTGGGAATATGTTAGATGACGCGGCAGGGGAACTGAGGTTGTTACCCAGGTGTCTGGAGATGGGGAGATTGTCCTGGATTATCCACATGTGCCCAGTGCAGACACAGGGTCCTCAGAAGTGGGACAGGGAGGCAGGAGAGAGAGAGTCAGGGGGCCCCAGGAGAAAGACCACACTGACGCTGCTGGCTTTGAAGGCGGTCCAGCGGGCCCAGGAGTGTGCGTGACCTCTGGAAACAAAAATCCTCCCTAGAGCGTCCAGAAGGGAACGCTGTCCTGCCCACACCTTGATTTTCACCCAGTGAGACTCATTTCAGAATCCGACGTCAGGATCGTAAGGCAGTAAATCTGTGAAGTCACTGGGTTTGCGGGAAGTTGTTGCAGCAGCGGCGGGAGAGCCGCACGGAGGCGCGCGCTCGTTAACTCTACCGGGTGACGCCGGACTCTCTGGAAGTAATTGTCCCCGCTCTCGCTCCCACGCTCCCGCCATGGCCGAGTGAACGTTCCCGCTGCCTCACTCACGCACCTGCCACTGTCGGGCTTGTGATGTCTTACCAGTGTGATGACCACATAACTATAGGAGATTGTGACTTTAACTTTCGTTTCCCTAATTACAAATGAGGTTGGACAATTGTTGTTGTTGTTGTTGTTCATTACCAAGAAATAGTTTATCGTCCAAAGCACGACTTGGCTAAGAGTTAAAGGGAAACACTCTTAATAATGCCAGGAAAACAGGCATGAAGTGGGGCACGCGGTCACACTGGACACATGGCTGCCCCACTTCCTGGCCATTTGAATGTCCTCAATGGTCAAGTGCCTGTGTGGGTCCTGCCATTGCCCCCGGACTGCCACCTTCTTTACTGATTTGTGGGTAATCCTTGTGTGGTCTTGATGGAGGACCTTTAGGATAATGTGTTGAATTTATCTTCTGGCTTGTAACTTTTTTCTCACTCTCCCGAGGGCATCATCTGAATGACAGTTTTTAATTTAAATGTACGTGACCACCTGCCAGCTTTTCCTCTCATGGCTAATGACTTTGGTGTCCTGTGTAAGAAACCCTGGAGGCGCCTGGGTGGCTCACTCGGTTGAGCGTACGACTTTGGCTCAGGTCACGATCTCACGGTTCGTGGGTTTGAGCCGGTAAATACAGCTCCAACGGCTGAAGACTCACTTTTCGCATAACTGCAAAATCATCATCAACCCCAACAAAATTAACGTGAATTTCTTAATAAAATCTAATGCCAATTTGTGTTCACTTTCCCACATGATCTCAAAAACGTCTTTTACAGTTGCGTCCAAACAGGACCCCCACACCGCAGGAGGTGGACTTTTGTCTTCCGGACCTTTTCACTTAAAAAGGCCTCCCGATCCCCCTTTCCCCCATGACACCCACTTGTTGAGGTGTCAGGATCATCTGTTCCGTTTATTTATTATTTAGGCCTCCTTTGCCGTCACCCGGTGAGGCTCCGTCATTTCCTCCTTAGCGGTCCTGCACCCTTTTGTTGTGTTTGTCCTTACGCAGTTCATATTTTTTGATGGAATTGTAAATGGCAGCTTTTCCAAATCTTTGATAAATGGGAATATATTTGGTTTTTATTATTGCATTTATATCTAACGACATTACATCGTCTCAATAACTTTCATGAGGGAGGTCTGTATACTCATTTGGATTTCCTATGTACATGGCTATGTTATCTGAAAACATTGCCATTTCTGAATGCCTGTTTGGTCCTTTTACCTCTAAAGGTTCTAGCTGGGAGGCAGGAGTGCCAGTGGAAGGAAGTAGCTCAGCGAAGCCCTTGTTTTGTTCTCGGTCTTTTTCTTTTTTTAATTTTTTACTCACCTTTTGAGCGGGGGGAGGAGGGGCAGAGAGAATCCGAAGCAGGTTCCAGGCTCCAGCTCTCAGCATGGAGCCTGACGCGGGGCTCGAACCCACCAACTGTGAGATCACGACCCGAGCCGAAGTCGGACACTTAACCAACTGAGCCACCCAGGCGCCCCTGTTTTCCGTCTTAAAAGAACATTTTTAACGTCTAGGATGATGCGTGATGCCTCCTGTACATTGTCGGCAGCGTGTAGCCTTTGTTACATGAAGGGAGACTGTTCCTAATGTAAGATTGCCAAGGTTTTTTTAAAGCATAAGTGGCATGTTGAAGTTTATCAATACTTTTTCCCCACACTTGTCGAGTTGATCATATAATTCTCTTCCTTCGGTCTGTTACCGGGGTGAATTAAGCTGACTTCCGATGCTAAGTAAACGCGCCGTGGTCCTGAAGTTTTATGCCGTGTTGACACTGCGGATCCAGGCCAACGATGCCTCTCTCTGCATTTTCGTGTCTGCGCTCTGAGCGACAGGAGCTCCCCGTCTCCGGTCTCCGCTGTCGGTGTCGGGCTCTGGTGACGAAGGCTGCGTGAGCCCCACGAGAGAAGTCCGGACCTGCCTGTCCCTCCGGGAGGGGGTGCGTGTGAACCCAGTGGTCTGCGCCCGGCGTGTTTCCCACAACTGGATGGGGAAGCCTCTGAGCCTGGAGTGTTCTTCCTGGGAATGCATTTGACTGTTGATTGAGTTTCTTTTATGTTTGTGGGACTTTGGAAGGTTTTTTTTGTCAAACAATTCTGATTAGTAATATTTCTCTAATAATTTGTCCGTTGTCTACATTTTCAAATTTACTGGCATAAAGTTGTTCATGACTTCTTTAGTTTTTAATGTTTTCCTGACATATTTATCAATTTTAGTCTTTTAAAAATACAAACTCTTGGTTTCCAGGAGCATCTCGATCACATACGTTCGTTTCTGTTGCATGAATTGTTAATATTTTCAACCTGCTTTCTTCCACTTTCTTTGGGTTCATCTCGCAGTTCTTTCTGTAGCCACTCGAACTGGATGTTTTGTGCATTAACTTTTAGCCTTTTCCTAATGCCGTATATGTGTGAAGTTCAGGAGTTTGCTCTGCGTGGGGTCAGCTGCGCTATGGTTGATTGGAGCTACTGTCCTTGTAACTCAGCTCAAAGTATTTTACTGTTTCCAGCATGATTTTTTTCCCTTGACCCATGGGTTACTTAGAAGTATGTTTCTTATTTTCTAGAAATACTTCTCTGTTATTGATTTGGGCTGGTGACTTTTGGTCAGAGAACAAGCTTTTTATGGTTGTTTTTATTGAGGAATAATTGGCATACGATATTAGTATTGTGTTTGTTTCAGGTGCACCCCGTAGTGATTTGATATTGTACATTGCAGAGTCACCACCGTGACAAGTGTAGTCACCGTCTGCCACCACACAAAGCTGTCACAGTATAACTGACTATGTTCCTTATGCTGTACAAAGCCTTGTACATTTTAGTCTCTTAAAATCTATTGAGACCTGCTTCGGGCCCAGGAGACGGCTTTTGTAAATATTCAGTGTGTGCCTTCAGGGAGCACTTACAATTCTGTCGCTGGTATGCTCTCTGTATGTCTGTCACGTTCAGTTTGTTAATGGTGTCGAATGTCATTAATGACTTCTGCTATCTGCTTTTGGTATCAGTTCCTGAGAGCGGTGTGTGAAATTTTCCCACGAGAGTTTGCATTTTGACTTTTTCCTTGTTCTGTCGATCTGTGCCGCTTCCTCTGTGACTTCATTAGTGAACACACGTGGATGTAAAATTGTCGCTTCGGGACGCCGGGGTGGCTCAGTCGGTTGAACGTCTGACTTTGGCTCAGGTCAAGGTCTCACAGTTCATGGGTTTGAGCCCTGCATCGAGCTCTGTGCTGACAACTCGGAGCCTGGAACCTGCTTTGGATTCTGTGTCTCCCTCTCTCTCTCTCTGCCCCTCTGCCACTTGCCCTCTCTCTCTCTCTCTCTCTCTCTCTCTCTCTCAAAAATAAATAAACATTAAAAAAATTTCAGTGCTTCTGTAAGCTTGTGTTTTAGATGTGTCTCCAATAGTGGATAGTTAGATTTTTTGGTTGTTGCTATGGGTCTTTTAATCCAATTTAAAAGGAGACCTTTTTTTTTTTTTTTTTTTTTTTTTTGGTTACACCTTGGCCCTTTCACCTGTTTACAATCTTGCCTTCACTTAGATTTTGACCTGATGATTTCTTACTTTCTAGTCAATTCTTCAAGGTTCTTAAGGCAATTAACGTACAATTTTATGCGGCATTTGTGGTTATTTTTAGTGTGATGGCTGGCACGCTGGACAGCCACATGCCTAAAATGGAAATGGAAGTTCCAACTGCTTCTTACGCACGTTTTAGCAAATCTGTTTCCGATTCTACTTCATCCCCATAGACACCGAGTTCTGGGGCCTTCCACGGGCAGTGGGGCACACGTGGGTTTTTATGGCTCAAGTTTTCCCCTGGAGGTCGGTCCGTACCTCTGCCTGCAGGGCTGCTACCGCCTCACACTCCCGGCTTCTGTTTTGTTCACACTGTTTATTCTCCCATTTGCCGTGTCCTTGTAGATGCGTGTGTTGAAAAAACTGAATCCTTCTGCTGTGGTTTTAGTGAGAATTTAAGAGGCATCAGAGGCTCCCTGTCTGGAACTGCCCTGTTTCACTGGACATTCAAAGTGCATGTGGTTCAGCGGCACCTGGTGGCTCAGTCTGTTGAGCGTGTGACTCTTGATTTCATCTCAGGTCGTGATCTCGTGGTTCGTGAGATCGAGCCCCATGTCGGGATCTGCGCTGACAGCATGGAGCCTGCTTGGGATTCATTCTCTCCCTCTCCCTCTCTCTCTCTCTCTCTCTCTCTCAAAGTAAATAAATAAACATTAAAAAACAAGAAGTGTCAGGGCACCTGGGTGGCTCAGTCGGTTAAGCGTCCGACTTCGGCCCAGGTCATGATCTCGCGGTCTGTGAGTTCGAGCCCCGCGTCGGGCTCTGTGCCGACGGCTCGGGGCCTGGAGCTGCTTGGGACTCTGTGTCTCCCTCTCTCTCTGCCCCTCCCCCACTCGTGCTCTGTCTCTCTCTATCAAAAATAAATAAAATGTAAAAAAAAAAATTTAAAAAAGAAGTGTATGTGGTTTAATGTCATCTTCAATGGAACTGTATGTGTGATGATCCACCTCGTATCAGGCTGCCATCCGTCCGGGGGACAATTGAGCTGCGCTGTGATGAGCACATGGAGTCCATGAGCACGAGCGGAACAGACTCGGCCACTTCGTAAATATGTTCTAAAAGCTCTGCCATTCACAGATTGGGGGGGGGGGGGGCGGTTAATAGGTTTTCTCAAGTGGGAGGAATATTGTTGGCATTTGACAAGATGCCTTGAAATTTTGCCTCTCAGAACTGTAATGCGTGATTGTTTCTTTGCAGCATTTTTTAAAAGGAATCGTTGGCCTTGACTTATTATTGATTCATCCAGGAAACATTATTAGGCTTTGAAATATTTTTCAGTCAGTTATTCCGAAGCAATTGTAAAGTGAAACATGAAAGACAAATTCATCTACGATTGTAGCATCTACGGAGTTCTGGGCAGGCAGGCTCCTAAGGTCCCTCAAATCACTTAAAGCGTGAGGGATGTTCTGAAATTCCTTAAGGGTTGCTTCTGACCTGCCCCGTAACACGCGACGTGCTATATAGCACGCACATCCCGAATGTTCATTTGGATGAGGTTTGATCGTCACGTGTGCAACCACCGCTAGAAATGATGCCGAACATCCCCCACCCCACTGTGCCCCTCGCGCCCCTCCCACTCCTTGCCTTTGACCCCAGATCCACGGCCGCCGGCAGGTAGTTTTGCCTGAATGGGGGTTTCCCGGTTCTCTTCCGTGTGTGGCTTCCTTCACCTCCGGCGAGGCTCCTGCGACACGCTCGTGCGCATCCGTTCGGTTCCTTCTCGTTCCCGAGCAGCAGCACGTGCTCACGACGACGGGCGCTTGGGTTGTTTTCCGGCTGGGGGCCCTCTGGGTAAACACTCGTGTGCAAGGTTGTTTGAGGGATGTGTTCTGGTTTCTCCCGGGCACGTCCTGGAGGAGGATTTCCGGGTCACGTGCTGGGCCGGCGTTCGTATTTTCGATTTGGGGCGTTCTCACAGGTGTGCAGCAGTGTCTCGTGATGGTCTTACTTCACGTTTCCCCGGGGACTGATGCTGCGGCGCGAAGTGTCACAAGCTCGTTGGCCATTTGTGTATCTCCTCTTGCCACGTCTGTTCTAAAATTCCTGCCCCTTTTCAGTCGGAGTTTGGACTTTATGTTGTTGATGTTTAGGGGCTCTTTATATATTCTGGATATACGACTGTTGTCAGATTTCTCTGCTGCAGATATTTTCTCCTAGTCTGGGCTTGTCCATTTTCTTTTCTTCTTTTTTACAGAAGTTTATTTATTTATTTTGAGAGAGAGAGAGAGAGGGAGGGAGCGTGCGCCTGGGAGGGACAGAGAGAGAGGGAAGGAGGGAGAATCCTTAGCGGGCTCTGCGCTGTCACCACAGAGCCCATCGTGGGGCTTGAGCCCACGAACCATGAGATCATAACCTGAGCCAAAACCAAGAGTTGGGTGCTAAACTGACTGAGCCACCCAGGTGCCCCTCATCCATTTTCTTAATGTCTTTTTACAAGAGAAATTGTTGATTCGTATGAAATCCGGTATGTATGTTTTTTAACTATGATCCTATTCATCTATACCTGTTACAATTTTTTTGTAGCTAATTTCTGCTTCCCAAGATGGAAGAAGACGCTGACCAGTTCCCTAAGAAGGAGCTTTTGGACAATGTCCCGATTGTGGAAGATGGTAATAAAAGTCTTTTCACAGATAACGGGTGTTTTGGCAACAATGAAGATAAATGGTGTGCTTTATAGTTTCCCTGAATTCCCTTTCTTTAGAAAGACTATATCTTTTAGGCTTATTTTTTTTCCTCAAAGTTTATATCATTCTGTCTTTAGTTGGAAAAAAAAAGATAAATTATGGCCGAGATTCTTGAAAGCGACAGGTTATAGTTCTCTCGTTTCCAGCGCCTCTACTGAGAAATAGGATGCCATTTTTGTCCCTTTGATTGTGACCTATTTTGCTTTTCTTTCCCTGGAAGTTTGTAGATTTAAAAAGAATCCGATAATCCAAGATAGGCCTTGATTCGGGCTAGTGCTGGACACCAGGCAAGACAATCAAACCTGGACTAGTCTCCTTGGGTCTCCATCTAACTGCAGCGCGGCTCGTTTCTCAGTTTCTGAGCTGTGGTGAGGTGAGGTGAAGCGTGAGGTGAGGTGTGGTTAGGGAGGTGGGGTGAGGTGAGGTGAGGTGAGGTGAGGTGAGGTGAGGTGAGGTGTGGTGAGGTGAAGGGAGGTAAGTTGTGGTTAGGTGTTGTGGTTAGATGAGGTGAGGTGTGGTGAGGTGAGCCGAGGAGTTGTAAGGCGAGGCGATGTGTGGTGAGCTGAGGTGAGGCGAGGTGTGGTATGGTATTTGTGACGTTTAGTGAGGTGAAGTGAGGCGAGGTACGGTAAGGTGAGGTTTGGTGAGGGGAGGCACAATGAGGTGAGGTGAGGTGTGGTGAGGTGAGGCGATATGTGGTGAGGTAAGGTGTGGTTACGTGAGGTGAGGTGAGGAGTTGTGAGGTGAGTTATGGTGTGGTGACGTGAGGCGATGTGTGGTGAGCTGGGGCGAGAGGTGAGGTGAGGTGCGGTGAGGTGAAGTGGGATATGGTGAGGCGAGTGAGGTGAGGTGTGTTGAGATGAGACGTGTGGTATGCTATGATGTCGTTTGTGGTGTTGTGAGGGCTAGGTGTGGTGAGGTGAGATGAAAGGGGAGAGGTGAGTTTGGTGGGGTGAGGTGTGGTGAGGTGAAGGGAGGTAAGTTGTGGTTAGGTGTTGTGGTTAGATGAGGTGAGGTGTGGTGAGGTGAGCCGAGGAGTTGTAAGGCGAGGCGATGTGTGGTGAGCTGAGGTGAGGCGAGGTGTGGTATGGTATTTGTGACGTTTAGTGAGGTGAAGTGAGGCGAGGTACGGTAAGGTGAGGTTTGGTGAGGGGAGGCACAATGAGGTGAGGTGAGGTGTGGTGAGGTGAGGCGATATGTGGTGAGGTAAGGTGTGGTTACGTGAGGTGAGGTGAGGAGTTGTGAGGTGAGTTATGGTGTGGTGACGTGAGGCGATGTGTGGTGAGCTGGGGCGAGAGGTGAGGTGAGGTGCGGTGAGGTGAAGTGGGATATGGTGAGGCGAGTGAGGTGAGGTGTGTTGAGATGAGACGTGTGGTATGCTATGATGTCGTTTGTGGTGTTGTGAGGGCTAGGTGTGGTGAGGTGAGATGAAAGGGGAGAGGTGAGTTTGGTGGGGTGAGGTGTGGTGAGGTGAAGGGAGGTAAGTTGTGGTTAGGTGTTGTGGTTAGATGAGGTGAGGTGTGGTGAGGTGAGCCGAGGAGTTGTAAGGCGAGGCGATGTGTGGTGAGCTGAGGTGAGGCGAGGTGTGGTATGGTATTTGTGACGTTTAGTGAGGTGAAGTGAGGCGAGGTACGGTAAGGTGAGGTTTGGTGAGGGGAGGCACAATGAGGTGAGGTGAGGTGTGGTGAGGTGAGGCGATATGTGGTGAGGTAAGGTGTGGTTACGTGAGGTGAGGTGAGGAGTTGTGAGGTGAGTTATGGTGTGGTGACGTGAGGCGATGTGTGGTGAGCTGGGGCGAGAGGTGAGGTGAGGTGCGGTGAGGTGAAGTGGGATATGGTGAGGCGAGTGAGGTGAGGTGTGTTGAGATGAGACGTGTGGTATGCTATGATGTCGTTTGTGGTGTTGTGAGGGTTAGGTGTGGTGAGGTGAGATGAAAGGGGAGAGGTGAGTTTGGTGGGGTGAGGTGTGGTGAGGTGAAGGGAGGTAAGTTGTGGTTAGGTGTTGTGGTTAGATGAGGTGAGGTGTGGTGAGGTGAGCCGAGGAGTTGTAAGGCGAGGCGATGTGTGGTGAGCTGAGGTGAGGCGAGGTGTGGTGAGGTTTGTGTGTTGTGAGGTTTGTGAGGCTGGTGTGGTGAGGTGAGTGAAATATAGTGAGGTGAGTGTGGCTAGGTAAGGTGGGGTGAGGAGTTGTGAAGTAAGGTATGGTGAGGTGAGGTGAGGGGTGGTGAGGTAAGAGATTGGTGAGGTGAGGTATGGTGAGGTGAGAAGAGGCGAGGTGCTTTGAGGTGAAGTGTGGTGAGGTGAGCTGTGGTGAAGTGTTGTAAGGAGAAGTGAGGTGTGGTGAGGTGTGGTACAGTGAGGTGAGTTGTGGCGAGATGAGGTGAGATATGGTGAGGTGAAGGCAGCTGAGGCGCAGTGAGCGTAGTGAGGTGAGGTGAAGTGAGGCGTGGTGAGCCGAGGTTGGTGAGGTGAGAAGAGGTAAGGTGTGGCAAGGCAAGCTGAGGTGAGGAGTTGTGAGGTGAGGTATGGGGGGAGGTAGTAAATTCGTCCCCACCTTTCCGTCTTCCCAAATGTATAGGCCTTTTGTCTAGTCTCTTCCTCTCTTCCTCCTGTACTCCTTGTGATTTTCACTGACGCCTTGTTGAATTCCTTTGTAGTCATTTTCACTGAGATTTGATGAAGGGTAGAGAGAAATTGCATAAGTTCGATTGGCCCTGTTTGGCTCGAAGTCTACAGTGATTCTCTAAGATAATAATTCTCAAACTTTTTTGCCAGAGAACCCCTTTACATTCTTAAAAATCGTTGCAACCAGAAAGTGTTTTTCCTGTCGGTTACTATTTTTTTTTTAACTTTTTAATGTTTATTTATTTTTGAGAGAGAGAGACAGAGCATGAGCAGGGGAGGGGCAGAGAGAGAGGGAGACAGAATCTGAAGCAGGTTCCAGGCTCTGAACGGTCAGCACAGAGCCTGATGTGGGGCTCGAACCCATGAACCGGGAGATCATGGCTTGAGCTGAAGTCGGATGCTTAACCGACTGGGCCACCCAGGGGCCCCTCTGCCCTGTTTATTTTGATGCTCAATTTGTTCTAAATTGGGCCAGTAGGACCCTTCCCACCTCTGTGTTCTCTTAAAATTCTTTAAGCACGACTGAGCCACCCAGACACCCCTATGTCAGTTACATTTTTTAGTATCGAGTGTATTAAAAATTAAAGCTGAAAAACTTTTTGTATGTATTCAGTGAAAATAGCAAAACTGAACCTGTTGTACGTAACGAAAAGAGTCTGGCTCGTCGGAAGACAGCTGGATTCCCGTTCCGTCGTGTTAGTCTGTTGTGACACGAGACGTCACGTGGACTTTGGGAAACTCCATTCTCCACTCGTGAAATGAGAGTGAAAGGACAAACGATGTTTCAGTACTGCTAGGAAAATAGTTTTGACTGAAGACGCTCCGAGAGAGTTCTAGGCACTCCCACCAGGGTTCCCCGGGCCGCGCTTTGACAACCATTGCTCTAAGGCCATCAGCATCGTCGCCTGCAGATGCGAGCTTGTCTAGGTTCGTCCCGGTGCTTCAGACTTGAACGTCTGCATCTACTTTGTGTGTTTTCTCTTGCCTGGATTTCTAGAAAGAGATGAACTAGAGGCTCCAGAGTTCCAGGTTGAATTTCTTCCTCCGGCAGCTGAGAAGGGTGCCGACTCGGGAGGCCGCCGGTAACTACTCCGGGCGGGCCCCTTGCTCCCCGCAACCCAGCCTGGGCACCCCCGGCGGAAAGGTGGAGCCGGGCGGGGGCGAGCAGCGCGCGAGGGCCGCCGCTGTCCTTCCGCATTAAGCCCGGGGAACGCCGATGCTGACCCAAGTGGGAAGAAAACAGCCGCCCCAGCCAGGTTCCAGGCCTGCGGCCTGCGGAGGACCTTGGGCCGCCTGGAGACGCTGCAGGAGGAGAAAGAGCTGCTCGTTCAGAAAACCAGGTGGGCTCGGCGACGGCGACGGCGGCGGCGGGGAGGGAGCTGCGGCGGGTGGGCGGGGCGAGCAGGGGGCGGGGCGGCCGTCGTGGGCGGGGCGACCCGTGCTCCGGAGGCTTCGGCTCTGCCGCGGTGACCTCGGGGCGGGCCTCGGTGACCGATCTCCCCCTGCCCTCCTGGCCGTCACGTGAGGCGTGCAGAGGGTGTCCCCGTTGGTCGTGCGGGGCCCGGGCCTCGCTGGTGGCCTTCGTGGGGCTGGGCCCCGGGTCGGCCCGTCCTGCCCCGGGGTCCGCTCCGGCTTGACCCGCGCTGACACTGGTAGCGCATGTTCCCCAAACGTCCGCGAAGAGAAGGTCATACGGGAAAGTGGAAAACACATGGTCCCCGCTGGGACCCACGTGCCCCTGCCCACCTTCGCCTGTGGGTTCTTTCCCTGTGGGTGCGTGTGCCTGTGATTTCTGTCTGCTGAGTTGTGTGACCGCCGCCTGCAGGCATCACTCCTGCCTACTTGTCCCCGGAGCAAGTAAAAACCTCCTTCCACCGGACCTCCGCACGGTTCCTCCCCTGAGGAAGTGAGCATCTCCCGGCCGCGCAACCACGGCAGTTCCCTGCGTGTCCTCCAGGCTGGCTTAGAGCCCGCGCTCTGGGTTTGGTTCTGCTGTTCTCATCACAGGAGCTAGAGTTTTGAATCGGATTCGATCCAGGCCCCCACGCTGGTCGCTTGTCCTGTCGTGTCTGGGAGTTCTAGAACGCTGACGAGGTGCTGCGGCTGTGTGCCGGGTGTGCGGCCTTCTCAGGCCTCTCCCCGGTGCCCTTACACACCTGGCCACGTTCACGTGTGCCGGTTCCCGTGAACTCTCATTTGGGCTGAGGTCACCCAGGTGGCCCCTCTGAAGGGCTTTCAGGAAACAAGACCCTGATCAGGCAGCTTGATTGTGTGAGAGAAATCCCTGGAAAGATGATGTCACCTCAGCTCCTAACCTGGGCAAGGGGGGACAGATGACCGGGGCCCCTGGCCTGGGCGAGGGGACAGATGACCGGGGCCCCTGGCCTGGGTGAGGGGGGACTGATGACCGGGGCCCCTGGCCTGGGTGAGGGGGGACTGATGACCGGGGCCCCTGGCCTGGGTGAGGGGGTACTGATGACCGGGGCCCCTGGCCTGGGTGAGGGGGGACAGATGATTGGGGCCCCTGGCCTGGGTGAGTGGGGACTGATGACCGGGGCCCCTGGCCTGGGTGAGGGGGGACAGATGATGGGGGCCCCTGGCCTGGGTGAGGGGGAACAGATGATGGGGGCCCCTGGCCTGGGTGAGGGGGGACTGATGACCGGGGCCCCTGGCCTGGGTGAGGGGGGACAGATGATTGGGGCCCCTGGCCTGGGTGAGGGGGGACTGATGACCGGGGCCCCTGGCCTGGGCGAGGGAGGACAGATGATTGGGGCCCCTGGCCTGGGTGAGGGGGGACTGATGACCGGGGCCCCTGGCCTGGGTGAGGGGGGACTGATGACCGGGGCCCCTGGCCTGGGCGAGGGGGGACAGATGACCGGGGCCCCTGGCCTGTGCGAGGGGGGACAGATGACCGGGGCCCCTGGCCTGGGCGAGGGGGGACAGATGACCGGGGCCCCTGGCCTGGGCGAGGGGGGACTGATGACCGGGGCCCCTGGCCTGGGCGAGGGGGGACAGATGACCGGGGCCCCTGGCCTGGGTGAGGGGGGACTGATGACCGGGGCCCCTGGCCTGGGCGAGGGGGGACAGATGATTGGGGCCTCTGGCCTGGACGAAGGGACAGATGACCGGGGCCCCTGGCCTGGGTGAGGGGGGACTGATGACCGGGGCCCCTGGCCTGGGCGAGGGGGGACAGATGATGGGGGCCCCTGGCCTGGGTGAGGGGGAACAGATGACGGGGGCCCCTGGCCTGGGCGAGGGGGGACTGATGACCGGGGCCCCTGGCCTGGGCGAGGGGGGACAGATGACCGGGGCCCCTGGCCTGGGCGAGGGGACAGATGACCGGGGCCCCTGGCCTGGGTGAGGGGGGACTGATGACCGGGGCCCCTGGCCTGGGTGAGGGGGGACAGATGACCGGGGCCCCTGGCCTGGGTGAGGGGGGACAGATGACCGGGGCCCCTGGCCTGGGTGAGGGGGGACTGATGACCGGGGCCCCTGGCCTGGGCGAGGGGGGACAGATGATTGGGGCCCCTGGCCTGGGCGAGGGGGGACAGATGATGGGGGCCCCTGGCCTGGGTGAGGGGGAACAGATGACGGGGGCCCCTGGCCTGGGCGAGGGGGGACTGATGACCGGGGCCCCTGGCCTGGGCGAGGGGGGACAGATGACCGGGGCCCCTGGCCTGGGCGAGGGGACAGATGACCGGGGCCCCTGGCCTGGGTGAGGGGGGACTGATGACCGGGGCCCCTGGCCTGGGTGAGGGGGGACAGATGACCGGGGCCCCTGGCCTGGGTGAGGGGGGACAGATGACCGGGGCCCCTGGCCTGGGTGAGGGGGGACTGATGACCGGGGCCCCTGGCCTGGGCGAGGGGGGACAGATGATTGGGGCCCCTGGCCTGGGCGAGGGGGGACAGATGATGGGGGCCCCTGGCCTGGGCGAGGGGACAGATGACCGGGGCCCCTGGCCTGGGTGAGGGGGGACTGATGACCGGGGCCTCTGGCCTGGGTGAGGGGGGACAGATGATTGGGGCCCCTGGCCTGGACGAGGGGGAACAGATGAGTGGAGCCTCTGGCCTTGGTGAGGGGACAGATGACCGGGGCCCCTGGCCTGGACGAGGGGGGACATATAGCCGCGGCCCCTGGCCTGGGCCACGGGGGACATATAACCGCGGCCCCTGGCCTGGGTTAGGGGAGCCGAAGGAAGATGGGTTTCCATCCGAGGCTCCTGAGGGAGAGTGTGAGGAGAGGCTCGATCCCAGAGAACTGCTTATCCGGATTCTGACTTCCCTGCAGAGGAGAGCTGCGTGCTTGCCGCCAGAGGATAGAGCTCATCGCCAAGCAGCAGGCGAGCGTGGCGGCCGAGGTGGCTGCAGGGAGAGAGGCCAACAACACGTAGGTCGTGCGCCCCGGGCGCCGAGCGGGGCGGGTGGCGGGGGCCCCCAGTGCCGCAGCAGAAGGCGTCCGGTCACCCGACTCGTCATCTATACTAACACCTGCTGCCTTCAGGTGCACGAGGAAGCAGACTGGCCACCCTCCAGGGTGGGGAACAGACGCACCCCAATACGGAAAGAGACAGGTGGTCACAAGGACAAGAGAGCTGGTGGCCGTGAGGTCAGGAGAGGTGGTCACTTTGAGGCAGGTGGCCAGGGAGGCTTCCTGAGGAGTTGCCTCCAGGCTGGAACCTGAGTGAGAAAAACAACTTGCCTGCAGTGACTAGGAAGGAACATTCCGGGGGTGAGGATGTGCAAAGCCGTAGAGGTGCCCAAAAAGAGAGGCCACTCTGTGGGGACAGGGCAGGGACACCAATGAGCTTAGGGGAAGAAACATCAGGACTGGCTTTGTCTCGATCGACCAGCCAGGTAGTGCCACTACCCAGATGAGGGGACAGGACAGGCAGGGGGTCAGAGGCCTGCGCGGCTACCTCACGTGGACACATCTGCTTGGAGCTCCCCGCGCCCGGGGCTGGTGTCCACAGGTGAGCCAGGTGGCGTCCATGCACTTCAGGCCCTGTCGGTCTCACAGCAGCCCTTTGAGGGACTCAGGGACACTAAGTCAGCTGCCCGGGGTCACCCTGCTGAGCGGGGACACGGTGGGACGTTGGTCCTGGCGCTCTGAGCCAGAATCTGAATGTAGCTGCCCCACTTGCTGCCAGGAAGGGACGAGCGCCAGGCCCCACTGGCCCCAGGAGGGTAGAGGGCCCCCTGGCGGCCGGAGGCTGGAGTCCTGGGGGTCACAGGACAGACAGGACAAGGTGCCAGACAGCTCACCCAGCAGCAGCGTCGTGAGGCCTGCAGCCCAGCCCCCTGCAGGCAGAGACAGGCTCTTTTGTAGGACTTTAAAATCCACCTGGTTCTATGGGACACAGCAGGCTGGATGTTGAGAAATGAGGGCCACGCCAGCTGCTGGAAACCCACTCCCCAGCCGTACACGTGTGGGGTCCTGATCGGTGGTATGCACACACCGGTCCTGAGGTCTTTGTCACCCAAGGCTATTTCCACACAGCCCCACTGGCCACCCCGTGATCATCTGTGATTATCTCAGAACATGCCTGAGCGGTCGGGTGCCTGGGCGGTGCACTGAGCCGGCCACAGCCCAGGACAGAAGAGGGTGCAGGTGCAGCGTGGACTCCCTACCTAGAGTCTCCCAGGGGCGTTTTGGCCGCCTGACTGCTTCCAGTCGGGCGAGTGTGCAGGATCCTTCCCTGATCGGAATGGGCCCGCAACTCGGACAGGCTGGAACCAGGGGATCCGGCTCCCTGACCCCGGGAGGGAAGTGGGCACTGGTGTGGCCAGGGCCGGTGCTCTAGCGGGTTCTGTGCCTGGCCAAGCAGCCAGAAGTAGGCAGAGGGGCAGCTTTTCTTGAAGGCCTTCCCCGCTGGCCGGTGTAGACAGACTTCTCTCTTGAAAATGAAGAGGCCAGCTGAAGGCCTCAGTGGGATAGTGGCCACCGGGGGGGCTTTCTCTGGGGGCCAGGCTGACGCCACCTCCCCGCCCCCCCACTCCCCTGCCCCCCTGCCCCTCTGCCCCCGTGCCTCAGCAGCGCCTCCGTGGGCCGCCTCCAGGCGGTGTCCAGACGCCTGTGCACGGAGCTGGACGACGAGAGAGCCCTGCAGTCCCAGCTCAGAGCCGCGTTGCTGAAGAGCGAGTGAGTTGGGGGGGGAGGGGGGCTCCCTGCGCACAGGCAGGACGCGGCCCGCGTAGTTTGCGCGCGACTTTTAAGCTGCCTAGGAGCGGGAAGGGAGCCCGTTAAGTGAAATCATCGAAAGGATAAGACTTCACGTTTTTTGAAATGTTTCCCACTTTCCGCATGTTTGTTTGCATTTCTGAGAACTATGACACCTTCTTTTCCTTTCCCCTCTTTCCTGCTTCCTGCTTCCGGAGAACCACCAGCGCCGTGTTTAAACAGTGTTTCGCCGTTTCACAACCTTTCTAGAAGCAACCCCCAGCAAAGACACTGGTGCTTGGGTTTGGGTCGTAAACAGCAGCATTGCCTCTAGCTAGCTGCCGCAAGAAAGGGGGTTTAGGAGGGGATCAGATTCCTGGTGTCCCTCGTGCCCTGCTTCCCCCCCCCCCCACAGCGGCCCCCTCCCCCAGACGCTGGCCGGGCAGCCTCTGGGAAACGCGCAGGAAGGCACAGAGGGCCAGGACAGGGCATTGGCGGCAGGCCACCCGCTGCTGGAAAAACCACAGCTGTCCCCTGCCCCTCCCGACCACAGGGACTCTCGGGGAGCGGGGGGTGGGGACAGGAATCCGTCTCTAACCCAGCCCTCCTTTAAGTTAGGCACAGTCCAGCCCTGGGTCCTGTGGTGCTTTAGCATAATCTAGTGGGGAGGCGGGAGGACAGAGAGGTGGCCGGGATGGTAGGGCCATCTGTGAGTGAGCATGGGAGGACGATGGACGTTTATGTGGCCCTTGTTTGACGGCGCAAAACACCCCGAGCCCCCTTGGCCCCAGCCGTCCTAGTGACATCCTTTACGGCAAGAGGGTCCCACTTGGGGGTTGCAGGGGGTTATCCCGTCTCCAGCCAGGAAGACCCCTCACCCTTCCATGACACTCATGGCCTCCACATTTTGAAGATTATGGGCCAGTGAAGGCCCCTTAAGTTGTCTTTGCGTGATGCTTCCTTGTGACTGTTGGCTGGAATACCCCCGAGTGATGCCATGTCCTTCTGGGGGGGCCTCTCAACGAGGCGCATGATGGCGACCGGTCCCGTTTCCGGTGGGGGGGACTTTGGTGGCTGGGTCGAGGTGGTGCCCGCCGGGGTTCTCCACGCAACGCGACACCTTTGGAAACGAATCCGTAACGTGTGGTGGACACTCAGAGACTCTGGGATCCTGTCCTCACCCCCTTGCGGGCGCTGGTGTCTGAATTCAGTGGTGTTTCTTGCCTGCACCAATCATGATGGCGATGGCGATGGCGATGATGGCCCCCAAAGACGCTCTAAGTCGGCGCTCCGTCCGCAGCCGCGGGCCGGCCTTCTGGTGTGAAGAACAGCGTATCTTCTCCACATCCATTTGCTTATCAGCGTAGACTCTGATTTCTGTTTTAGTCAGCGGCATATGGTCACTTCCGTCATTATTTGCCTTGACCCTCCGGTCCTCCCAAGTTGGCTCCTAGGCCCTTTGACACGTCCCTGTCCCTGTCACTCTTGGAGTGCTCTCGGGCACCAGGACACGTTCCACGCCCCCCGATTCATCCTCCCGCCCCAGCTCTGGACTCAGCCTGAGGAGTGGGGTTTAGAGGTCTAGAGCTGGGCGCCGCTGATGCCCGTGGCCGCGAGGACCTTGCTGCTCCCAGGCCCTTGCAGCAGGCGGGGACAGCAAACCCGTGAACGTCTGTGTGTGTCCCTGTCTTGAAACCAGTTCCAACAGAACTGCATGCTCGTCCCCACCATCCCCCGCCGTGTCTGCACCTCCTTCCTGTGGCAGTGACCAGCCTGCCTGTCGCTACCCTCAACGTTTTCACTGATTTCCCCGGTCCCCACGTGTAGCCAGTCCGCCAACCCTTCCAGCGATCGCCCTGGGACCCTCCTCCTGCGGCCTGACCCCAGCAGCCTGCCCGCCGGCCGCTGCTCACGTGGGCCTGGCTGCTGCCGGGCTGTCATTTGCTGCCTTGTTAATCAGCTTTCCCTGAGTCTAATTTACACACGAGAAAATGTATCCCAGACGTTCCCTTGTGCCTCTCCTCAGTCAGCAGCGCAGCCCTAGGGAACCACTGGGGACCGCTGACACACTCTGTCCCTTCCTATTAAATGTGTTCAGTGTGCCGGGGCACCTGGTGGCTCAGTTGGTGGAGTGACTGACTTAATTTCTGCTCAGGTCATGATCTCATGGTTCGTGAGTCTGAGCCCCGCATCGGGCTCTGCATTGACAGCATGGAGCCTGCTGGGGATTCTCTCTCTCTGCCCCTCTCCTGCTTGCGCTCTGTCTCTCTCTCAAAAATAAATAAACACGGGGCGCCTGGGTGGCGCAGTCGGTTAAGCGTCCGACTTCGGCCAGGTCACGATCTCGCGGTCCAGGAGTTCGAGCCCCGCGTCGGGCTCTGGGCTGACGGCTCGGAGCCTGGAGCCTGTTTCCGATTCTGTGTCTCCCTCTCTCTCTGCCCCTCCCCCGTTCATGCTCTGTCTCTCTCTGTCCCAAAAACAAATAAAAACGGAGAAAAAAAAAAGAAAAATAAATAAACATTTTAAAAACATGTTTTAAATGTGCAGAACCATACCTGTTTACCCGGCGCCTGGTTTCTCCAGTCCACACAACGGCTCCCAGTTGCATCTGTGGTCTTGTGTGGAGCGGAAGTCCGGGCGCATCCGAGTTTTTTGTAATTATTTTATTTTAGAGAGAGAGCAAGCAGGAGAGGGGGGCAGAGGGAGAGAGAGTGTCTTTGGCGGGCTCCACACTCAGCCCTCCTTCCTGGGCCCACGCCCCTGCCCCATCCTCTAGGCCAGCAGCACCTCTGTGCCTCTGATCTTCCTTCCGTCGTCACCTTCTCTTTATTCAGAGAAAGTGGGACGTCAGTCAAATCGCCATCGTTTTCAGGCCTAGGGGCCAGCAATCCATCAGCCACGGTCAGACGTTCCCGCCGCCTGTCCGCGCCCAGACACCCCCCCGTAGGTCACACAGGGTGCTCATATGGCAGCAGCCCACTTCCCCTCCGTGTCCTGTGCTGCCCCCCCCGGCCCTGTCTCTCGCTGCCGTGCCCCCGTGCCACAGGGAGCCTCTTTCAAAGGCGGCATCTCCCACCTGTGTCCCCGGCCTATTTCAGAGTGCCACACCGGTCCTCAGGCCAGCCGTGGGCACTCAGGTCCATGAGTGCCGTGGACACTCAGGAAGTGCAGATCCACGTTCGAGCCAGGCCGGGGCCCGTAGTACCGTGGGTGAAGGGGGGAGCCTTCCTCTCTCCTGCGGCTGCAGGCCCAGAGGGCTTCCAGGAGGAGGAGCCGCCCTTGACTGGTGGTCGTCAGAACTGCGTGGCCAGGCCCTCCCGGACCCCCTGGAATGGACGCTCCTCAGAGGGTGTGGCCTTTGCCGACACAAACAAAAGTGCCTCTTGTTTGAAGGAGCGCCATGTGGCACATTGCGATCCAGAAGGGACAGCTTGAGGACGTCCAAGCGTCTGCCCAAGAGGAGGAAGCGGCTGCCAGGAAGGGCCTCCGGGCGCACACGTCCGAGCAGCTGCACCGCGAGGAGGAGGCCCTGAAGAAGGCCGAGAGGAACCGGCTGCTGACGGTCAGGTGGGTGGCCAGGACCTGCCGGGGGCCTCAGCCCTTCTCCAGAGCCAGCTCCTCTGTGGCCCCGCCTGAGCCCCTGGCCAGAGTCCTGACCCCACGGGTCCCCGGGCGCAGCCCCTGCCCAGGGCCTCCTGTTTGGCCAGGCCGTTGAGCAGGGCAGAACAGCACCCGCAGGTGCGTCACAGGCCCGCTCCCGCTCCCCTGGTGCGGTCCCCATCTCCTTCCCTCCCAGTCCTCGTCCAGGGTCCTCCCCACCCCTCCCCCTGCTCACCCCATCCGGCCCGTTGCCAGCTTTCCCTGCCGCTTCTATGGGAGCCAAGCCCCTGGACACCGGCAGCGCTCTCGCCCTGGGCACAGGTGCCGCCGGCCTGGCTCTCAGGGACATCTGTTCCCTCAAGAGCCGGTGCTCCATGAGTTTCCGTTCCCACTGTCCCCCGCCACCGCAGGAAGGCCATGCACCTGCAGAAGGAGCACGGGCTCAGGCACCAGAAGCTGGTGGAAGACGCCAAGAAGAATCACAAGATCGCAGTGAAGTTCCTGAAGGCTTCCCTGGGAAGGTAGCGTCCTCAGACTCCCCCCCATTGATACCCTGGAGGAGAAATATAAGAAATACAAGAATCTTTTTTTTTGTTTTACTGTCCCCGATTTTATTATTAAATCATTACCCTACTGTCAGAACATAATAAAGCTGTATTTTTAGTTTCGAGCTGACTTCCTGCTTGTGTTCAGAAAAGGACCTGCGGTGAGTTGCCGGGGGCCTGTCCAGAGAAGCCTGTTCCAGTGTTCCCTAGAAATTGACGTTCAACATAACACTTTCTATATGTCTTTAATGTGGTCACATTTAATTATTTCCTTGACGGACGTGACCACCGTGCAGTTCTGTAACCGCAAGTCAACGTGCCCCGGTACCCATGGTTAAAAAACATGCGTTCTTCTTCCAGAATCCGCGAGCAGGAGAGGGAGAAGGAGATGGGGTCCCAGGAGCACATGAAGAGGCGCATGGATGCTGTGCTGGCTTTGAAGAACAGTATCAGTGCCAACAGGGTAGGCGACCTGTGTCCACCCTTGCCCTCGGGGCACATCGCACTCCAGGAGGGACAGCTTGACACCCTCGGGGCCCCACGCAGTCCTACAGGAGCCCTCCAGACAGGCGTGTTTCCTTCCAGGCGGGGGTCCACACCTCGACCCCTCAGCCTGCCCTGCCCTGTCATCTGGCTTCCCTGCCCCTTGGGATGGGAGTCCCGTGTCCTCAGACTCGCCACTCAGTCGCTTCCTGGGGGCTACAGAGCCTCCCCCCCACAGGTCTGTTGCCCCTGGGCCCGTGCTGGCACTAGCCAGGTGCCCCGCCGGGCAGGAAGAAATCAGTGCAGGCCTGTCCTCCTGGGGCCTGGTCCGCGGGAGGAGCCATGGCAGGTCTCCAGGGGGACCGGGCCGCAGCAAGGCCACGTGCAGGGGTCCAGGGTCCTGCTGGAGGAAGTGATATCCCCCTGGGGCCCAAGGGTGTGGCAGTTAGGCCTGGAGAGTGGAGAGGGGAACAGCATTTGCAAAGGCTCAGAGGCAAGAGTGAGCAGGCCTCCTGGAGGGGAGCCCAGCATGGCAAGGGGGCAGAGGCGAGGCGCCAGTCCTGCAGCGCTGTGGACGACAGCCAGCTCGGGGGGCGGGAAGCCCCTGAGGATTTTAAGGACAGATAGTCGGTGGGTGGGCGGGACCAGGCAAGGGTGGGGCTCTGCAGACCTGTGCTCCGGCATCTCAGGGCTGAGTTAACGTCACCGGCTCAACAGAGAGCTGCCGTGTGTGCGCGCGCACTTGTGTGCACACGCGTGTGCATGTGCCAATGGTATACCCTCACTTTTCTCTATTCCCAAGGAAACACTCCGGAAATTTCAAGCATGGGGCCAGGCCAGGGCAGAGCTGGCTGAGCGGAAGGCCCGGGCCCAGAAGGAGATGATTCTGGCCCAAGGTGGGGACGCTTTCAGACACCTTTTCCATCAACGCCAGCGCCAGGAGCTGGAAGCCCAGAACCGGTGAGTGCGAGGTGGCTTCCTGGGGGAGGTGCCCGCCTGGGCCGAGGGAGGCCTGTCCCTCACAATTAGCCAAGCTGCTTTCCTCCCTGGGCTTCTCCCCAGATGGGGGCTCCAGCCCTCCCTCCACACCCTGCTCCCCAGACCCCAACAGGTGAGGCCTCCCGTGGGCCTCAGAGCACAGACCTTTCGACCCCCATCACCTCTAGCGCGGCCCCTGGCCTGGCTTCCTGGTTTCTCAGGAGCCGCCCCAAGCCCCCGACGCAGCTCACTCTCTGTGTCTCCGGGCTCTCCGGGCCCCTCCGTAGGGGGCCGTGGGGGGTCTGGGCTCACCCTTCACGCCCTCATGGGCTTCGCTTTCCGATTTCCTCCAAAGGGCACTCGGTGCTGCCTTCTCAGTATGCCCTGCACCCTCGTCGTTCACCCTGAGAACCCCCCTCAGCCCTGCAAGGTCCCAGTACACAGCTCTCCAGGCCACACTCTGCCCTGCCTCCCGCCCCCACACCCCCCGCAGGCGTGGGCTTCCTGAGATCCAGAGGTCCGCGTTCTGGTCCTGCCCACCTCCTGAAGGGCACATCCCTTCTCCCCCCCACCACCACCACACCCCCTTCACGGGCACGATTGGTGCGTACCCAGGTGTGGCCTCCTGGTCCTCTCCCTGGGGACAGCATCTCCTGCCAGGGAGTCACAGCGCTCTGGCTGTCACCACAGGAGCTGTGCCATCAGTCGTCCCGCTAGGGGCTCCCAGGGGCGGCTCCACCCGTGCCTTCGTCTGGCGCAGGCCGGGCACGTAGGAAGAGCCAGGGACAGAGTTGGAATGAGTGAAGGAACGAATGAGTGAAGGGATGCATGAGCACGTGAGTGAATGGCCTCGAGCCCTAGCGAGGCCGCCGTGGTTTGTGCCTCGCTGGAGTGCCCGGCTGCCAGCCTGGAAGCCTGGAGTAAAAGGCGCGTCCTGTGGGGTCAGGTTTGCTGTGGGGCCCGGGCGGGGCAGGAATCTCAAGGCCCGGGTCTCCGGCCCGGCAGCCTTCCTGGGCCTCATCTGTCTCATCAGAATCACCTCCTGGGGGAGGGGCCCCAAAGGCGGCTCGCAACTCACCTTCCCTGGTTCCACGCGGTGTTTTCCCACAGCGCCTTCGAGGAGCAGCAGAGGCTCAGAAAGCAGGAGATCGTAGGCCGGATCCTGAGAGAAGAGGCTGCGGGAGAAACCAGGAGGAAGAGGCGGTCTTCCCCCACCAAAGCCGCGGGCCGGCTGACCCTGAGAGATGAGACGTGGGGCTGCGTCTCGGACGTCTGCGAGGACAGGGGCACGGGGGCCCTTCCCCGCTGCCTGCCGGTGAGCCGGAGGCCCCGTCCGGTCACAAGTCCCCGGGGACGTGGTTGGGCCTCGAGACGTGGTGTGACCGTCTCCGGCTAAGATCCCTCGGCCGAAACCGTGCGGCCGGCACCAGGCTGTCTTCCGGCCTCCCTGCTGCCCGGGGCCCCCGCGGGCGGGACGCGGGCGGGCTTCCCCTCGGCTCCTCTCTGCGGCACGCAGGATGGCGGGCCACACGGCGTCCACCTGGGAGCTGTCCTTTCCCAGGTGACGGCGCGGGGGCAAGGGGCCGAGACCCAGGTCTCCGGTGGCTCACCCGCCACAGGATCCACCTCTGCGGACCCCACTGCGGGTGCGGAAGCCGTAGCGCCCTCTGCAACAAGAGTGGCTCGGGCCGCCTTACCTGTCCCTAGACAAAAAGACAGGCGGTGACCACAGGCCAGTCCCGGGCCACGGGGCTGTCTGTGCACATGCCTGTCACCACCCTGGCCCCAGATGCTCTCCGCACCCCCCAGAGACCAGCCGCTTCCACGTCCTGTACTCCCTCGCCGCTCAGGCGTCATCCTCCTGAGGGCCGGCTCCAGGCCAGCACCCCACCCCACCCCACCCCCGGGGCTGGTGACCCATACCTGTCCCCAGGAGTGAGGGGCAGGGACATCAGGACCCCTCCTGAGCCAGTTCAGCACTCCCACTTCTGCCCCGGGCACCTCGAAACCCGAAGGTGCGGGTCGCCGGCTCCCCTGGGCCTCTGCGGACTCTTCACTCTGTTCCCAGGCGTTTTCGGTCTCTGCCCGGTCCCTGCCCGCCACTGTGCAGTCTGCCCCTCCGGGCCGTCACCCCTGCCACCTCCTCCCTGGCCCGCCCAGCCGCCTGCCCTGCCGTCCACACTAGGTGTCCTGTGTTTCTCCGTGTCAGCACCCAGTCTGCTTCCCCGGGAGCTCTCCACACATTGCAGCCACATCCCCCTCCGTCTACGGCTGGTGCTCCCTAGAGGGAGGCCCCACGCCGTCCCCTCTGAAGCCCAGTCCCAGAACCGGTGTCCTCCGGAGGGAGGGCTTTTCCAGGGCATGGTCTATATAAGCAAAAATTAGAAATAACACGAAACTGAGGATGGCGAAGAAGATTGTAGTAGGCCCATAAATCCATGTTCTGTGGACTCTTTTGTGGGTATTGGAGAAAAATACGTAATGATGTGTCTGAAGTTACTTACATTTGAGATGGGAAAGGGTTACGAAACAGACCGTGTTCTGGTCTCCGGGTAAAGAGGAAAAGAACCCGTAGAAGAGCCAGGTTGTCGGTAGCCATGTGCCCGAGGGTCTTGTGATGGCGGCTATGTTCTTCTCTCGCTGATCTGTAGGGTCCCTTGTCTTCTGGGATTAGCTCTGAATTTCTCTCCCCAACAGCAGGACAGCGAAGCGGTCTCACCCCCCAGAGCCTCTCAGTTACTGGAAGCCATCTCCTATGAGTCCGTCCAGGGGGACTCGGGGAACATCACCTGGGAACATGACACGCTGGCCGAGCCGGAGATCCCCGGGCTCTGGAAGGAAGACTATAAGCCGAACCAGGCAAGCGCTTCCTGCCCTCAATTCCGAGAAGTTGGATAGCAGCCCCGACGCCGGCTGACCTGGAGTCAAGGCCGCAGACAGAGCCCCTTCCCCACTCCTGTCCCTCAGGGAGGCACCTTTATTTGTGCTGCCTGAGAAAACATGGCTCCGGTTAAACATTTCAAACCTTTCTCTTGGCCTAATTGAAAAATCTAGAAACCCCCCGCCTCTGCCGTCACTTCCCACAAATCCAACGGGATCCTGGACGTGCCCGCTCGTCCCTCTTCCCTTTTCCTCTGAAGCGAGGACCGCCAGCCTCGCTCAGGCCAGGGCTCTCTAAGTGGCCTGCCGGGCGGTCACGCTCCCCCTGCCCCGGCCGCTCTGGGCCCTGACGCTGTGCCACTAACTTCTGCGGCCCCCGGCTGCCCTAGGCCACCTGGAGCGGATCGCCTCGCTGGGCCTGGGCTTGCCCTCGAGCGCGACGCTGTTTCTGTGGAAACCCAGGTGCCCAAAGAGGAGGTGGACAGGAAGACCGTGGGCGGGACAAAGATGGACAGGGACATCCTGGCGCGCACCACGGAGCAGCTGCGCGGCAGGGTGACCCACAGGCAGGTGGCATCCGGGCACGAGTTCAAAGGTCGCCCCTTCAATAGCAAACCCAAGCTCATCCACTTCAAGGTGAGGAGGGGCTACTCGCCTGGCCTGGTGCTGAGAGTGTTGAGAGGGGTCAGACGCCAGCCCCAGAAGG
The DNA here is from genome assembly GCF_007474595.2 of Lynx canadensis. Taxonomy (NCBI): domain Eukaryota; kingdom Metazoa; phylum Chordata; class Mammalia; order Carnivora; family Felidae; genus Lynx; species Lynx canadensis. The sequence continues at coordinate 834,123 of NC_044310.1, read as the reverse complement.
GGACCCGGCCCGGGGGACAGCCTCCCTGGAAAGGGACAGTGGGAGGTCGGTCCTCGCACATAGTCACAGCCGCCAGACTCTGCAGGGGAGGAGGCTGGCGGGCTCCTGGGATGCCACACGGGCCCTAGTCCTTCAGACGGAGTGGGGTGCCGGCCCCAGAGCCCACACCGTCCGAGGTCCCCAGGAAGCCATTTCCTGCCCCCGCTGTCCCTACTCTCCGTGCGTCCCCAGGGGAGCGCTTCCTGAGTCAGGAAACCTTGGGACTTGTTCCTGGTCTCCTATCAGGACGCTCCTCCGCTCGTCACCGAGACCTTCCTCGTGTGGTCACACGCTGGCCGTCGGGGGGCACACGAGGAGAGGCCGCCAGGCGCTCACACGGCGCCTTCCCCCCCGACGGCTTCGAAGGACTCCCCTGACTTTTCCAGGACTTCGACGTCGGCAAAGTGTACAAGAAGAAGATCACGCTGATAAACGCCACCTACACCATCAACCACTGCAAGCTGGTGGGCGTGGAGGAGCACCTCAGGGACTTCGTCCACGTCGAGTGAGAGCCGGCGGGGCGCGGGTGCGGGTGCGCTGTCCTCGGCCTTCACGCCCGCCTGGCGCTCGCTCTGGTGGCCGCTCCGTCTTCTTGTGCTGACGCGGCCCGAGGCCAGCCCAGGTGTGCGTGATGACTCTCCTTCCGGGTCAGTGTTTCGGTGCCCACCCCTCTGGGTGAGACGTCCCTGGCGGTTGTTGGGGCTTCTCTGGGTGAAGGTTCGAGCCGTCCTGCTTCAGGACCGTCCCCTCCCACTGTGTGCGTGTCCCCTGTGTAGCCACGTTTCTGTTTTCCTTCTTCAAAGCCCCGCTGGTGCTTGAGAGGCGGCCCCGTCTACCGTTTTCTTCCTGGCCCCTTTAGTGCTTGCTCATGTCCCGCTTTAAGTTTTCCTCATTCTTCTCACGTTCTTGCGTCTCTCGCCGTGTCTGCTGTAGTGTCGCTCTTTTCTCCTGCTCCGGAGCATTTTGCCTTTGGCTTTAAGAAGGTTTCTTCTGGTTCTGCCAGCTTTTTATAGACGGGTCTGCAGGCCCGAGACGGCCCAGGATGGCTCCCCACCGCCCGTCCCCACGGCCTCTCCCTGTGATCCGCACTCGCCGACCGTGGGACACACTGTTCTCTTCCGGGGGCTGCTTGTGGCTCAGACGTGGGATCTCTGTTCCCCCTTCTCTCTTTCCGCCAGCTTATCTGCGAAGGCGCGTGTGGGCAGAGCGTGGCCAGAAATTCCTGTGTGTCACTAACTGATTCTGTCCTGCATTCGTGCTGGAGGCACAGGATTTACTTGTGGTCTGCTAGTTTTTCATGTTGATCTGCGGGTCTCTGTGGGACTTGGGGCCCAGACTCGCGGTATCAGCCCCCCGGCGTCCCGAAGCACTCCTCCCCAGGACCGGGCTGGGGTCTGATTGGCGGCTGTCTCCCCCTCCAACCCCCCCACCATGGAGATTATCACCCTCCGTCCGCTGGTTTTTGTGGCTGCTGCTGGGAAGGCCCAGCCCTGGGTCGTTGTCTGGCTTCCCGTGTGGTTGCCTTCAGACTCCCTTGTCCCTGAGGTCCGGCAGCGCCTCCACGGTGTGTCAAGTGCGGGTTGATCTGCTTATAGACGGGCTTAGGGCTCGCTGAGGATTCAGACCTCCGAAAAAGCCTACACGCTTCTCAGCCCCACCCTGTCCTCCACCCCTGAAGTGTGTGCTGTAGTATTTTCTCGAATCCAGCACCCCACTGGCCCTTCTCTCTTTGTGTCTCCAAGAGCCTCGTATTTCAGTGGCCATACTTCTTGTTTCCGGAAGCCTGCACTCTGCCTCAGGTCAGCAGCCACCGGACACTGTCTTCTTCCTTTGTCACCTCTGTGATTCTCTATTTCCATCTTGGATAATTTTGTTTGTCTTTAACTTTTTTTACGTTTATTTTTGAGAGACAGAGTGTGAGCAGGGGAGGGGCAGAGAGACAGGGAGACAGAATCCAAAGCAGGCTCCAGGCTCTGAGCTGTCAGCACAGAGCCCGACGCGGGGCTCGAACCCACGGACCGTGAGATCGTGACCTGAGTCGAAGTCGGACGGTTCACCGACGGAGCCCCCAGGCGCCCCACCATCTCTGATAATTCTAACATGACATCTTTGAAAGTCTCCATTCAACCATTCTCTTATCGGAGGCTCCTGGAGTTTGGCCCTGCCGTCTGCATGTGCGTGGCTGGCTTACACGTGTCCTTTCCAACCTGGGATCCCCATCTTCTCACCGGGGGGGCTCCGTCCCCTGGAGTCTCTGTGATATAGTATCCAAAAACTTCCCTCCCCCCTGGAGAAGTTTTGGATTTCTTCTGCCTGGTATGTGGGGTCATTACCAGGCAAGGGAAAGCAATTACATTAAATTTTTAGCTTGTGTATTTCTAATCCAAGCACCTTAGGTAAAATTCAACCTTGTGAAAACACACCTCACGTTAGCAATTCTCTGGAAGCTGCTTTTCCTCACCCAGGATCCAGACCAAGACAGACCGACTGCCTTTGAGTCTCCCTGTGAAGCGGGGGCTCTTTTCCTGGCTCCTTCACTGAAAGTGGGGTTCAGACACACAGTGGGGTGCCAGCTGTGTGCAGGGTCCGTGCTAGCCCCCAGCTGGCTCCCAGCCCTCAACGCTAGTGTTAAAACACGAGGCCCTTGGTTCCAGACCTGACACCACATGTCCCCAGGGAACCGCGGCCACCGCTTGGCCCCTGGCATCCGTTCCCTCTGGGGACGCGCCTCACTCGCCCCTTTACTCACTCTGCACACATTCAGATGTTATTCGAGTGTCTCCTGGGGCCTGGGCACTGGGGCACAGCACCCAGGATGGGCGGGGAGCGCTCCAGAAGGCCCACTCGGTGCCTGCTCGGGGCCGTGGCTGTTGGGAAGTTCCAACAGCGCCTCCCCCGTCAATCTGATGACGAGCCCCATGGATTGTTGTGCCTACAGCTTTGACCCCCCTGGTCCCATGTCAGCCGGGATGTCCTGCGAAGTCCTTGTCACCTTCAAGCCCATGGTGAGTGTTCCAAAAGCAGATGATGCGCAGGGATTTTTCTCACCCGTCGTGAGTGGGTGGTGGGTAGAACGGGGTCTCTGCAGACACAGATGACGGGGGAAGGACGCGAGGGCCTCAGCAGGGGTCACACACGCCCCTGTGCCGCTTTATCTCCAGGCACATGCGGCATGTACCTGACATTGGTCGCAATTAGGGGCCTGCGCTGAGGGTTCGTAGCCAGCAGGCGAGTCTGTAGGTGCTCTTGGGTCTAAGTGGGGTGTGTTGGAGTGTTCGGATGGGCCCAGGCCCAGCCCGTGGTTGTAGAGACACAGCCCGTGTCCCTGGGCAAAGTTACAAATGTTATGGTGCTTGGGTGTTTTATTTTTTAGATAAACAAGGATCTGGAAGGAAGCGTCTCATTTCTGGCTCAGACGGGTGGATTTTCTGTTCCACTGAAATGTTCCACGAAGAAGTGTATGGTAGGTTCAGGGACGCCTGAGCTGGGTGGGGCTGCACCGTGCATCCTGGGTCTGGGCCCAGGTCCGAACAGCTCAGGTCAGGCTGGGGCCGACCCGGGGGTGGATCGGAGCACGCAGGCCGTTCTGGGGAGGTAAACGCTCACATTGACGCTGGAAAGTGGGGTACCGAGGCGGGGGGTGGGGTAAATCCCGTGCTGTGCAGAGCCCAGGTCACAGGAGACCCTCGGGCCCATCTCAGGAGATGCTGGTCCCCTCAGCAGCTCTGGGGTGTCCCCTCGATTTCCCTTTTAAAGCGTGGTCACCAGGCTGTGCGTTACACCCCCAGAACCGATAACTCAAGTTTGTACCCTTTGACCCCCTTTCCCCATTTCAACCGCCCCCCTGCTTCCCCAACCACCACTCTGCTCTCTCTGTCTATGGGCTTGACTCCACACCTGTGTGAAGCCACACAGAATTTGTCTTTCTCTGTCTGGTTTATCTCACCTAGCCCAGTGCCCTCAAGGTCAATCGGTGCTATTACAAATGGCAAGATTTCCTTTTTTTTTAATTCCACTGTGTATATGCCCCACCTTCTTCCGTTCGTCCATTGACAGACACTTAGGCTGTCCTCACTGGCTGGTTATTGTAAATAATGTTGCTGTGACTATGAAGGTGCAGACAGTGGGGGTCCCCTTAGTGGTTTCATGTCCTTTGGACGTATTGCCAGAGGTGTGATGGCTGGGTCTAGGGTAGCTCTGTTTTAACTTTGGAGGAGCCTCCACACTGCTCCCGAGGGGCCGCACCAGCGTGCACTCCCCACAACGGTGCACGGTCCCCCCGTCTCCGCATCCTCGCCGACACCTGTTGTTTCCCGTGTTGGTGATTGAAGCCAGCCTGACAGGTGTGAGGTGGTCGCGCCTTGTGGCTGTGAGTGGTATTTCCCTGATGATCCATGATGTTGAGCATCTTTCCATGTACCTGTTAGCCATCTGGATGTCTTCTTTGGAGAAATGTCTATTCAGATCCTCTGCCCAGTTTTTTTTTAAATTTTTTTAAATGTTTATATTTGAGAGAGACAGAGCATGAGCAGGGGAGGGGCAGAGAGAGAGGGAGACACAGAATCTGAAGCAGGCTCCAGGCTCTGAGCTGTCGGCACAGAACCCGATGTGGGGCTTGAACTCATGAACCACGAGATCGTGACCTGAGCCAGAGTCGGATGCTTAGCCGACTGAGCCCCCCAGGCACCCCTTTAATTTTTTTTCTCTTGAGAGAGAGAGAGACAGAGCATGAGCTGGGGAGAGGCAGAGCAAGAGAAGGACACAGAATCTGAAGCAGGTCCCAAGTTCTGAGCTGTTAGCGCACAGCCCGACGCGGGGCTCAAACTCACAAGCTGTGAAATCATGACCTGAGCTGAGGTTGGACACTCATCAACCACCTGAGCCGCCCAGGTGCCCCTCTCTGCCCAGTTTTAATCAAATTGCTTGGTGTTTTGCTATTGAGTTGTGTGAGTTCTTTATACATTTTGAATTGCAAATATTTTCTCCCATGCCAGAAGTTGCCTTTTCACCCTATTGGCCTTTGCAGTGCAGAACTGGTTCTTTTTAAAGCTTTATAATTAATTTTTAATCTTTACTATTGGAGTGGAGTTGACACGCAGTGTCACATTCGTGTCAGGCATGCGACAAGGCATTCCGCACCTCCGTCACCTGGTGCTCACTATGGTAAGTGTAGTCACCACCCATTCTTCTTTTGATTAAGAAAATTTCAAACATAAGGAAAAGCAGGAAGCACAGCACAGTGAACGCCCGTGTGCCGCCTGGATCCCATCTGTTGGCATTCACCACATTTGCCTCGTCTGTCTGTCTGTCTGTCTTGCTGACCCACTTCCAAGTAGACCATCAATAGCGTAACACTCAACACCGCACCCTCGCAAAACTTCCACACGCATCTCGAAGAAGGAGGTTCTGCCACAGAAACCGCCACGTCATCGCCTCTCCCGAGCGAGCAAGTCAGCGCCGAGTGCGGTGATGCTGCGGAACAAAACCTCCTACGTCTAGCAGCTTCTCGCAGCCACAAGCGTTCCGGCTCACGGTCACAGACGCGCCGGCGACTGTGGTTTGGCCGACCCGGGCCGGGCTCGGCTGGGCGGCTGGCTCCAGGCTGCAGGTGACGGGGCCTCCTGGCGGGAGCCTCTCGCGGACGAGGGTCGTCGCCCAGGCGACGAAGGCCAGCCACACGAGCACATCTCACACCACTCTCGTCCCCTGTCCTAACGATGCTGACTAAAGCAAGTCGCGTGGCAGCGCCCTGCGTCGGTGGAGCAGAGAAGCCCCCCCGTCCCGGCTGCACGGGAGGGCGGGCTGAAGGAGGGAATGGATGAGGGCGACCGCGGTCTGGAATTCTCACCCGGAACGTGAGCACTCCTAACCAGCGCCCGTTCCCGGTCCACACTCACGCGCGCCAGCCGCCCCGAGCCGCCCCGAGCCGCCTCCTGTGTCTTCTGCTCTGTCAGCCGGGCACCGGCGTGTGACTGCTGTGTTGTTGGAAGCCATTCCCTTTTCTCTCTTCCATCTTTCGTTGTGGCAAAACACACGCGGCGCGGAGTGCACCGTCTTGGCTGCGCGAGGGTCCGCGCTTCAGTAAACTAAGGACATTCACGACAGGCAGGCGCCGCCCCCATCCTTTCCGGAACTCTCCCACCTTCCGGAACCCAAGCTCTGTCCTGTGCCGCCCTCTCCCCTCCCGGGCGCCTCCTCCCCACCCCGGTCTCCAGGGATTTGAAAGCTCCAAGTGCCTTACATAAGTGGAATCACGTGGCACTTGTCCTTTGTGACGGGCGTCTGTGGCTTAGCATGTGTCCTCAGGAGCCATCCGCGCGGCAGCATCGGCCAGCTTGCTTCCGTCATGTTGCCCCGTGTTTTCACGCGTCCCTCATTTCCTGTGTGGCTGTCTTCTTTTGTGTTCAGTTGATTTTTTTATAGCGAAATGTTTAAGTTCCTTTCTCATTTCCTTTTGTGTTTATGCTGTAGCTATTTTCTTTGTGGTTACCAAGGGATTGCGTTTAACATCCTGAAGTTAAAGCATTCTGATTTGGATTTATAGCAGCTTAAATTCGGAAGCCTGTGAGACGTCCGCTCCTTTACAGCTCGGTCCCCACCCCCTTCAGCTGTTAATGTCACAGGATTGCATCTTCGTGACCGTGTGTCCAAGACCACAAACTAATAACGTCTCAAATGCATTAGTCTCTTAAAACAAAACGTGGAGTTACAAACCAAAGTGATGATAACATTAGCTTTTAGACTAATACCTGCTTTAAAAAAGAAAGTATTAGACTGTGAAATCATGTAGAAAACACACAGTGCGGTTACAGACCATCGTTACAAGAGCTCTAGCTTCTATACTGCCTGTGTGCTCGCTTCGATGGGGCTGTATTTCCCCTTAATGCTTCGAGCGACTGGCTCGTGTGCAGGAGCGTCTCCTGCAGGGCTGAGTGCCCACGGGGCTGTTCATCTGGGAATGTCGTGGTTTCTCCCTCACTTTTGAAGGACAGTTTTGCTGGAGAAGGGTTTTTGGTTGACGCTTTTTCCTTTTGGCCCTTTGTATACACCGACCCACTGCCCTCTGGCCTCCGAAGCCCCTGAAATCTCGCCGAGGCCTCGCGCGCTGGGTCACGTCTCCCCTGCGGCCCTCGGGAGTCTCTCTGTCTCGCAGCAGTTTGATCATGACGCGTCTCGGTGTGGGTCTCTTCGGGTCCATCTTACTTGGAGTTTATAGAGCTTCTTTGATATTCATATCCCCTTGGGAATTTGGGGCCAGATTCCTCCTTTTCTGCTTCTGGGCCCCCTGTGATGGGACACTGGCCCACCCGCGGTCCCGTAGGCCCTACTCGCTTTCCTTCAGACTCGACACCCCCGTTGTCCTGTCTTCAAGTCCCTGAGTCTTTCTTCCCACCTGCGCTGGTGCTGCCACCAAGACTAGTCTCCTGGTGACAGATCTCCCGGTGATGGACCTCCAGGTGACAGAGTTCTGGGTGACAGGTCTCCTGGTGACGGCTCTCCCAGCGACACGGCGGCAGATCACTGTGCCTTGTACCCGGGCACGACAGGGATTGCCACCTCCCTACAGAGCAAGGCTGCCCCCTGCAGCCCCTTCCTCCGTGGGGGGGACAGGTCTTCGGTGACAGCTGTGCTTCCTCCGCCCGGGGCTCCAGAGGGAAGGCCGCTGATGTTGTTTTCTGCATGAAGCTGTTGCTTCTCATGTTCTCCCTCCTTCACTAGTACTCCGTGTAAGGAGCGGTTGGAACAATTATCATTCCCAACGGCCGGTTAGCTTCTCTTTTTCCTGTTTTCTTGTGGACTCGTGGGTTTTGCGTGCTCTGCATGTTCCGATCGTATGGTCTCCGTTCTCAGCACTCAGGTCGCTCCGCCGTGGCCGTGGCAGCCCTGGGCCCTGCCTGGGTTCACACACGGCCCGAGTACCGTGGCCCGCATGGTGGAGCCCTGCCGGGGGCTGCCGAGCCTCGCTGAGACCGTGGAGAGCCGACGTCTGCTGTGGCCTCCCGCACCCCTTGCCGCGTGCATACCCCCTTCTCGCAGTGGCCCAGGCAGCAGGGCTCGCTGGGGACAGGCCCCCAGAAGGAGCACGTGCGTGCCGGAGTCAGGATTCACACATAGGACCCAGTGGGGTGCTCCCTGCGTGGTGTGGCCTCGGGCTCCTTTCTGGGCAGGCCCGGAGGGTACTCACCTGCTGGCCCGGCCCTTCGCCAAGTGCACACGAGGCCAGCGCCCTCCAGTCACACACCCAGCTCGGGTCGGAGTGCCTCTGGCCTCCACCGAGCCATCAGGTGGAGCTGCCGCGACAAAGGCGCCCTAAGCAAGGACTCATCTCTGCCTCCGATGTGAGGGTCTGGGCTGCGCCGCCCTGCCACCCTCCACAAATGGCTTCCGAGGCACCATCCCCCTGCACCAGCCGGAAGTGACCGTCGCTGGTGAGCCCTGGCTGCAAGGTAGTCTGGGCAGTAGAGTCTTCCCAGGGCGGCTCTGTGTCCCGCTGACGTTCAGGGCTCCATCGTGCACAGGAAAAAGGGAGAATGCCCCGCAGTGTCGCCCCCTAGCCACGCGGTCGCGTGTCATCACCTGTCACCCCCATGCTCAGAACACGCCGGCCTCTGCCCAGGCCCTGCCTGCAGCTGTGGGAGCGGCCACCCTCCCATCCTGCGTAGATGTGGCTCCTGGAAGTCTGGTGACCTGTAACCAGGAGACGGGTCACCTGCCACCTACTCCATACACACGCACGCGCGCTCACACATCCACATGCAGACGCACACCCATGCACACACGTGCACACCCACGTATGCACACAGGCTGCTCCGTGTCTGGTCTGTGGGAAGCTCTCGTCTGTCTGCCGCCTCTGGTCCCGCGGGGGCAGAGAGGAGAGTGGGGCCCCTGGGTCTCCAAAACTGGCGGCCAGAAAAGCTGCCCGGGGTGGCGGGCTGCACACGACCTTCTTAGCCAGCGCCCAGATGGCCAAGATGCCCATGCCCACGAGGGTGGGGGGAGGTGTGCCCTGGGGGATGTGCCTGCACCACACTAATCTCACCGGGACGGCAGCCTCGTCCCCAGACCCTCTGAGCCTTACTGTGTCCACTCAGCCCCACAGCGAGGGGTGTGGTAGCTCGGCTCGTTTTTAAATGACTTTATTTTCGAGAATGGCTTTGGCGTTAACACAAAACATGCGATTCTGGCTGACTCCCCACCCAGGTTGCCCCAGAAACATCTTATGTAGTGTAGCACGTTTATTAAATTATTAACCAGTGTTGACGCATTAGGATGATTATTAGCTGGAGAAGACACGATATTCAAATTCCCTTAGATTTTACCTCACGTCCAATTTCTGTGCTGGCGTCACACCCCAGGAACGTGGCACGTTCCTTATGCTGCTGTTTTGCCGTAGGGTCTTTGCGGCTGTGACAGTTTCTGGGACTTTCTCTTTGTTGATGACCTGACGGTTTGGGAGGGTGCCAGGCAGTTGCTGTGTAGAATGTCCCCCGCTGGGATTTGTCCAGAGTTTATCTCATGAGTAGACTGGGGTGGCGGGTTTCCGGAAGGCCGCCGCGGTGGTTCTGGCCGAATCCCATCACGGGCGCGCACTGCCACCCAGCCTCGCGCTGTGACGTGGCCTTCACCGCCTGACTTCTCACTGTGACGCTTCTCTGCCGTCCTCCCGCCAAACCGTGCTCCCTGGGAGGCCCGGGGCCGGGAGGACTGGACGTCCCGGTGAATCGCTTGGAACTCTTCTGTGAGGGACACTGATCTCTTCCTCGTTCATTAATCCGTAAAATCATTGATTTATTTCACTCTCTGGACCAGAACCAAATACAACTTTCTGTCGCTGCTCACACTTTTCCCGTCCGCACCGTGGGAGCAGTTTCAGCTCCCCGTCCCTCAGGCGCACGGTTACGCTGTGCTCAGAGCATTTCTCGTTGAGGACTTCCGTTCTTGCCAGACAACGCCCAGGGCTCACGTGCCCATCTCCTGTGCCAGCCCTGGAGCGAGACCTCCAGCAGCCCAGTTCCTCGTTCCAGACAGGGCGTGAGAAAGTGGTGCGTGCACAGGTGTGCCCGCTGCCGGCACGCCGGCCCTTCCACCTGCACCGACCGGACCAGCCTCTCCCCTTGCCTACCTGTGAGCTCCTGTCCGATAGCGGGGGCGGGGCTCCTGCACCTGCTGCCCGCGCCCCGGTCGCCTTCAGCCCACAGACCCCACTCTCCCCCGGAGCTGCTCAGCTCACACCTTTCCCGACTCTCTGTCATCAGGCGCTTCATCAAACTGACCGAGCCAGATCGCGCCCCTGCGCCCACACACAGTTGTCCCCACCGTCGCCCTCCCCTCCGAGGGGCCGTCTGTGGCCGCAGACAAAGGACAGGGACACGGCATGGTCTCCCAGGGTGCCTGGTCTACAAAGGGTCGCTCGCTGCTGTGCTCTGTGGTTTGGGCAAAGCTGTAATGATGCGCGGTCACCACTGGGTCACACGGAGTACTTTGACCGCCCCCCCCAGATCCTCTGTGCTCCGCCTGTTCATCCCTCCCTCCCCACAAACCGCTGGCATCCACTGCTCTCCCTACTGTGTCCTGAATTTTGCCTTTTCCAGAATGCCACACAGTTGGAATCATGCCGTATGCCCTTTTCAGGTTCTTAGTGATGTGCATTTGAGGTTCCTCCGTCTTTCCAGGGCTTAATAGCTCGTCGCTTCTCAGCTGACTTGACTGTTCAAAATTTGGACTCAGGAGCTCCCAAATTGTCACGGTTCAAACCTATGATTTCTAGGACGCGGACCCTGTTCCTGGGGTGTGCAGAGGCCCCGCCTGGAGCCAGATGCTGACCCCGACCCTGAGCCCAAGTCCCCAGGGCCGCAGGGCCGCAGGCGGGAGAGGAGGGCTGGCCGCAGACTCGGCAGCCGCTCTGGCTCATCCCTGGTTCCCTTGGCAGCTGTCTCTTGACAAGGAGCTCATCGACTTTGGCAGCTACGTGGTGGGTGAGACCGCCTCCCGGATCGTCACGCTGACCAACATCGGAGGTCTGGGCACCAAGTTCAAGTTTCTTCGGGCCTCAGAGTCCTGTGAGATGGACGTCTCCCAGTCGGTCGCGAAAACGGTGAGTGTGTGGCCCGCTTCCGATCAATAGCCGCGGCTACGCAGCCAGGGGCACGGTGTGATGCCGCCCCCGCCCACGACACAGTCCCGGCAGCGTAGAGCTGGTGGTGAGGGGGAGGAGTCTGTCAGCGCAGGGCTGGAGGAGAAGGGGGAACAGGGGTGCCATCGTCAGGCAAAGTGGGAGAGACTGGTCTCCGTAAGGAGGACACCTGGAGCCACCTGGCAGGTGCGGTGGCAACGGGACACTGACCCCTCTTGAGTGTGCGGTGACTGACAGGGCGGCGGCCGGGAGCTCCAAGCCTGAGAGCCACAAGGGTCCACCTTTCTCCTGACGCACGTGTCAGGTCCCAGCACGGGGCGGGCAGGCCGGGAGGACCTTTCCAAAGGGGCGAGGTGAGCCGCGGTCTTCTCCTGGGGAGGCTGTGCAGACATGCTCCTAAGTGAACGGAAATAGCCTGAGGGACATAGGTGGGACCCCATCTGTGGAGGCAACTTCTGTCACAGCCAGGGGACGCTGGGAGGTCTTTCAGGGGTGTAGGGGTGAGGAAGGGTGAGAGAAACTTCCCACAGGAAGCCCTGAGCTGCTTTGCAGTTGGGTCCACTTGTTAAGGGGTCTCAGGAAGGACCCTGGAAGTATCTCCCCTGAGGGGGGACAGGACCGATGGGGTGGGGGCAGAGGTGCGAGGGGCTGGGGGTGTGAACCCAGAGCAGGGCGAAGTGGTGGTGGGTGAGGTGGGGGGCGCAGGCCGGGCCAGCTCTCGGGCCCAAAGGCGTCGGAGCTGAAGCCAGGAGAGTGTGGACACGCGGGTGGAGGAGCCAGGCCTCCCAAGGGAGGAGGGCACACAGTGCGGCGAGCCGCGTGCCAGAGCCCGGCACACGGCAGAATTCACGACTGGGTGTCGGTGTCCACGGGGAACAAGGAGGAGCCAGCCAGCCTGGGCTAGAGACAAGAGAGGCGGGGGCCGGCCCTGGGCCCCTGGGCAAGGAGGCCCTGCTGTCATCTGGGTGCCTGGCTCGGGACAGAGTGGGAACTGGCGAGGGGATCACGGTCGGGCTTTCCACGTGGCCCCCCGACAACGGGGGTCTGGGCAGTTGAGTGGGAAAGGCAAGCAGGAAACCGCCAGTCAAAGTCTCATGTTCTCTTTTTAGAGCAGTCTGTTCACATATGAAGATAAAGGTATTTACGATAAAATCACCACCAGCTTTTCTGAGCAAAAGATTGAGGGCAAGGAGTCCCCTCCCATAGACATGACAAGCCAGAAGGAGTCTGGGAAGCTGGACGGCAAGAAGCAGGAGGAGGGGCGCCCTGCAGGTGAGCAGGGGTGGGGGTGAACCGCGTTACGGAAGCACATCGAGCACCTGCCGGCCTCCTGGGAGGCTCTGAGGAGCCCACGCGCCAGAGGGCTGGACTGTGTGGGGTGTTTCTAGGGCTTCGATGTTAAACAACAGTGTATTAGAGTGTGTGTGTGTGTGTGTGTGTGTGTGTGTGTGTGTGTGTGTGTGTGTTCAAATAAACACTGCTTATGGAGTGGATTGACATTTGTAGTCATAGTTAAGCTAACGTAACGTTTAAAGGAAATCCCAGCCTTGGACCACCAGGTCGGCCACAGCAGGCTTGCCTTCCTGGTGGCTCGTGGGGGTCCTTGTTGGGACAGTTGAGGAGTCCTGCTCCAAGGGTGTAGCAGCTGGGTGGAAGGCGGGGCGGGGGGGGTGGAAAGACCCGGAGGCTCCGCTGACTGGGTCATGGGGGCACAGGGCTGTCTAGGGCCACCCCGAGCCCTGCTGGTATAGGAGTGCCTCTGACAGGTGAGGACAGTTCACAGAAGAGCCTGGAAACAGGCACCACTCCCCCCAGCCCCGGGCCGGTGAACTGGAGGAGGAAGAGCACTGCCCACAGGCCTGGCCTCGCCCCGACTCGCCCCCTTCTGCACCAGCGACTACCGTCGGGATGGTTTCCATCGCCTCCCTGCCTCCCTGAACAGTTTCATTCAGCACACATCCAGAAATGGCAGGATTCCTCCTGTTCCAGCCTCATAGAAACAGAGCCTCGGGCAGCCTGTTGTGGACACTGCTGTGTAAGCTGTTCTTTCTGTTTCCGCGGCTGCGTGCCACCTGCTTCCGTGAACACACCTCGAGTCACAGACCCGCTGGCCCTCGTCACGTGTGGGGACTTCAGGGTGTGTGGCGGCATCCCCGGGACCACAGCTCCCTGCGCGTGAGCGTCTGCGAGGCGCACCCGCTGCTCTCCTGCTGCCTCTCTTCTTTGCCAACGTTAAGTTCTTTTTCAACGTGTTTGTGCCGGTTCAGACTCCCACCAGCAGTGGTGGGACCGAGCAACCCAGCACAGCTGCCACCAGCCTCTGTCTGTGGAAACCGACAGTTGGTTCTCAAGTTCTTATGGAAACCCCAAGGACCTTAAATTTCCAAAACAATTCCAAGAAAGAACAAAGTTGGAAGACTCAGACGACGTCATGTCAAGATTCATCTGAAGCCACAGTGAGAAGACAGTGTAGTGCTGGCCAAGGGAGGGACACGGAGACTCAGTGGAACAGAGCAGAGTCCAAACACAGACCCACGCAAACATGGCCAATCAGGCTTCACTAGGGATGCACAGGTAATTGCTCGGAGGAAAAAACAGTCTTTTCAACGAGTGAGACCTTAACAGTTAGATAAACATGTGGAAAAAGTTAACCTCCATCCAGTCCTCATGCTATAAACAAAAATTGCTCAAAATAAATCATAGACCTAAATGTAAGACCTAAAACTATAAGCCTGCAAAAACAAAACATAGGAGAAAATCTGTGTAATCACGTGTTGGTCAGAGATCTTTTAGAAGTGACATCAAAAACATGATTCATGAGGGGCGCCTGGGTGGCTCAGTCGGTTAAGCGTCCGACTTCAGCTCAGGTCACGATCTCGCGGTCCGTGAGTTCGAGCCCTGCGTCGGGCTCTGGGCTGATGGCTCAGAGCCTGGAGCCTGCTTCCGATTCTGTGTCTCCCTCTCTCTCTGCCCCTGCCCCGTTCATGCTCTGTCTCTCTCTGTCTCAAAAATAAATAAAATTAAAAAAAAAAAAAAAAAAAACATGATTCATGTTTTAAAAATTACAACCTGCTTTGGAATGCAGCAAAAGTGGCTCTAAGAAGGAGGTTTATAGCAACACAGGCTGACCTCCAGAATCTAGAAAAGTCTCAAACAACCTAACCTTATAGCTAAAGGAACCAGGAGAAGAAGAATAGGCAAAACTCAAACCCAGCAGAAGGAAGCAAATAATAAAGATTAGAGCAGAAACAAATGTTCTAGAAACTTAAAAAACAATAGAACAGGGGCGCCTGGGTGGCGCAGTCGGTTAAGCGTCCGACTTCAGCCAGGTCACGATCTCGCGGTCCGTGAGTTCGAGCCCCGCGTCGGGCTCTGGGCTGATGGCTCAGAGCCTGGAGCCTGTTTCCGATTCTGTGTCTCCCTCTCTCTCTGCCCCTCCCCCGTTCATGCTCTGTCTCTCTCTGTCCCAAAAATAAATAAACGTTGAAAAAAAAAATTTTTTTTTAAATAAAAAAAAAAAAAAACAATAGAACAGATCAAGGAAACCAGAAGCTGGCTCTTTAGAAAGATGAACAAAATTAAGAAACCTCTAGCCAGACTCACCAAAGAGCAGGGGTGGGGCGGCGGGGACCCAAATAAATAAAATCACAAACGAGAGAGGAGAAATAACCACCAACAGCACAGAAATACAATTATAACAGAATATTATGAAAACCTACAGCCAAAAAATTGGACAACCTAGAAGAAATGGATAAATTATTAGAAACACACAAACTACTAAAACTGAAGCAGGAAAAAATAAAAAATGTCACCACTCCAATTACCAGCAAAGAAATTGAGTCAGTGATCAGAAAACACCCAATGAACAAAAGTCCAGGACCAGATGGCTTCACAGGTGAACTCTACCAAACATTTAAAGAAGAGTTAATACCTGTTCTTCTCAAACTGTTCCAAAAAATAGAAAAGGAAGGAGAACTCTCAAATCCATTCTATGAGGCCAGCATTACCCTGATACGAAACCAGATAAAGACGCCATCGAAGGAAAGAACTACTGGCCGACGTATCTGAAGAACACGGCTGCAAAAATGCTCAACAAAACTCTAGCAAACCAAGTCCA
Source organism: Lynx canadensis (assembly GCF_007474595.2). NCBI lineage: Eukaryota > Metazoa > Chordata > Mammalia > Carnivora > Felidae > Lynx > Lynx canadensis. The sequence goes on along the minus strand of NC_044310.1, from coordinate 818,833 downwards.
ACACTACATTAAAGGAATCATTCACCACAATCAAATGGGATCTATTCCTGGGTTGCAGCGGTGGTTCCGTGTTCGCAATCGTGATATGTCACAGCAATAAGAGAATAAAACCCATATGATGGTTTCAATGGATACGAAAAAAGCATTTGACAAAGTACAACATCCATTCGTGATATTAAAAAAAAAAAACCCTCTGCAAATAGCTTTAGAGGAAACATACTTCAACATGATGAAGGCCTTACATGAAAAATCCACAACCAACATCATCCTCGGTGGGGGAAAATCTTGAGAGCTTTCCCGCTAAGGTCAAGACCAAGGCAGGGTGCCCACTGTCACCACTGGTATTTAACACAGCAATAAAAAGAAATAAAAGGCATCCAGATCAACAATAAAGAAGTAAAAATTTGACTATTTGCAGATGACATGATACTTTTATGTAGAAAACCCTGAAGACTCCACCAAAAAACCGCCAGAACGGATGCACAAATTCAGGATACAAATTCAAGGTCCAGAAATCTGTTGCATTTCCATACATCAATAATGAAGTTGCAGAACGTGAAATTAAGAAAACCATCCCATTTGTAATTGCACCAAAACAAATAAAACGTTGATGAAAGAACTTCTCAAGATGTCACAGGGAAAGACATTCCACACTCATGGGTTGGAAGAAGAAATACTGTTAAAATGTCTCAATTACCCAGGGGGCGCCTGGGTGGCTCAGTCGGTTAAGCATCTGACTCTTGATTTCAGCTCAGGTTATGATCCCAGGGTCACGGGACCTGGCCCCGAGTTGGGCTCTACACTGACAGCATGGAGCCTTGGAGCCTGCTCGGGATTCTCTCTCTCTTTCCCTCTGCCCCTCCCTTGCTCACGCTCTCCCTCACTCTCCCCCTCTCAAAATAATAATTTTGTAAAAAAAATAATAAGTAAACATTTTTTAAAATATGTATTAAAAAAATGTCTATACTACCCAAAGCAAACCACAGATTTAATGCAACCTCCAGCAAAATGCCAATAGCATTTTGCACAGAATTAGAACAAGCGATTCTAAAGTTTGTGCCGAGCCGGAAAAGACCCTGCGTAACTGAAGCAATCTTGAAAAAGAAAACCAAACTGGATGCCTCACAATTCTGGACTTCAAGTTACATTACAAAGTGGTAGTAATTACAACGGTATGGCACTGGCACGGAAATAGATGCTTAGATGGATAGGATGGGATGGGATGGGATGGGATGGGATGGGATGGGATGGGATGGGATGGGATGGGATAGGATAGGATAGGATAGGATAGGATAGGATAGGATAGGATAGGATAGGATAGGATAGGATAGGATGCCACAAAATAAACCCACAACTATATGGTCAGCTAACCTTTGACAAAGCAGGAAAGAATGTCCAATGGAATAAAGACAGTGTCTTCAGCAAACGGTGCTGGGAAAACTGGACAGCGACGTGCAGAAGAATGACACTCGACCACTTTCTTACACCAGACCCAAAAATAAATTCAAAATGGATGAAAGGCCTAAATGTGAGACCCAAAACCACAAAAATCCTAGAACGGAGCACAGGCAGTCATTTCTCTGACACGGATCATAGCAACATCTTTCTAGCGATGTCTCCCAAGGCAAGGGAAACAAAAGCAAAAATAAACTACCGGGACTTGATCAAAATAAACAGCTTCCGTACAGCAAAGGAAATCAGCAACAAAACTAAAAAACCTAAACCTACCGAATGGGAGAAGATATTTGCAAATGACATACCCAATAAAGGGTTCGTATCTAAAATCTATAAAGCACTGATACGGCTCAACACCCAAAAGACAAATAATCCAACTAAAAAATGTATGGAAGACATGAACACACATTTCTCCAGAGAAGACATCCAGATGGGCAACTGACAACATGAAAAGATGTTCAACATCACTCATCCTCGGGGGAACGGACATCAAAACCACCATGAGGTGTCACCTCACACCTGTCAGGGTGGCTAAAGTCAACAACAGGTGTTGGCCAGGATGTGGAGAAAGGGGACCCTTTTGCACTCTTGGTGGGAATGCAGACCGGTGCAGCCACTGCGGACAACAGTATGGACGTTCCTCAGAAACTTACAAATAGAACTACCCTACGACCCAGCAATTCACTACTAGGTATTTGCCTAAAGAACACAAAAACACGAATTCAAAGGGGTACATGCACCCTGATGTTTACAGCAGCATTATCTACAATAACCAAATTATGGAAGCAGCCCAAGTGTCCCTTGACTGATGAGTGGATAAAGAAGAGGTGCTATATACGTACAATGGAACTTTACTCAGCCATTAAAAAGAATGAAATCTTGCCATTTGCAGCAACGTGGACAGAACCCGAGTGTATTATGCTAAGTGAACTAAGTCAGCCAGAGAAAGCAAATACCATATGATTTCACTCATATGTGGAATTTAAGAAACAAATGAGCAAGTAACAAAATTTAAAAAAGAAACAGGTAAACCAGGAAACAGCCTCAACTGTAGACAACACACTGATGGGGTATGGGAGGTGCAGGGGCGGGGGTGAAATAGGGAATGGGGATTGAGGGGTGCACTTCGGATGAAGAAGTAAAAGAAAATAATTCAAAAATAAAAATTAAAGCGATAGGGGCGCCTGGGTGGCTCAGCTGGTTAAGCATCCAACCTCAGCTTAGGTCATGATCTCATGGTTCATGAGTCCAAGCCCCACATTGGGCTCTCTGCTGTCAGCTCAGAACCTACTTCAGATCCTCTCTCTCTCCCTCTCTCTCTCTCTCTCTCCCTCCCTCCCCTGCTTGCTCATGCATTCTCTCTCTCTCTCAAAAAAAATAAACACCAAAAAATAAACATTATATATATAACAAAAGTTGTAACTTGGACTTCATCAAAACTAAACATACCTGCTCTTCTAAGGATACTGTTCAGAGAATGAAGAAGTAAGCCACAGTTTGGCAGAAAATATTAGCAAATTACAAGTCTGGTAAAGAACATACCCAAACTACGTAGAGAACTTGGAAAACTCAATTAGAAAACAAATAACCCAGTGTATTCAGAGAGAATCCCAAGCAGGCTCCACACTGTCAGCACAGAGCCCAATGCAGGACTCCATCCCAAGAACCGAGAGATCACCAACTGACCCAAAATCAAGAGCCGGACACTCGACCGACTGAGCACCCCCCCCGGGGTGGGGGCCCCAGCTGTCCTGTCGAATGGCGTCTTCACGGCAGAGTCGCAGAAAGACCTTCTCACACAAGAGGAATCAGCACCTGCTTTCAGGGGCCTTCCCGAGAAACGGCCAGGCTGGGTCAGAACGCTCGCCCCACCGGTGGGGAACATGGCAGCAGCTCGCACACAGACGAAACGAACTCACTGGCGATTAGGCTGTGACATTTGAGAAGCGATATCGTAGACCTTCAGGCCTCGGTCCCTCTGCTCCACCGGCCACCAGAAGCTCCTCCCACCCCTAGGCCGCACCCCAGCGCCTCTCCCCTCCCTCTGCATCAGCCCTCCCCTCTGCAGGGCCTTTCTGTTCCCCCCTTCTGAGCCCACTCTCCTGTCCCCAGACCCTGAAGGGCTGGCTCGCTCCGTCTTCTGCTCCGACGCTCAGGCCGCTGTACCCCACGGACCACGCCCACCCAACTCCTCTTGCCGGCCTGCCCTCCCCTAGCCGGGGTCCTGAGCGACTCCGGCCCCCTCCAGCCCCCAGCCTCCAGCTGCTGAGGCCGTGGTGGCCGCTGTGCGTGTCCTCCGGGGAAGCCCTGCCCCACTCTGCCCCTCCTGCACCACCGGGTGGCTCCTTCTTGCAGGGCAGGGCCAGATGGAGGGCTGCAGCCCCCCCTAGGTCTTATCAGAAGACAGCGGGGGGGGGGGGGGGGCGGTGCCTGGGTGGCTCAGTCGGTTAGGCGGCCGACTTGGGCTCAGGTCATGATCTCGCCGTCCGTTTGTTCGAGCCCTGCGTCAGGCTCTGTGCTGACAGCTCGGAGCCTGGAGCCTGTTTCAGATTCTGTGTCTCCCTCTCTCTCTGACCCTCCCCTGTTCATGCTCTGTCTCTCCCTGTCTCAAAAAAATTAAAAAAAAAAAAAAAAGTTAAAAAAAAAAAAAAAAAACGACAGCCCGTGGTCCAGGAGAGGGAGGGACCAGATTCCCCGGCACCCCAGCTCTCCCCTGGCCCCCACGGGCTGCCCAGCCAGCCCTCTCATCTGGACTCCCTTCTCTTCCAGAATCAGAGGGAGTGACCATGAGCACTGTGATGACCGTACCTCCCAACGAGGAGCAGACGGAGATCTCTCTGGGAGAGGTCAGCCGGGCCCGCTGGCTCCCAGCCCCCCTTCCTGAGCCTCCCCTGCCCACCCCGCCCGCAGGGTGGCCCAGGGTGGCCCTTCCACTCGACTGGTCTGGACTCATAGCCTCTGCACAGTTTGCACTGTCAGTCAGCCTGCGGCCACCCCCGTCCCCCTGGGGCCAGGCAGGACTGGAGCAGCGGACATCATGTCCTGGGTGCAGGGCACTGGGTCCCACTCTGAGAAGACACGAGCGGGGCCTCCCGGGCTAGAGCATGGTGTGCATGTGTGCGTGCGTGCATGTGTGTGTGTGTGTGTGTGCGCGCGCGTGCGCGCCCATGTGCAAGGGCCCCGGGGCATCGAGAGAGCAAGTACACACACGGGCAGGAAACATGCCGGGAGGGGTTCAACTGTGTTGCTGGGCAGTAAGTCCTCGAAGGGCAGGG